>NC_135187.1:10653555-10955305 GCF_041146795.1 Maylandia zebra
CATTTTCTCCAGGAGGGGAACGTGGAGGACCCCCTCCCTCCTCGCAGATAACAGCGCCGCTTCCTCTTAAAGGCCACCAAGCCGGGTCAACAAAACATGGAGGAAAAGCAAACTGATAAAAAAACCCCCATTACATCCCAACGTCTGGCTTCTGTCACATTTCTGTCTGGATGGAGAAATCAGCTCAACTTCCCTCCTAAATCGTCTAAAGAGGCTTTAGTTTCTATTCTCGTCCGTTCGTGTCTGCGCTGAATGCAGTGATAGAACAATAGCTTTCCTTCCGGACATAGTCTCCGCATTTTAGCGCTTCATGTTTCTCTTCCTGGACCACAACATCTGTGAACACATTTGTAGTCTCCAGCTGTTGTCTTTCATCAAATTCTCCTGTAGGCTTCCAGTCGGGAATTCTAATGGGACCGGTGTTCAAATGCATCACTGCTGAAACAAGATTTCATGGCTCCTGTAGGACAGTACAACTCTCAAGCTGTATTGTCATCTATACAATAGAAAACAGGGTGAGACAGGCTGTGAATGCACGTGGGACCAGCAGGATTAGTTCAGCTTAGTGGGAGCATGTGCAAATAAAGTTTAGAACATGCCTAAAGCTAACCTGTTAGGGCATATCTCCTTACTAAGAGAAATGTCAAACACCATCAAACGTGGATTAAACAAGCTATGAATACAGAATGAGACAAACATGTTTTGCCTTGCTTCCATTTCACAATATTTAAAGCCTCACTCACACAGGCTTAGAGACGTCCAGTAACTGCTAAGTGACTCAAATTCACATTTTCATGCATTACGTGGTCAGTGTGGAACTACTCATCTTTCCCTAGCAACTAGTGGTTGCCGGGGCATCACAACCGGTCTCTTTAGTGAATGTATTATCTTTCTGTTCCAGATCCACACACAAACATGAGAGTGGCACAGAATAATTTGGAGTGACTGGAGTGACCCACAGTGAAGCCTCAACCTGAATGTTTTCACCATCACCATCGCCACCTTGGTATCATAAGGCCAGATGTGATGAGCCAGAGGCAGACCTGACTGGAAACTCACAGTCTTGTCAGTCACATGGTTAGCCACTCTAATGATGATAAGATATAAAATTAATTTTGCAATGTGTCCTGAAACTAGAAACTGAGCCTGTAAAGTCATTATGAAGGTGTTCACTGAGGTCACAGATCAAAGGGGCAGAGGGTGTAGACTTCTATAGAAATGCAAGATTTTTAGCAACTACAGGAGATGCTCATCATCATGGCTGCATACATATTTAGGGTGATAGTGGCTCAAAGAGTTGGCAGTTTGTCTTGTAATCGGAAGGTTGCCGGTTCGAGCCCTGGCTTGGACAGTCTCGGTCGTTGTGTCCTTGGGCAAGACACTTCACCTACCACCTACTGGTGATGGCCAAAGGGGCCAATGGCGCGATATGGCAGCCTCGCTTCTGTCAGTCTGCCCCAGGGCAGCAATGGCTACAACTGTAGCTGCCTCCACCAGTGTGTGAGAGTGAATGAATAGTGGAATTGTACAGCGCTATGAGGGCCCCGAAAAGCGCTATATAAATGCACTCCATTATATTTATGTGTCCAGAAAAGAAGCAAAAACCAGTGAAATAAAAACAGCAGATAATGGGAATAAGTTTTTACAAAATGCAAAAGATGGCTGGTACCATCATCTCAGCAAAAGCAAAGAAAAATGCAGAGGATTATAACTGCAAACCAAGGCTGAATTCAGTGTTCGAGTGCATTTTGCATCAGGCATAAATGCAAAGCAACACCACCAAGTTTAATTTTCTTTAATTTCAGTCTCCAATAACGCTGCAGAGCTGAAGAGCTGAGTAGCGCCATTATCAGCAACATTACAGAGTCAGTGCTTTGAGATTTGGACTTCTTATCGTTTTAGTCCATTCACCCATCCATTTTTTCCCACTTACCCAATTCAAAGTGGGATGGAGCCCATCCCAGTGGTCATAAGGCAAGAGGCGGAGTACACCCTGGACAGGTCGCCACTCTAGAGATAGAGAAGCATTCACGCTCACATTCAGACCTGCAGCCAATTTAGAATTAACCTGCATGTCTTGGTTTCCATGGCAGGAAGCTGGAGTACCCGGAGAGAACCGATCTAAACACCACACAGAAAGGCTCCAGCCTGGACCTTCCTGCTATGAGGCACCAGAGCTGACCAACATACCAAGTGACCAAATCACTAGTCTAATGCAAATAAGTGTATATTAAGTACACCTTATATGTCATATATAAATAGAACGAGAAGCCAAGTAAAGAAAAGTAAACCCACAAAGTAAAACCTGGAGGGTTTTTTTCTGTGTAACTTTTGATTTCTTAAGAGGCGGATTTTGATTTACACAGAGAACATTTTCCATGCCTGAAGGAGAGCCCATGAACTGGAATGCCGCCTTCACAAGGCTTTTTAAAAAGGGATTCAACGTCATCAAACGGAAGCTGTGGGCGCGCAGACCTTTCCCTTCTTTTGTGAACTGCAGAGACTTGTCTCTTGCCTTTGCACAGATATACACATACTTTATCTTTCTTTCTTTTTTTTACCTCGTTTACTGAACACAAAATTGACACAAAATTGACACAAAATGACAAATTAACTATATAAAATGAAAGCAGGTAGATATCTCATAAGGAGTGATGTCAAACCATTTTGAATGAGGTGTGAGACAAGATTCCTCTGAACGCCTCCAGAAACGCCATGCTTATGTAGCAATAACCAATCAGACAAGAATGACTTTATCTGCATACCATCCAGACAGGCTGACACACTCAGCTGTCTGAAACACCAACTGACTTCGTAGTAATTACCTTGTTTAAGAGGTAATCAATTTACAGGTGTCCTCTGCAACCGCACCCGGGAATTCATGTCACGCTGTTCTCTTCATGACACATTAAACCAAACAGTCATCCATCCTGTCTGAGTACTCTAACTCACACTCAAGTAGCACATCTGCTTAAACCATTTAAACCCACAATTCACCTCGGTGATTGCACATGTTGAATTTTTCGCTGATACGCCGTCTGCCCTGGAGAGAGATTTACCGGGCTCGCGGCACTTTGTAGAGGATCAGCCTCCTGTCTAAAGTCCCTTCATGGCTTGCTTCTGTCGTTTTACTCCTCAGCAATGTGACGGTTTCTTGCGACAGGAGCCAGGAAATCTGCTCGTCTGGTTGTTAGTGTTTACTTTCCCTGCGGAGGAATTTAGACTTATGTCTGGGGTTCTCAAACCAGATTATTCCATGATGAAAACCACTGTCACATGCAATAAAATCAAGCAAAGCATATATGAGGAACGTGTTAAATATGTCACAGGCACAAAACTATTAAGTCATGCCATATAAAAGAGGCTCAGAGCCTTTTTTGGGTATTTTTCCCCTCAGCCACCTGAAACTCACCGGCACACCCTCCAGTGTGTCTAAAGAAGGATGTTTTTAATGTGTTTTATTTTAAATTACAGTCGCGGCTTTCTCCACATTTGAAAACAGAGCCTCTTTCAACAGTTCAAACTGGTAAGCAGCTAAGAAAACAGGCAATTTTTTTTTTAAATTAGTGGCTCCAGAGATGACGATGATGGTCGAGAAACTGTTCCAGACTAAAATGCGCATAAAATTTTTAACCTTTTAATAGCCAACAGTTTGCCAGTGTTTGGGTTCTGTTTTAGTCGCACACTAAACAAGCACAGTTTCAGAAACTGGAAGAATATTTCCCTTCAAATCAAGGCTCATACATAAACCTCTTTAGGCTGTGCCAAACAGACAAAAGGTCTTTAAAAAAAGCTAAAGAGTATGACCCGGGTGCCTTTTCCTCTAGCACCAAAATAATGTTGACCTTTGAGTTTGGTTTAACATTAGGGTGACAGTGTTTGTCTGCTGGACAATTCAACAAACTGACCCTGCCATGGTCCCTGTTATATTTGTGTATCTTTTCTTTCCTATCTGAGTTATAATGTTTAGTGCTAGGCTGTACTCACACTCGACTGCCTCACCCAGCTGCACTGCAACAACCCAAAAACACTTCCGCTCACCGCAGAATCTTAACATTGAAAAGTCGTTTTGCTGAATATAAAAGATTATGCTATGATGCTTTTATGCACGCTGTCACTTGATTGGATAAGTGGGGACAAACTTTTTAGAGGCAGCCAGAGTTGAGGAAGAGTTGGAGCGATCATGCTACGTCCTGCAGACTGTGCCCAAGTCCAGCTGAACAATGCTCGTGTCCAGTTATTGAAGCAGGCAATGGAGTGGTAAATGGTAAATGGGCTGGTATTCTTACATAGCGCTCAAAAGCTACAAGCCTCATTCACTCAGTCACACACACACATTAATGCGAGCCTTTTTTCTATCCCCAAGCATTTTGTCTGTCAGTCGCAGAAACACTCACATGGATGCACTGGGGGAACTTGGGGTTCAGTGTCTTGCCTAAGGGTACGTTGACATGCAGACTGTAGTAGCCAGGGAATACATCTACCAACCTTCCAATATGGATGATTCGTTGTACCTCCTGAGCCACAGCCATCCTAACGGAACAGATAATTTAACCATATTTAGATTTTAGAGGTTAAACACGCTCAGGTAGCCCAAGTGTGAGTACACTTGTACTCTTTATGACTCGGTGTTATTTACTTATTTTTCTTTTGGCTACTTCCTTTTAGTTTTCTCATGGGTCTTACTTCCTGCTTTTCTCTCTTTCCCGCCTTTGTGATCTCCTACCCCACATTCATCAGTTTCACAAGTGGTTTAACTGTGAACACTTGTGTCTCACCAGCAACTAACCATGTGAATATAGTGTATATAGTCCTGTCTCATAATCCTAAAGAAAGTTCACTAAATATATCAGGTTTGCCTTTTTTCCTCTTATAAACTTAACAATACAATAGCCTCTTTCTTCTGTATAGTAACACCCTTTAAAAATCCACAGACTATAAGAAAGTGTGTGACAAAGTTGGTTTTCAATTACCTCACCCCACTTCAGTGTTTATTAGGGCGCTTTAACGGCCTGCAAAGCTCCAAACAGTCCTCATATTGTGCGACTGCTGCATTACACAACCTGGATTTGTCTGAGGTGAATGAGAATATTGACAGCACCCACAATAGAGCCCTGCAGCACGGAAACAAAGCGACACCCTTTTGGTTTCAACTATAGCCCGATAGAAAGTAAAATGAAAAAGAACAAGGCCGGTCTCTCAAGGCCGTCAGATGACTTTGCTTCCTTTCATCTCCAGTACAAAGACGCTCAATGTGGCGTGGCTTCCTGCAGATCACATGGCCAATTTCGGCTGCAGGCACACAAATCAACATGAACACACATTGTCGTTTGTGTTGGCTCTGATTAAAGAGCTCATCAGGATGAATTGCTCCTTGCTGCTGTAAACACTGATGTTATTTTGAGACACTGAGCTGGCAGATCGGTTACAGTATTTTGGTTACTTGCACATGGAAAAAAAAGAAGAAGATGATGAAGAAGAAGAAGAAGAAGAAGGGAAAAAAGCTGCAGTTTCAGTTGTGAAATCCTTGAAAGGTCAGATTCAATATCAGCGACTCAAGGGGATTATAAACAAACTGTGACTGTGTCTTTGGTAATCGGTTAAACTCCATTAAAACGACACGATCGGTATGGATGATAAATGTCTGTCTTTCTGCAGATCATACATTTAGTTCCAGCTAAACTCTGAAGAGCTACATTTCCTGTGAGGTAAACTTTGTCTGGTTCGTTTGATTCAAACCTGTGATTTAATTAGGCATCATTAGATATTAATGCCACCCAGCCTGCGTCATTAAATCCAAAAACACGAGGAAATAAAGTTCTTTTAAAGATGTGTGTAGCTTAGTTTTCAGTCTCCAGCTGGCTGTTTGTTTATCTGTGGAAACAATGTGGGCCGCAGCTGCTACTGTCGACTCAGCTGACAAACATTTCACAGTCAAACAATTGAAAGAGTCACTACTGCAAACGTGTTTCACCCTCGGACCTGAAGGACTCGCACACAAAGGAGCGGTCCTGTCCACGTACGCAGGACGGTGCAGGCTCTGGCTCTATATTTCCCACTCTGTCATAGCCCACTCAGTGTTATGCTGCCATTCACAGTCACATAAAATCACTTGTTCATAAAGATTACTTTACCGCTCTTTGCTTTAATTCTTCAGATTTTAGTGACTCTGTTTGGTCTGTGACGGCCACACGAGTGCTTCCAGGGATTGCACTCCTTAAGAGGTGTTTGATACACATACTTATATATATTACATATATTTGTATCAAACCTTTTGTAATTATTTAGCTAAATATTGCATGATTTTAACCAGTTTAACCTTTAAAGTGCTTTATTTTATGAGCACTGTTGATTAAATTTTACTCAAAAAATTAAATTAGCCACATTTTCCACTCCGTTCCTTTAAGTTCACGCAAGCAAACTTTAACCACTGACAAGACTCTGGAAATGTTGCTGAACAGTGGAAAAATGCAGTTTAAGTTCAATTCATCAGTTTGTTTTTAGCCTTCTGCTGGTGTCTCTGGAGATTTTACAGCTGGCCAGACTAAATCAAGGGTTCTCAAAGTTTTTGTGGCCAGGGATCCCTTATAAGGTCCCCCTCAAAAGCTTAACACCAATTAAGTGTTAGCATCATCGTCTCTGTCGATTGACTCAGAGCTTTACTGCTACACAGCAAGAAAGCTTTTTTCCACCCTGAGAAGGATTTGACAACAGAATGATGTGATGTGTCACAATCGTGTCAAGCTGTCCAAAATTACTCTTTCATTCCTGTCTAAATGGGTTAACTTTGACATTTTTGTTTTTACAGAAGCTAAAGAAATGGGAACATGTGTTGTTGTTGTTTTGCATCAGGCCGCTATTAACAAAGTGCCTAAAGATATCATTTAAAACTGCAGACACACTGGTTCATCCCTTGTGTTAGGTGCCTTTTTCTGTTTGAATAATTCATCTGTCAGGGATCAGCGGTCAGATACACGGCCTGGCCAGCGTCTAAAGAAAAAGTGTTAAAGACTTCAGAAAGAAACATATTTCTCAACAACACTTTCAAAAATACAAGAAAGTAATTGGAAGAAAAATATAAAGAAATTAGGGATGGTGCAAGACTTTTGCACTATTTAATAAAATTAAACAATTTTTATGAGTTATTCCAAATTATTTTTATGACCCAGTGGCTACAGGCTCCAGATCATTGGGGATCCACATGGACTAAATGACTCTGCGATTAAATAACTGTACATTTATGGTGTGGGGAGCACAGTGGTGCAGTGATTAGCGCTGCTGCCTCACAGCAAGAAGGTCCTGAGTTCCACCACCTGGCTGGGCCCTTTCTGTGTGGAGTTTTCATATTCTCTCCAGGTACTCTGGCTTCTTCCCACAGTCCAAAGATATGCAGTTAGTGGGGTTAGGTTAACTGGTCATTCTAAATTGCCCATAGGTGTGAAACTGAGTGCAAATGGTTGTTTAGCCGTGTGACAGGCTGGCAGCTGTCCAGGGTCTAGGATAGGCTCCAGCCTCCCCATGACCCTGACAAGGATAAGCAGAAGAGAATGGATGGATGGATGTTTCAACAGCCCCATTCATCCACCACCAAATGCCCACAAACGGCTTCACCAATCCCAGTTACATCAACCCACCTGCGCACCACCTGCTAAAGGTGCAGCTTACATTCCTTTCCCATTGCCGCATCATTTTGTTGAGGACTTGCAGTCTCACCTGTATCAAAACCTGTTCCTGATGTAGTACCTGTGAACCTCTGATATTCAGTACACGGTTAAAACAATGAATGATGAGTTGGAAGAAAGCTGAGGAATCTTCATCCTGAGAGGAAATGAATGTTTGTACCAAATGTCTTGACAATTAATTGAACAGTTTGTGAGATATTTAACTAAAACTGACTGTACAGCAGTCAGGAGATCATCAAAGAGACATTATAATTCATCCCTCAGGAAACATCAGTGTCTGTACTGAAACTGCAAACCCCCGAGCTGAGCAGTACGGCCCAAAATCGACTTAAAACATTTAAATATTACACTGAAATAAAGATGAAAGGAAAGAAAGTAGAAAGAAGGATTCAAAACAAAGATTACAATCAAGTGGACCTGTGGAGTCTCTTAAAACTAGGTTTGTTTTGGCAACGCGGTTGTTTAACTTGGAAAAAGACTGAAAAAAAAATAAACAGTAAGCTTGATCTTAAATAGTCTACAGAAGACTATAATCCAACACAAATACACGAGTAAACACTTTCCCATCAGCTGTCAGCGAGCAGAGGACATCGAGTTCAAGTCCTGGGTGTTAATGTAACAACTGTTTTCTGACAGAGGGCCGAAGCTGCTGTCTCTGTTTCATATTTACTGTTTGATTTATTTGTCCCGATGGACTGGCAGCCGGTCCACGGTCTAGCTTTTCCTTGTGCCCTCTGACAGCTGGGATAAGCTCCAGCCACGCCTGCAACTCTGAGATGGATGAGCAGTTAAAAGAAAACGGATTGGATTTATTTGTTCAGGGCTCCATCTTTGTGTTGCGGAGTAAATAAGTAGAGACAGTTATAGTCAAAAGTATTTTTTCTGTCTCACAGCCTCAAAGCTAGCTGTTTGCAGCATTGATGCATAAGTGCATGTCATACGCATCACTTAACTAAATACAGCCAGGACAGTATAAACTCAGTATACTGTCACTGTTTCCACAGGAATTAAGAAGATAAGTAGCAGCCGGTCAGATCTACATCTCAGACTCTGCAGGCCTCAGTTAGCATGTTAAAGGTTAAAGTTACAGAACAATTAGAAAAAGACTGAACAAACAGTGAGGTCATCTGTCTGACAGCTGAAGCTTGGCTCATATTTGATCGTCCTACTGCACAATGATCCTAAGCAGGAACAAAACAGAAAGGCTGAAAATGAAAAGAATTAGGAAGTTACAAAGCTCCAGTCAAAGTCCTGAACCTGATTGAAATGCTGCCACCCTCCTTTCTTCTTTTCTCTCTCCTCTCACTGCCCAACAGGTCGCAGCAGACAGCAGCCCCTCTCTGAGCCTGGTTCTGGTTGAAGCCTCTTCCTGTTAAAAGCCAGTTCTTCCTTCTCACTGTCACCAGTTCCTTTCTCACAGGTTTTGTGGCTCCTTCTCTGTACACAACGGTTTCTTATAATTTAAGCCCAAAAGAGATGTGCTCACAGATTTCTTTCTTTAATACAGCAACATTGAGACGTAATGTTAAAACTGGACTTCTTTCTCTTCTTCAGCAACTTAACGAAAAAGTTAAAAACTCTTTTACATTGACAGTCAAGGGAGCTTCACTGGTCTGGTGAAAGTGGGCTGTATGAGTTTGACACCTCTGTGCTAAACAAATGGGACAACACTGAAAAGATGCCTGATTGTGTCAGGACTCCCCAGATATCTATTTACACCTACAGCCAAGGGGCCACTCTGTCAGTGATGGGGTTGTACACATCGTGGACAAACACTGGTTTCAGCAGTGAGTGAAGCCATAGAAATGGGAGTGAACCAAGGGAAAGTGTATCTTTCACCATCTTAGAACGATTGAGCTAATCCATCCTCCAGTTCTTGGCCATTGATCAGCAAATGTGAAACTGATCTCATCGCTCACGTTGTATGTGACGGTGCTGGTTTTGATCTAGTTATGTTTGGTGAAGCCTGCAGTTAGATGAGACTGAAAAAGTCACGTGGATGGGTGAGGAAATGTTCCTCCTGCTGAAAACGCTGCGTCCAGGTGAACCAAATATTTTCCAAATAATTCACGCTTTACTTGGGGTGGCTGGAGCTCAGGCGGTCATCCACTGATCGGAAGGTTGGTGGTTCAATTTCTGGCTTCCCCCCAGTCTGCATGTCAACTATCCTTGGCCATGTTGCTCTCTGATGCATCAATCGGAGTGTGAATGTGTATGAATGTTAGATACGCACTAACAGATTAGAAAAAGTGCTTGTGTGAATGAGTTAGTTATATAAAGTGCTTTGAGTTCTCAAATAGAGTAGAAAAGCGCTATATAAGAACCAGACCATTTACTTTTGGCTCTTCTTCACACACTTTCTTGTTTCTATGAATTTATGTATGAACATGTACTTAAATGTGTTTTTTTATGGAGAGATTTGTCCACTTCTTTAATGTATCTATGTGAAACACTTTAAATGTTTTTTATTATTATGACAGTGATAGCTGCCTCTTGGCTTAACCTTTTTTTTAGGAGAGCTATGCAAGAAGAATTTCCTGAAATTCCAACAAACTCATCACAAGCTGCACAACAGGACTAGGAAATGGAAAAGACAGGCATGTGTGTGAGACTGACTCACGATGACACTGACGGTCTGAACGTGTGGCAGACAGTCGTAAAAATCATCTCCTCTCTGACAGTTTTCCCTTTATTTTCTAAGTCTGGGGTTTATCTCCACTGAGCTGGAGCCAACCAACCTTCACCCAACACAAGAATTTCAGAGGAATGTGACTGTGGTCAAAACGTGGCAACACTGTGTGGTTCCACCATGAAGGGAAGGGGAAAGAAAAGAAAACAAAAAGGCATTTTTCTTCTTCTGCCCTCTGTTTTCTAAAAAAAAGACAAAGGTCAGGAATTCCATTCAGCAGGAAACAAAAACACTTTTCTTCAGGGTGAGAGCGCAATCGGAGATGATTGTTTCAATGAATGTATTAATTTGACCTAATGGATTGGAACATGGGGATGGTGTGCGGTGATGGAAACTATGAGTGCCGGAGGCAGGGGGGGCAGCTGTTTGCTCAGTCTCCAGAACAAAATCTGTAATCTGATGGAGACATGACATCACTCCAACAGAACAGGACCGAAGGGCCTCGTTAACACGAAACAGACTAGAGTGCAAAACATGTTTGTTTGTGTGGGATTTTATTGGCCAGATATTACTTTGTGTGCCTCCGGCATCTGAGCCAGTTCAGCTCTTGAGGGGGGAAGTGTTTCCTCAAGGGTCTCCTTGTTCTTTTTCTCATAAATCTGACTTCAAAAGCACTTATTCACAGTATCAGTTACTCATTTGGACCATGTTCAGGCTCCCAAACCCCCAAATAGCATCATTATTTCCTCACACTAAAAGAACTTCCTTTGGCTTCAAAGATTTGGTTTATATCGGTCCCACATAACTTTAGAGTCCACTTTCTAATAAGGCACATTTTAAAGATAACAGTGCAGCTTTAGAGTACATTGAATTATCACATTTTAATTCAACTAAGCAGTTATTCACTTTTAAACCTAATTACTAGAGTGAGTTATTACAACCTGGCAACCTGCAAGCTTCTCATTTAATTGATCAATTACTAACTATTAGTAAAGCCATGAGTGGGTCATGAAGAGAGTCTTCATAAAGAGTGGAACCTTTCATTTTAAAGCCTCAATCCACGCAGATATTTAACGATGACTAAAACATGTCAGTAACTAGTTTTGCAGCAGGCGAAGACAGGTGTTTATGCCTCCGCGGATAAAACTAGACCTCACAAAAACATTCATTTTTCACACAGTAAAGCTACCTAAAGCTGCTCCTTTACCCCCCTCCTTATGCTGTGAAGCTGTCAGTAAATGTACACGTACCGCTCTCGGCGCACCAGCAGTTTTTGGAGATGCTCACAGGAGACTCTACAGCCTCTGCAGGACCTGCAGCCTCAGCCAGCCGCTCTGCTCTGCTCTGCTCTGCTGAGATGACAGATAGTTAAATCCACCGTGGACTCCAGCGAGCTGAAAGCTGACGGCTTTCCACTGACAGAAGCATCTGCGCCGTCTCTGGTGCGTAAAACCAAAGCGATTCCTCCAAAACCCCGCCCCTTTCCCCCACCCACCTCTCTGTCCTTACACTCCCTCTTTATTTCACTTTGCGGGGAGCTGAAAGACGGTAGACTCCATGTGTTTTCTGGACGTAACAGAATATTTTAAATACATGGTAGACTTTAAGGGATCCTCGGGCTAGTGCAGGGGCGTTTCCGGGATTGTTTGGGATGGCAAAAAGCGGGGAAATAAATACTGTGGAGAAAACTGGGCACGATTTTCAGGCTCATGTGCAGCAGCCCCATGTGTCCTCAAACAGGTCTACTACATGAAAAGTGATACTGCACAAGAGTTTCAGGGTTATGTATATAAAAAAGTGACGAAACGCGTTTAGACTTACGTAAAAACTACAGTCCTGTTTAATAATAAAAAAACTTTAACTTTTAATTACAAGACCCAAAGTAAAAGTACCCCTTTGGATCATAATTATTCATTACTTAGTGTTTATTTGTCACTTCAGCGTAGTTGGGGGTGTTTTATTTCTTTATACACTGCTATCTAAAATCAATAAATCAATATAATACACTAAGGGGCAGTGCCACCCTGTGCCTGCCTTTGGACACTCCCTTGCCCTGCTGATCATATAAAATACTATCTAAATATAAATTTTCCAGCAGGAACGCTTTATTGTGACTTTTATTGGATTTAATACCACAGTAAAAGTCAGAGTTGGGGCTTAATCTCAACTCTGGAAGTGATTTTCTCTTACCGACAAGCTGAGCATCACCCCCACAGCTGTCCTCTCTCTGCACACTTTTCATCCATCAAACACAAATGAGGAGCTGAGATCAGCTTTAAAGCCTGCACACACACACACACACACACACACACACACACTTTCTCTCTGCGCTATCTTTCACCTTACAGTATTCGGTTTCTTCTGAGTTTTCTCGGTTTGATGCATTTTTTTTAATTTGTGGTTAGAAGCAAACTGCAGGGTCCTGGAATAAAAGACAGAGGAAAATCCTGGACAGCATGATATCATTTTCCCTCTCATTGACCTTCACTTTCCACAGTGGTGAGCAGGAGGTCTGGGGACGATTAGAGGGTTCAGCTGTGGCTCCATCCTGCCGTTACCCATTACATCAGGATGTACACAGCATGGTATGATGAAAGCTTTTACTTATTTACTGGACCTGTTGATAGATTTCTGTGCCTCAGACATTTTGGCTTTTTATCATTCATTTAATTTGAACTGACCGAGCTAAATTAGGATGAAACTCTTAGATGCAAATATGATGCCATCTGCTGTTCAGGCTTCATAGTTACAGCATTTCAGGAGAAGTGACATTAAATTTAAAATAAATTAAGTTAAAAGCCTGGAAAATATACCTGTAAACCTGTCTTCACCTAATATTTCTTAACTTCAAGTCTCTGGAAGCGTAATACTGCCATTTAAATTAAAAACACATGAGAAATAAATTAAATTCGTGTGTTTTTTTTCCCCACCACCTGCTTTGGTATACCAGAGAGGCAACAAGACAAGCCCCCAAGTAGATTTTGCAGGTGGTGTCCACAGACCATTGCTCTCTCCTTGCCGCTCCTGCTTGATTTTTTTCCTATTTCTGCTGCTACTGGTATCACAACATGGTACCTGTAGTCCAGCTCCTTCATCCACATGTGCCATCATAAGAATAGGACGTCATGTTATAGTGTGACGATGAATTGTTTGTGGTAAAAAAGAGCAATACAGATGTGATGTTTGCTTTGAGAGAGTTGATGGAAAAGTATAACGAAAGTCAGAAAGAGCTGCCCGAGTCTTTGTCGATCTAGGGAAGGCACGTGACAGCGTGCCAAGAGAGGAAATTAGGAGTGGCAGAGAAGTATGTGAGGGTTGTGCAGGATATGCAAAAGGACCGACAGACAGACAGGTTCATGCAGATCGGGTCAGAGTCCCTTCTTGTCTGCAGTGGAGGCCGACAGGCTGACAGATGAGGTCAGGCAGGAGACTCTGCGCATTATGATGTTTAGAGATAACATTTAGATCGGTCGTGAGAGTAGAAAGTAGGTGAAAGAGAGCCTGGAGAGGTGGAGGTATGCTCTGTAGAGAAGTCAGTAGACAGGTGGAAAAGTGAAGCTACGAAGAGCAGAGATAGTGAAGGTAGGGGAGTTTAAACACCTGGAGTCAACCATCCAAAGCAAGAGAGGTGAAGAAGAAAGTGCAGGCTGGGTGGAGACAGCAAGAGTTAAGTGGAAGGCTCACTCAGTGAGGCATGTTAGCACACAGGAGGTGGAAAACTGCAGCTTAGGCTGAGGAGTGTGGAGAGTGCTCAGAGTAGCATGTCAGAGAGGCATGGCTGAGATGATTTGGACATGCATGATGAGGAGGTATAGGAGATACACAGTGAAGGAGGTCATGCAATAGGATGTAGGGATAGAGTGAGATGATCTGTGGTGGCGACATTAAAGGAAGCAGCTGCTAGTAGAGGATTAAACACAAGTGCAGCCCAGTAGCTTATGAGTCTGTTTACATTATAATAATAAACCTTAAGTTTCCCCATTATAATTAAATGTCTTGTGTGAAGTGGCATCTCTTACACAAAGATAACAGTGACTGAGCAAAGTATGAAAACATATTTTATTAAAGATTTATGTACAGTAATGAAAACACATCTGCATGGCTTCTGAAACATCATTCAGGTCCCACTCAGCGCTCACACAGAAAACCTCAACATCTGCTACAAACAGTTTGGCCTACACACTCATCAAGCTACAAAAGTCCAAAGGTTTGGCAGGCTGTCCGAGTGAAACCATCGTAAGTTAGTCCCAGACTCCATTAAGACCAAAACACCATCACCCTCTCTGTTAATCACCCAAGGCTGCGATGGTGTAACTGGCACAGTTTTGATTGGAGGAGATCCATTACATGTCATTATCAAGGAAACACACAGAAGAATGAACATGGTGCTCCACAGGCACAGGAGTATCCCCCCCCCCTAAACTTAAGGATTACTTAAAGAATTCAAGATTTCACAGCAAAGCGAGGAGGAACAAGGAAGGAGTGTGTGCTCCTGCGGGATGTGGAGGAAATACACATTCAGATGGCTTTAGAGCATTTCTACTTAAACTGGGCCACAAGTGTTTCTACGTTCCAGAGTACTGGCCGAGAAGGTAAACACAGTTGACTGAAAATTTGAACATTTCTGCAGGATGGCAGAGAAAAAATACGATTCGTACGCGACAGTATTTCCCGCACTGGGCAGAGCGCATTCTCAATCATGGCCAATGCGTTCTCTCACAGTTTTCCAGAAAATTATTCAGATTCAAAGTAAATCCTCTACATCCTTTGCCCTTGTTCGGCCTCTCCACCAAATTTCGTGACATTCAGCCGAGTAGTTTTTTCACAATCTTGCTGGTACAACAGAAAAACTCTCGCGTTTGATGGAGGAACCACGTATAGATAAGACTCTGTGAAACGTAAGAGTCATCGTTCATCAGCCTCACTGGACTTCATGTAAACCGCAGAGTTACGGCCCCTCTAAACATCACTTCCATTCAGAGAAGCATATTTAAGGCTTGGTTGGCTGTTGCTGGACGAGCTCGCTGGTCTCCAGGCGGCACCGTCGTTCGAACTGCCGACTTCAAACACTTCGTGAATGGCTTTTCGGAAACAGTGAAAATTGTACTCTATCAAACCTGCAAAGAAAATTAGTGAGCATGTTTACAATTGTGTATAGTGTTTGTGTGTTTATTATGTGAATTTCTTCAGGTTTTTACACATTTACGTAGGAAGATTTTCCTGATAAAGCCAACACTAGCAATTACAAAAAATAAAAGCACACACCTTTCCTCTCAAAGCTCTCCTCTCTGAGGATGCAGACGAGCGCGAGGAACTTCGTGACCTCTTTCAAATAAAGCACTGTGGTGTTATTGAGCTTGATGATCGCCAAAGACTCTTCATCATAGGCAGAGCCGCTGCCGTCCTCCAGCCTGGCAGGCAAAGACAAAAGCACCTCTAAACGCTGCTCTTCGCCAAAGCTCAAAACAAATCTGATAGCTTTTCTCACCCGTAAATGCTGGAGATGTCGAGGACCACGTCGATCATGTCGCAGCAGAGTTCGTAGGACTGCATGTCCACGGGGGCGCTGTCTGTGGCTATGTAAATCTTGCTACTGACATCGAATAGGAAGGCCTTTTCAATCCCGGAGTGCTGCAAAGCAGGAGGGATGTTTATTATACGAAAAAGAAAATACAATGAGGCTTCTTATTGTGGTTCAAATAACATAAATGAAACATACAGATATGAAAATGTTCAAAAGGTTCTCCAGTGTTGGCAACTGAGGAATAAGCTTCTGGACGACTTTACTGAAGGCCTCGAATATGGAGTGGTCGTAGATGCTGGTCAGGTAGAAGCTGAGGACACAAAATAAAGACGACGAGACAGTTACCAAAACTGAGATAGAAGCTTTAATTTTAGCTTCTGAGCACGTCTGCTTTCCAAGGGTGTCTTAAAACCTTTGAGGCCTAATTATCACCACAGATGACTGTAACTCTAACTCTAAGCATCAGAATATATAACATCTGTTCTTTTTAAAATGTTCTCCCAGGACTGGGCAATCAGGTTACAAAAGAACTATTTAGAAAGAAAGGACTAGGGTCAGGTTTGAGATGAGGGTCAGGTTTGGTAGACCTCACAGTTAAAAGATTGGCTGTGCTGTACTTTCAACAACAGAGAATCCCAAAATTGAAAACTGAATACCTACCCCTAAAATAGTTGAATATTTGCACGATGGCTCTGACTAATAACTTGAGAAATCTCAAATACTGTATCTGTATTTGTACTTGTCCAATCTTAAATGTTCACTCTATTGAAAATACAACAGAAAGTGATTCATTTAGTTGAAAATTTTATTTAAACAACAACAACAACAACAAACAGAAAACAGAAACATGATCACCAGCTTTTGGCCATAAACAGCTAATGCTACCCAGTCATATGTAAAGTGTTACAGCCAATGTGTGACCGACCTGTCACTGGGACACAAACTTTAATAAAATACAAAAGCAGTAAATTTAGGTCAGAGTAGTGAATAATATTACAAACTAACCACCTCCTGTTACCACTTTTAATTCATTTTTTTATATAAATAAACACATTTATATAAACATGTAACTGTTCATACATGTGAGCACTTTAAAACTGAATTTCTGTTATTACTTCAGCCCACCTGCAGTACCTTTTACAATCCACCAGGGGGACCCACACTTTAGGAATGACTGTGTTAGGGGACTAACTGGACAGTCTATCACTGAATGGGATCAGTCTTAGCTGTCTGACTTACTAGTATGAATGCTAAACTACACCTTAACCATGACAAGAAGCTCTGTAGTATTTCACCTGTGTAGACACGTCAGACTCTCACCTGAGGTGAACCTTCTCCAGGCTGGCATCTGTCAGGTCATCGTTGGCCCTCTGGTGAATATCTCTCTGCGTTTCGATTTTGTGGTCGTCTGACAGACCGTCTACTTTGTGGATGAACACCTCAAAGTTGATGTCTGGATTCACTTTGTAGGCTCTGGATACAGTTAGATGTAACCGGCTGAGAGCCTCCATGTAGTCATCCTGGTAACAGAAGACAGGATGTGCTGATTTAGTTAACACATGATTTAATTCACCACCCAAAGCACCAAGTCACACTTAAGTCACCGTACCTGAGCGTCGATGACAAAGATCAAAGCACCAGCTCCCTTGAAGATCATCTC
This sequence comes from Maylandia zebra, assembly GCF_041146795.1. NCBI lineage: Eukaryota > Metazoa > Chordata > Actinopteri > Cichliformes > Cichlidae > Maylandia > Maylandia zebra. Next base: position 10,671,051 of record NC_135187.1, read on the forward strand.
ACTGTCAAATGTGGGGTCGAAGAAATCCACCTGGCCGGGGAAGTCCCAGATCTGGAAGTTGACAAAGGAACTGCCGGAGATGTCATCTTTGCAGATTTTGTTGGTGCTTTCGAGGAATAAAGTCTCGTTGGGTGACATCTTGTGGAAAACAACCTGAGTAGTGATGCACAAAGATTACAGTTACTCTCAGAAATTTAAACATCACCAATTTGCTACATTCAGATGAACAGATTCAACTTTTTGGGAAACGACAAGTAATGCACTCAACCACCATGAACTGTACGCACACTCACCACACAGCTGAAGAAAAAGCATGCTGAAGCGCGTTTGAAGTTTGCTGAACAACGTTTAGACAAGCCTATGAAATACTGGGAGAATATAGTCCGCTCAGATGAGAGGCAAACTGAACTCTCTGGATGCCATAATACACACCATGTTTGTCAAACGCCACTGCATATCACCCCAAATACACCATATCAACAGTAAAGTTTGGTGGTGGAAACACCATGGTGTTCTGGCATGCTTCATATAATCAAAGTTGGAAAAATGTACTGAGACATTCTTGATAAAAAAGAAACAAGGGTGGACGTTTCAGCAAGGCGATGATCCCAAACACACAGCAAGGAAACTCTCAGGTGGTTTCAGAGAAAGAAAATAAAGCTGCTAGAATGGCCCAGCCTAACACCTGACCTGAATCCAAGTGAAAATCTATGGAAAGAACTAAAGGTCAGAGGTCATAGAAGGGGCCCACAGGATTTGAAGACTGTTTGCTCAGGCGTGATTCTGGCTCATTCATGTGACTGGTTTCTCCACACAGGAGGCGCCTAAACTGTCACAGATAAAGGCTTTTGTACGAAACACTAAATCATTTTCAGTAAGCGTGTTCAATAATCTTTTCTGGGGTCATTTCTCATTATTACACATAATTGATGAACATCTATGGTTTCATGTCTTTACATGTCTGAATTGGATGGGTTGTTACTGACATAATGGCATTTAGAAATATCTATATATTTAGAAAATTGATGATGTGTTCAATACTTGTTTTATTCGCTGTAAATATATATATATATATATATGTCATATTGAAACAAACTCCCACATTTCGACTGGCTTTAGTTCTCAGAAGTCACAAACTTTTCTAACATGTCGTCCGCTAAATCCTGGGTGAAAAACTCCAAGTCACCACAAAGTCACATGCTATGCTGATTTTTGAGGCCTGTGATGAAATCTTTCACAAATAAACGGAAATGCAGCAACAACAAAGACTGAAACTTTTAATGACTGTGAAACTGGAGGAAGATGGAGTTCAGAGAAAGGTTAAAGTGGGAAGAATGACGTGGAACAGCATTCCAACATCCTGAATTATCAGTTATCAACATCCTTATTATGAGTGGTCAGCACTGACCCCTCACAGCAATAAAGTTGTTGGTTGGAACCCCAGCTCGGGCCTTTCTGTGTCGAGTTTGCCTGTTTGGACTTATAACAGATATATGTATCTATGGTTAAAATGTGACTTGTAGTCTAAAGCACTTTGAGTGGTCACTAATACTGGAAAAGCGCTATAATAATACAAATCCATTACATAATGGATTCTGTTAGACTGATCCAGAGCAGGCTGTGTTGTTCTTGATCAAAGGCAACAAGGCTCAGCTGATTATGCTCTTTAGTTTCATGAGTTAAAGGCTCCCTTTTTTGTTGCAGCTTTACACTGCCTAGAGATCAGAAAGAAGCTGAAATACTTAAAACATTAAACTTCTGCATATGTCTTGTTGAATTGAGTTGACTAAATCCATAACAAATGAAGCTGACAATCAAAATTTTCATGTGACTTATTAAGAGTCATTTCTCACCACTACCCTGGATCTAAAGGTTTATCCACCTCTCAAAGCTAACTTTGGGGTCGCCACCGTGGATCATCGGCCTCCATCTCAGCCTATCCCTAACCTTCTCGTCTGTCACACCAACGCGTCCTCCTCCACTACATCCATGAAGCTTTCCTCCTGCCTGGCAGCTCCACCTTCAACACCCTTTTCCAGCCCTCCTCTGCACATGCCTGCCACTCTAAATCATACAGCATTGCAGGTCTCATTCTCCATCTTTTAAATCACAGGTGTCGAACTCCGGGCCTCGAGGGCCGGTATCCTGCAGGTTTTAGATGTGTCCTTGATCCAGCACAGCTGATTTAAATGGCTAAATTACCTCCTCAACATGTCTTGAAGCTCTCCAGAAGCCTGGTAATGAACTAATCATTTCATTCAGGTGTGTTGACCCACGGTGATATCTCCTTTAGGTGTACATGTAACCAAACTGTTTCCTTTGTTCGCTTTTTGTTTACTATGAACTCAGAATTTTCTTGTCCTGTGGTGATCTGGATGGTGTTCGGGGACAGATAAATGACCATACCTTCTGTATAGAGGACTTGCCGCTGCGCCGCAGCCCCATCAGCAGGATCCTGGGTTTATCAGCTGATGTCGGGCTCTCCTCAAGGTCTGACACTTCCACTCCATAACCAAAACTTTTGGGGAACGACCCCACGACGCCGTAGCTCCCCGGTAATGTCGTATCCTCGTACTGAATATTCATCCTGTCCTTTATTATCTCACTTGCTCGTTCTTCTTCAATTCCGCCTCAAGCCTCCAGAAAACTCGCTGAATAATCCGAGCAGGAATGCTGTTGTCCAGGAATTTCACAACGAGCTAGCATGGCAAGCTAAGCGTTAGCAGGTAGCTGGAGTGCGGTATTTAGGTCTCAAAATAAGAGGCCAGATGTTAGAGTATCCATGTGAAGCTTGCTACACAAGTGGACATAATCTTCAGCAATCCTAATACAGGCGTAAAGTTGGTTAAATCAAACTAAATGGATAAGAAATGACAAAAAAAGGCTAACTTTAACGTAACTTGGAGATTCCGCCCCCTTTAGCTTTTAACCCCTCCCCTTTCACGTGATTGGTTACACGCTCCAAACATTATCATGTGACAAGCAGTCCAACAGACAAACAGTAAGGATACGGAAGCGGTGAGTAGTGTTTTGGGGGAATTTTGGACATCTTTTATTTAATTTAATCTAACTATATTTACATACATATTTTAAAGAATACGTTGCGTAGATTTAAACCTTTGGTACAGCACCAATGCGCTACTGCATATTCCAAAATGTACGTAATAAGTATGCGTTTGATGTAAATCATGTGCTCTTTCGTTTGTAGTTAGCTTGTTCGAAGTGACATGAGGATAATTCATAGACGCACTTATAGTGAGCTGAGTTTCTAATACAGATATAAATATACCCGGGATGACCAGCTCTAATAAACTGGAAGCTCTGGGGATACTAGGAAGCACAGGGATGATTTCCTGTCGAACATTTTATTGTACTTTCCCATTTATTTGATATTCATTCACATGCAAGGACCACTGACTGTATACAAACATACAGCAGATATCTTTTGACAAACATGGACCAGTGCAATTAGCAACCATGACATACAGGGGTTTAGAAAAAAGGTTAAATGACAAAGGGGATTTGTAATAAATAAAAGCATACAGCATTTAACTGAATAACAGCAAATATTGCTTATATAGAGATAGCATTAATAAATTCATATTGCCGAGAGATTCCAGGGGTCTGTTATTTCTTGGATGTTGATAAAATAGGAAAAACTAGTTCATTTTGTTTCCATGTGTCAGGACTCAGAATGGCAGCTGTCCTTTTGTGTTTTCTCCTGGCTGCGCCAGTGCTGCTTGTTACCTCCAGCCCAATTCATGACTCCGACAATGGGACTGTACCACTAGTGCTCTGGCATGGGATGGGTAAGTGACTCTGTTCTCCGTTACTGTAGGGATATATTGGAAAAAATCTTAAAAATGGCACCTTTATAGTCTTCACAGAAAAAAAAATTAAGCATAAGCCACCTTTCTGAAACCACACTACAAACCAGTATTCATAATAACCATAAAAACACAGTACACCAGCTTATGAGCTGATGCAGAGTGTTTTAAGTTCCAGAGACATATATAAGGGGTTGCTGACTGTTAAAGGTCTGATATGTAGAGGCCCATGCAATTGTGTCATTTGTTTTCTAATTCAGTTTTTCAATTCAAGTACTGCAAGTTGTTTAATCAAAACTATGAACGAAAATTAATTTTATTGTGGACAAAATCACAACCAGATTGATTTATGAAACCATGAAACATCCGGTGTTCCTCTTTTATTTTGGCTTAAGAAGCTTTAAGATTGAAAAAACTCACCCAACTGTACATAGTTTCTCTATTATGTTTAAACTGAGATGCACATTTAATCTTCAGCTCATTTTTCCACAATATGTAAATAGAACTGAATAATTTGCATGTTTTTATGTAAACCTGCCATGAAAAGGATCTTTAAAATCTCATGTGTGGTAATTAATCCTGTTTTTTGGTTTGTTTGTTTGTTTGTTTGTTTGTTTTAAAAGATGCATCCACAGATGTGTAGTTATTGGGATTGTGTTGTGTTTTACACAAAATAATCTAGAATAGTACCAAAAAAGTTAACTGTGATGCCTTTGTCCCCACTGTTCAGTACACATTTGAATAACTTACCTTGGTAACATGTGATTCATCGATTCACGTCACTTCCTGCTGACGAAAGTGAAAGCCACATGTTTACAGCAACACTGCAGTGAGATAAAAACCTGAGCTGTAATGTGAGAGATGAGGATTGTGCTTAAAACTGATAGGCTGCTCATTAAATCCTATACTAGATGGAGAAATCCCACCTGAGGAAGTGAAAAGAAAAACACTTTCTCTTCTTCCTCAGGCAAAAAAAGACACTACCTCTAACTCAGAGTGCAGAAGATTTTAGAGCTTAAACCAAAGAAGACTGTGCTCTGCACTGAGCCTCTACCTGATTTATATGTATTTAAAATAAGCCATAAAAATACTGTGGATATGCCTGATTCCCTTCAATAAAGTTGGACGATAAGGCTTGTGTTTATTTGTATTTTCTTCATCAGGTGACTCGTGTTGCAACCCTTTGAGCATGGGCTATATAAAGAAAATGATTGAGCAGGAGATCCCAGGAGTTTACGTGTTCTCAGTGATGATTGGGAAAAACATAGTGGAGGTAACCTCACGCTGTAAAGACATTTATGAAAGTGAAAATATTTTCTGTGAATAAAATGGTCTTTGCATTAGTCACATGGTAATGTTAGAACAGTTCAAGGAATTTTCAGGTATGAATTTGTATTTTTGGGCTCTACGTTTGCGCTGTTCAAAATAATCCTTATTTTTACCTCGATGCATCTCTTTGAAATAAGATAGTTTAGCTCCTCCCTATATAAGGACAACTTTCTTCTGATTGGCTGCCCCTCATAAACAGAAGGTTTCTGGACAGAGATGACCGTATTACAGAGTCACGAAGAGAAACAATGAAATATCTGATTTCATTGTTGGAAGCTTTAATTTAATATGAGCATGCAACCCAAAAACACCCCATGAAGTTTTCTCCTGTGAATCATCAGGAAACAGACGAAATACCGATCGTTGCTTTTTTAATTCTACATCATAAACATTAAATTTTGCAGCTTTGTGCCTGAAAAAATGATATTTCTCATTATATTAATGCTCAGAGCTCATTAAAGAATATTTCTTTTTGATTTAAAAAAAACAACAAACAATAACTTAGCTTTAGATTGTGGCAGTGGTAGAGAGATTTTAACAGAGCTTGAATGTGTTTTCTGTTTTTCTGCTCTGTACTTAAGAAGTTATGAAGACTCACACTTTTTTGAAAAGTGCAATTTTTAAAAAGCAAAATTTTCCCCTCATCTCTGTAATTAGTGGAATATTAATAGTATGAAAGTAAAAATTTAAATGGCATTAAAGGTAGAGTGTGTGAAATCTCACCACTAGATTTAATAGATTGCAGACTGTAGAATTCAGCTTTCTTAAACTTTCTTAACCTTCCCTATTAAAGTGCATGATTCACAGTGACTGCAGGCTGTTAGTCTTTACTTTACCTTAGAAATATACTGGATGTCCATATGTATTTACGATTTACGATTGGATGATTCTGTAAAAATTAGTAAAAGGAGTCCGAAACGAGTCAGTGAAGCCCACTTCTGTCCACTGACAGCGATACCGAGATGAGTTGTTGAGGATATGCTGAACTTTTCTGTCAGTAAGTGCTGCTGTTTTTGCTGCTATTAGCTGCTGTTAGCCTTTGTTAAGTGCTGTTACCTGGCATTTGCTGCCATTAGCTGGCATTAGTTAAACTCTTTGAAATGTATCTAATGTTTTTATTGTGTCAGACACTCGTATGATGTGACAATGTCAAGTTTTTTTTATCAGAGGGAAAATGCGATAACTTTAAAAAAACAATTAAATTTTTTAAGGACACTCTAGCTTAACGTTAGCTGGCGTAACGTTAGCTTAAAACCAGCTCTTGTTGTTTAGCTGGCTCATTTTTCCAGCAATGGGAGGGTTACATGTTTAATCTGGTGACGATAAGTAATTGTGAAATATTGGCGGATGTTCATCTCGCCCTCTGTATTATATGTCAGTCTCTACAAGGTGAGGCAACACGGCAGCTTCCACAAACAAGCGCCCACTCCTGTGTATTTTTGATATTCATTCTAAATGAATGATAATGGATTATTATTATTATTATTATTATTATTATTATTATTATTATTTTATTTTTATTTTTTTTAATTAAAAAACTTCAAAAGATTACATACTTCCTGTACCTTTTTAAGACGCTGAAGCTGTTGTACAGACTGGACGCATAGATAAAACTTCCTGTAATGCTATTTCGCAGCTAAAAAAAATCGCTGTCATCCTATTAAGACGTAGCATTGCTTCACTACCTTCAGAAGATGACTCACGGCCACTCGTCTTCTCACAGAAACACACAGTAAAAGTGAATATGACATGTTTAATAAAGAACGCCTTTTTTCTTTCTTTCTTTAACAGTCCCACAGCAGCTTTTCACATGTGTGATGGCTCCTATTCTGTGGTATTTGCAGTAGTAGTGACATAAGTTACATCAGAAAAATGGCTCCTTTGCAGCTTCACTGTGTGACTCCTCTGTGTTAATATTTATACCAAACCTGCACGGGTACGGCTTTGATCCGTGGTGACGCCGTAACGTTATCTCTCTGCTCATTTTCTTCTTTTAATCTGTCACTTGTGATTTGAACTTTTCATGTTTTTCCTCCTGCAGGACACAGAAAATGGGTTTTTCTCAGATGTGAATGAGCAGGTGTCCATGGTGTGCAATCAGCTGGCTCTGGACCCCAAGTTGAAGGGAGGATACAATGCGATGGGCTTCTCCCAGGGGGCGCAATTTCTGTATGTAACTCCTGTTCTGGACTCTGGTTTTCTTACTTGTTATGCAAGAGAAATTGGAAGCTTTGTGTGTTTGGAAAAAAAACCAACTCTCGGGCCTCGGCATGTTTCCCGCTCGTAGTTTTTGTCTCCTGACTGAAATGAGGAAGCTCGCTCTGACTCTTTGACCCGGTTCCTCTGTTCGCAGGAGGGCTGTGGCTCAGCGCTGTGCCTCTCCACCAATGAAAAACCTGATCTCTGTTGGCGGTCAGCACCAAGGTGATACTATAATGATAACTTTAGCTCACTTCCCTGTGAGCAGAGCTGACCAGATATATTCTGATGTAAAAGTAGTGTTTAGGGTGTTTTTTTTGTTTTTTTGTTTTTTTTTTGTTTTTTTTTGTTTTTTTTACCCTTCAGCCAAAAAAGGCTGAGGTTTTGCCATCACCCTGCCAAGCGGGCTGGCGCCGTGAACATGATAACTAGAGAACAGGTTGACGTAGGATTTTCAAATTGATACCACAGGTGTATCAGCTTTAAATCTCAGTGACCCTAATATAAATGTCAAGGTCGGACATCAACTAACGAAGGAACTTACCTACTATGTTCAAACTTATTCGATAAGTGCATCTACCAGGAGGCTGAAGGGCCTCGCTTTCAGAGCTGAACTCAGTAGTTGCAAAGAAAGTTAAACTGAAAACAAAACTAAAAGCTCTTTTATGATGTAGTTAACTTGTAAAATAAAACTCAGTCTATTGTCATTAAATCAGCTGCACATAAAAGTTTAACCTGACTCTGTAGGTCCTTCTCTTTGACGTCAGACTTGTTATTCTGTTCTGCTCTATTTACACATCACAGGTGATCTTTGAAAACAGAACTCCTCTCCTCAAATTAAACACATTCAAGCCTCTATGTAAAGATGTAAACAGCTCAGTCTCCCACTGGAGACTTATTAAGAGCCTCAAGTGCTCTGTGAGCCAGACCAGGGAGCTATGGGAGTGAATGGTCCAGGTTATTTCCTGACAGTTTTCTATGCTGCCTACTAATTCCTGACAGCTTCCAAACAAGCTGGCACCTAACCCCGTGTGTTTTTCGAATCCTCAGGTGTGTACGGGCTGCCCAGGTGTCCTGGGGAGAGCTCTAAAATCTGTGACATGATTCGTGAAGCTCTGAATAAGGAAGCTTACTTGGGCTGGTTTCAAAAGCAGTAAGTTTTCCGTCTTGCATCAGCCTGTTGTTCCTGTTAAGTCATGTCAAGCATCTTGTGACGAATCGTTTCTGTGTTTGTGGTTATCAGCCTGGTGCAGGCCCAGTACTGGCATGACCCTTTGAACGATGATCTCTACAAGAAGTACAGCCGCTTCCTGGCCGACATCAATCAAGAGCGGGTCGGTAGAGCCAGAACAGCCCTGTAGTCAGTACAACGAGGTCGCAGAAGTGTAAACAGTGACTGCGTTAGGAAAACAAAAGGGAGATTGTGGGTTTTTTTTCAGCATTTCGGTGTTTATCGGCAGCTGGAGGACTGAATCTACTCTGTCTCTGCCATCTGCTGACGGAGACAAAGAGATGCAGCTATGAATAACTATAGAAGTGGACTTTGGTGCCTAAGGAGTTTAGTTAATCGTTAATAAATGATTTATTGTCGTCTCAAAGATGAGTTATAACCATGCAATGTTCTCGGTGTACAACACACCTTTATACACGTTTAGATTTCTTTATTCTCCATTAAAACTATAAACAAGTGAAAAAACAGAAGGCAACACAGAAGGAAGACGGCTGCTGCTACTGTATAAGATACTTAAGTCCAGTGAAAGGTATTAATTAAAAGACAATGAGATTACACCCTATTAGTGCTTAACAGTCTGCTCCAGGGTCAACATTTCCAGAAAGAAGAAAGTCTGTGTCGTGCCATCAAACTGAAGTTTGCCCACTGACGTAAACTGCTGTTTAGATCGAGAGCTTAACCTTTCATTAATAGACAGGATCGGATTAGACTGTGTGGCTACAAACTGACCTGCAGGGTTATCTCTGCCGATCCATAAATCAATCAACTTCTGAATAATCGCTTAATAAAAACCAGTCAAAGAGCTATTTCACAATTTGGTTCTCTTCATACTGAGCTACGACGCAGAAGAGAATGATTTGTTCACATTAATTATGTCCTTTAAACTCTTTAAGGGTTCTTTATTAGAGCAGGGTGCTAATTCATTTTAAAGAAGAAGCCTGGGATTGTTTGAGGTAGAGAAAGCCACACAAGACACATGGAGACATTTAATTGTATTTATATAATTCCTGAATCTGATTTTTTTTTTTTTAAACTCTTCGTGCACATCTGCAAAGTTCTTTTTCTGTTTGTTGAAAAATGTTTTTGTTTTCTACTAAAGGCGGTGAACGAGACTTACAAGAAGAATCTTCAGCAGCTAGAGAAGTTCGTCATGGTCAAGTTCCTGCAGGACTCTGTGGTAGATCCTGTCGATACTGAGGTACCAAACATAATGCACGTAGTTATTTTAAAAATGAACAGAACTAAAAACACAATGTGAAGAAAAAACTTCAGCGACTTCTTATTGAAAGTGTCTGTGTAATGTGTTGAAGAGATGTAAGTTTAAGTTGAATGAACTGGAGCCAGCCTGTACATTCATGTAATACCAGTTTACACCACAAGATGGTGCAGTGAGTCAGTGCAACCTTTATTTTACCATTAAGTACAATACCAGTGGTCTGGTGAAACACCTTGTAAGGAAAGAGCAGTAGCACTTAACTGAAATCATCCCAGCATACACACTGGTAAAATTCTGTCCCCTGATGGCCAAAGTTTTAGCAAAATTCTGCACAAGTCAGTTTCAAAAAATACTTTTATTAAAAAAAGGTGCTGATTAAAGACCAGTCACAGTCTTGTCCCGATTCTTCTCGCAGTGGTTCGGCTTCCTGAAAACTGGCCAAGCCAAAGAGACCGAGACTCTACAGGAGAGCGTTCTCTACAAGGAGGTAATCACTGCAGGTTCTCTGATGAGGGAAGAGAGCTGACGGTGTGAGCAGTACACACTTTATTATCCAGTGTTTCCTGTGAATGTGAAGGCTAAGCAGTCACAAGAAGGTGGTAATCAGATTTATTTGTCAAAACGTGGTCTCAGTCTGTATCTGAGTATATTTATTTGTTTGCTGGTGTGCAGCATCTGCCAATGAGACACACGGAAGATATGTGTGCATTTCCAACAATATAGACTTTTTTTTTTTTTTTTTTTTTAAAGGAGCAACTTTATTCCTTTTTTTTTTTATTTTTTTTTTCCCTCGTTGGTTGCAATTTTACACTTTTATTGTTCTGTAGGCATTAATGTGAGAATCCAGAACAGGACATATTTATACTGCAAGTCTGCACACAGACTAACCCTGTTTTTATTCATTGTTTGGTATCAGACTGTTTGTCAAGTCAATTTATTTATGACTCGTAGAAACTCAACAGATAGTGACTAAAATGCTGCAAAATTACAATTAACTCAAGAACAACAACTAAAGCTAAATGTTTTTTATGAACGTACTTATAGCTAGATTATGGACCTTGGGTTGACTTATCGAGTTGAGGTGAGCACTGAGCCTAACTGGGTTTGGTGAACTTGGTTTGTAGTACACGGAAGGCCTGGAGCAGGTTAGCTGCAGCACAAGTTACCATGGCAATGGAAAAGAACCACCTTTGTAACACTTAGGATTACCTTGATAAGTATAGATCTCTGCTTTTATTTCGCCTTTTTATGCCTTTCCAAAAATTCAGAAGCTTTTCTTTTTTTTTTGCCTTAACCACCTTACGATGGTTCTGCATGTAGTAGGACATATCTTAGTTTGGTTTTCCATCAGCAAATGTTTATTAATCAAACTTTGTTGCACATGCCGGTTGTAAAAGTGTGTGTGTGTGTGTGTGTGTGTGTGTGTGTGTGTGTGTGTGTGTGTGTGTGTGTGTGTGTGTGTGTGTGTGTGTGTGTGTGTGTGTAGGATCGTTTGGGTCTGGCGGCGATGGACAAAGCAGGGAAGCTGGTTTTTCTGGCCACCGAAGGCGACCACCTCCAGTTCAAAGAAGAGTGGTTCAAAGCCAACCTGCTGCCTTATTTACACTAAAGCAGCTCCATACTGATAGTCTCAGATTGCTGTAGCTGCAGTTGAAATCAAGAGCAATATAACACCAGTTTAACAGGACGCTCAAGCTTAGCAGAAAGCATCATTTACTCTTTTTGCACTGATCATTTCCAGCGTGTTGGCTTTTAATCTGTGTCTTGTGATGCCATCATAATTTTAGCAGTCACAGGTGCAGTTTACTGATGAGGTCAAACACTATTCATCATTGTTGGCAGGTTTTACGGGGGGGGGGGGTTTAAGCCACTTTCGTTTTGCCTCATTTGGATCTTTTAACTGTGAAATAATGCTTCTGTACAAATAAAACATCAAAATAAAGACACCCATATACTTGGATTTATTGCAACATTTTTAATGATGTCTCCAGTACTAATGAGCAGATTTGAGTTTGGACCCCCCCAAAAAAGAGAAATTAAAGTGGTAAACAAAAACAAGAGACAAAAGAAAATTCAGCGAAGAGCTCCACAGCTACGCGAGCTGCAGACATGAGAAGGAGCAGGATGCTGATGGTCAGGCTGATATTCAAAGACTATTCATAGCTGTACAGGTGATTACAGCAGGTGTTTCCAATCACTTACTCCAGTCTGTTTTCCTTTACTTTTTAAAATTCACTTCCACCGACTTCCAACATCTTTGCTCGTTATCACACTTTTCTTAAATGCCTCCTAACATGGAATGTTTTTTTTTTTCCTTTCATTCAGGAATGTCCTGTGTAGATTTAAGTGAAAACGTACTTTAAACCGTTCAAACATCATCATCTAGATGGATTTATGCTTTAAAAATGATTTAAGAGAGAATGTTTTTGCACAGCTTGCTTTTACTCTGGTTTTATGTGCTCAGAGAACTTGTTTTACACCATTATCCACTATGAGTCTCATGGTTGCAGTCATCAGTGGAGATGATATGGATGCCTTTATCCTCTTTAAAGAGGGCTCTTTTTGACGAGTGCTTCACCAGTGAATTGCATATAATGGAAGAGAAACCTTGAGGCCACAACTTAAACACGCCAGCCCCCCAGCTGACCAGGAAGAAGGGAAAGAAATGAGCCTGATTGGCTGCAGAGGAATCAACATTGCCTATTCTAAAATTTGCTCAGCATCATCCAGATAAATTAAAAAAAAAAAAGCATACAGAGCTTCCCAGCTGTTGGCAAAACTCTTTTCAAGTGCTTGCAGGGAAACCCTAATTTGAATGACAAGCTGCTCCCTGCTGATTGGCTGGAGGATCTGCTCCAGATAAGGCAAGCAGCCCTCTAATTGGCTTACAGAAGGAACAGTTTAAACTGTGATTGGCTGATAAGGAAGAAGGGGAAAGGTCTGAATCTCAGTGTACAGTGTGAGAGTTAGCTGGTGGGGTTGTCGATCAGTCAGACAGGACTGTGCAAAAAAAAAAAAAAAAAATTAAAATAGACGAGTGGGGATGGCGTTGAGGAGGGGCGGCCGTTTTAATATGCTGCCCCAGTTTATCCGGCGATCTCTGTTGCTGTGGTGACGAGCTTACTGCCGTCCCAGACTGTCTTGAACTGCTCAGGTACAGGGATCTCCGTCTGAAAGGGAGAGACACACAGGGGTTTTTTGTCAGATCAACAAGCTTTTTCAGACCAGCTTTGAATTCTTGTCGTTTATAGTCAGCAGCTGATCAGCTCGGCTCAGGATGAAGACTCGATAAATGGGCTGTTCTGGTCAAAGGTTCCTAGCAGCACTAAAACGAGGATGGGAGAGCTTTGCCCCCTTGCTCTTAACCTCATGTTCTCATTATTTAACAAAAATCCTAAAAGCAACTACACCACAAACCTGCTCAAAGATGCACAGTTCAAGGAACACTTCATGGTCTAATTAAACATGCCGCGCATGCGAAGCTGAAAGCAGCTCAAAAGATCAAATGCACACTACTCGCTGGACCAATGTGACCGTTTGCATGTTAACGACTTTGACTTCAAACTTCTGCAAGGCTGGACTTTTATCCAAGACCTTTTATAGAGAAATTCATAATTGATGTGACGATTGCCTCACAGACACTAACAAGTACCTAACGAGGCTGAACGTGTTTGTCTACCCAGGAGAGCTCAAAGCTCTCATAAAGACTTACTGCTCCTTCTATTTGTATTATTCGATTGACTTCTTTCACTTTATTTTCATAGTATATTTGATTTTTAACTTGAGGTATGTGCCTACTTGTCCAGGTCTTCCCTGAGAAACAGATGTTAATCTCAATTGACTTTCTGGTTGAAATAAGGATTAAATAAAAGCAGCAGCACTGAAAACTTAGTGATGACAGCATTTACAAAGCCAAAAATACCCCATAAGGTTTACAGAAGCAGTAAGGTTTCTTATCACAGTCAGGTGAGGTCCTGTTTGTGTCACGTTAAACTTCCTCTGCTAAACAAATGAAATCAGAGATACTCACAAACTCTCCATCTTTGTTGGGTACCAGCACGTTCATCTCTGAGCTCTTGGCGCTGATGATCTCACACTTCAGAGAGTCCTTGCTCAGATAAATGTGGCAGCCATCTGTCTTGTTGATGGAGATAGTTGGGACCTTCCCCATAACCTGGAAACAAAAGGAAAAAATAAACAGACCCTTTGGCTAAAAGCCAGTAACTTTATGAGGTAGATGATACACAATGCCGATCTACAATCAGCTTCTACAAATCTCCTCAAGCCCAACACTGCACCCAGCTGACAGTGAAGCTGCCAAAAACTGAGCAGCTTGTAGTTTCCAATATTTAACTACATGAATAATAAACAGAGTTCATGAAAAATGTATAAATCCTCAGCAGAGAAACTACAAAGAGCCGAAGAATGACGGGGCAGCAAAAATCATTCAGTGATCTCATGAAATGCAACAAACAGTGAAAAGAAACAAAATAAAATAAAATAATCACACCTGGATCTTGACATCCTTGCAGTTAATCATCTCCACGATGCCCACAACATCATCAAACACCAGGCCCATTTTCTTACAGTTGTCTGTCAGAGAAAAATAAATAAGTATATTTAAGAGACTCTAAGCACCGAGCTCATTCTTCTGCCTTTTATTCACTTATGGCGGCTGTGTCGGCAAATATAAATAAATGTTTGGGCATTATATCAGGGGCAATACGAGAGCCCTCGACGTGTGTGTTTCTGAGGAGTGAGTTTCCTTTCTTACCTAAAGTGATGGAGTTGATTTTGCCCTTGACCTGCAGGGTGCTCTTGTTACACTTGAAAGCATAAACCACTTGCTTCAGCTCAGTGTCGCTGATCACCAGGTTCTGAGCATCCTCCTGGTTCTCCTGCAGAAAGCAAGTTAAGAAAACAGAGAAAAAGAATTAAGAAAGAAAAAAAAAAAAAAAGAAGAAGGTCTGTTTGTCTGAGCCAGAAGCAAGTTTAAAAATCTATTCTGGTCATTTTGGCCCCTTCAACGTACCACTTTCCACTTCTTTCCTTCCAGCTCCAGCACAGGGGGGAGCGTACGGGTTGGTGTGGCGGATGCAGCAGGTCTGGCGGCGCTTGAAGCGAAGGGTTTTGGTCCAGAGCGCACTGGAGCGCCCTGACTCCTCAGGTTGGGGTTCTTGTGGGTCTTCTGGTTATCGGACACATGTTTTAGTCCTGCAGGGGTCAGGGAGAGATGAAACATGCACTGTTAGTCTGAGAGAGAGGGAGCGTTACTTAATCCAAAGCACATCTAATTTATGTGATAACAAAAATAAATAAATAAAAGGAATGGAACCCATATATTAGTAAGTGTAAATGAGCATAAAAGATTATAACTGAAATAAAAAGGTCCGTCTTAATACACTGTCTGCCCTTCATACCACGTTCTCCCATCAACTTATTTGTCCAGAGAGGTTCATCAATACTGATTACTACTCCTCACATAGAGTAATGATTAACAAAAGGAAAGAAGGACCAGAGACTCCTTTATATGATTTACATCAACAAAGCCTTTTTGTATTGATTCATGTAGCTCTGCTACATGACTACTGCTGCACTCAAATCCTCAAAATTGAGGCCAGAAAAAAAAAAAAAAAAAAAAAAAAAAGTATCAGCTCCTCTCATCACTGTTGGTTGGAGCTGTAGCTACCCACCCCGGGTGATGTCAGACCCCTTGTTGATGGAGGCGAACAGGGCGTTCCGATTATCAGCACCGGCGTCCCCAGCGCCGCCAGTGGGTCCGCTCAGGTCAGCGGGAGGAGGGGGTCCAGGGGGAGGTGGGGGAGGACCGCCAGCAGGAGCGCTGCGTGGAGCAGCACCGGCTGAAGCTACTGCACCCTGAGGAAGAAGAGAAGAAAACGGTTAACAGGGTGAATGAGGTCATGAAGGACACACTTTTAGCCTTTAAAGCAGACAAAGGAGAGCACACTCACGAGACAAACTCTGGAGTAATTCTCCCCTCTATAATTTAAAACAGGACTGTTTGCATATCAGGGGCAGTTACACCACTTCTCCCTGTGTTTGCCTCAACTTTGTGTGTAAACAAAAATAAAGTTTATTCTGAAGGGCTAAATTTAGTTTAGCAAAAACAGAGCTCAAGTTCAGTTTCAGGATTGTTTTGTACCCTAAAAGCTCCTGCTTTTCCTTCATTGTGCACCACAAGAAAGGAAGTCCCAGAAATACATATGCAACAGGGCAAGCTGCAGAAATCATGCAACCTTATAACTCTAAGTACAGACAGTACAATTTTCTCTAATGCCAAAGACCAGTTTGCTCTGGCACAAAGTATTAGTAAAACTGGCCCTAAGGTAAATGTGTTAATTCATGAGTCAGGTTGCATTTGATCATTTGAGAGCTGCTTTTTATGTTTCAAGTTGCAGTAATTTCCTTTTTTTATTTTTTTTCTCTCCTCCTCCTCCTTCCTTTGGAAACTCACAGTCTTGCTCCAGGTCAGTCCGGTGGTGTGTTGCTCTTTGATGTAATGCTGCAACGCAGTCCAGATGGAGATGTAGGCTTTCACCCAGTCCACATGCACCTTGTCCCTGTGAAGACGACATATGATTTTATGGCATCGTTTTTTAGCTCTAGCAGTTTTTCTTCCTTTACTTAGAACTCAACACAACTTTATTTTTTATTTCAGATTTTCTCATTGTGCAATTTGCCTGCCTGCTGTATGACATGTGAACACGAGCTGAGAGCACAAACAGTCTGCCTCACTTTCAGGCTTTTATTACAAGTTTAAACCCAGGAAGTCTGCCACCGACATGCTTCAGTGTATCATGTGGCAGTGCTGACTCAGTAAAACCATGGGGCACCATAACTTGAAAAAGGAAAAGAAAGGATGGAAGACAGATGGGTCGAGCAAACTGTTTGGCTGCATTTAAAAGTTCTTTTGACCCTTTTGTTTATTAGATTCAACATAAAAAATAAAAACATATGATACAGTTTAAAATGATAAGAACAAACTGGAAGAAATCCCAGCAGCTTTGTATACAAATTAAATTTGGACGGCCCATCTGCTGCGGACAATGAGGGAAACAGGCTTTAATAGTGGAGGTTTTACTGACTTGTCCTTGTAGTCCTTCAGCACACGGTTGGTGTAGAACGTGGCGGCGTCCTGCATCTCCTTAACGTACGGGCCTGGTTTGGGAGCCTGACACGAAGTAAAAAGGTTTAGATTCATTTCGTAAAACATACCCTGTGTGTAGTTTTTGCCTAACTGAGCCAGTTTGTTTTGTCATATTGCTTTTATTATATTGAGCAGTCCAGTCCACTTTGTTTAAGCATTTTGATCTAGGTTGTACTTAGTGTTCTTGGCTGCGGTAACACAGGAACTTCCCCAAATTTTGGGATAAATAGAGCCAGTCTTATCTCGTATATCATGGGTGGGAAACCACTTAGTCCAAATGTCCACAGAGAACGTTAAAACAAAAAACAAACAAACAAAAACCCCAAACACTGGATAACTAAGTTTGAACTTAGTAAGATTTTAATTGTAACCTGTAGCTAACAATTTAAAAGCACAAGCACCATGTCAGCATTTAGATTGCTGGTAGATCCCTACCTGACATGTACCACTAAAGAGGTCACTTGATGAAATAAACAGTATTAAAATCAACTTAAACAGCAGTGGAGAATCACTGCAGTCATTTGCTTTGACATGCCTCCTGCCCCTTAATGTTTTGTTTTCCTTTAGGACTCTGTGGGCCAGGTTTTTCCTGTCTGTCTTTTAGAGTCGGATTAAATGGATGCAGAGGAGTCAGGTATGTTTAAAGAAAGGGGAAGTATAAAACTAAAGCTCAACATTTTGAGAACTTAAAATCTTTGCTTCCCCACAAGTGAAGCCTTTAATAGTTGGGTTGCGGTCACGTGGTTCTGATGACGTGCGGAGGCAGCGCGATTTTTGAGTGGAGGGCGGAAGTAAACATGGAGGACACTGTGGAGAGTCAGGAGAGCAGCTATTGTGCAACTTTAGACCCCGTTTCTCGGGAGAGATATAAACAGATTATTATTATTATTATTATTGTACTATTCTTAGTTAGCGTATTGTCTGTCTTGTCTTAATGTTGGTTTAAAATGGAGCACTGTAACAAAAAATAATTTCCCCCAGGGATCAATAAAGTATTCTGATTCTGATTCTGATTCAGATAGTTAAAAAATATATCGGACGTGATCCGTATTCTTTGAAAATGTCCGAATACACCACAGAAGTAAAGGATTTGCCTACTATCGAGGCTGTGGATATCACCAACTACTTGGTCCTCCAGACTTCTTACTACACTAGGCAGCAAATGAAAGCTTTCAAGAGTCTGGAGGCGTACAATTTTTTTGTCAGCGGGTGGGTCCACAACCTTGGAACAAAACGTCTCCGTGATGGATACAGTTTGGTGTTTGCAAGGGTGAGTGTTTGTTCTTATATTGCTTTATCTTAAACACGCTAACAGTTAGCGGTAGCGGCTTTAACGTCAACAAACATGCCACATCCTTAGGACTTCGTTAGAGTGACAGTTGTTTGTTTCAAGGTAAACCATTCTCAGCGGTCTAACGAGACACCTCTGAAGACTTGGGTAATTGCAAAGGAGGATGGAGAAGTGATTGCAGCTCATTGCAATTGTATGGCAGGGTTAGTAGCCTAATTAAGTAGGCTCAAATCCGGGCTCTCAGCCGTCTGTTGCATATCCAAAATCGCCTCTGCACATCGATGCTGTTCTGCCTTAAGCTTCATTCTTTTCTCTCGTTTGAGAACTGATTCCGATCTGGGTTTTCGTTCGTAGCCGAGATTGACCGTCGGAGCCCAGTCCTCCGACTCTTCGTCATCCAAAGCACTTGGGCAGCCTATAGTCCCAATCAAGTCAATATTAGACTACTAACTTAAAAGCACTAAGTAAACGAGAATTTAACGACAACCTAATGCTAATAAGTTCGTTTGCAAACATAACATTACCTCTGACGAAGTGGTCGCTGCAGACACGGGCATTGGCAGACTCTGCTCCTCCCGACTGTAAACGTAAATTTAAAATCCATTTTTTCCTACGTTTTTCGGTTAGAATTTTCCATTTTTCTCCTCTTCGTTGGGCTATTTTTGGTACCCTAAAATACCGTTTATCAGTTTCTCTGGTCGACCTACTGGAGCATCCGTAAACACAACAGGACATAGGCATTTTGCGTACTGTCTGTCTGTGATTTTGCGCTTATCTTTTTCACTTCCGACCGCCAGTCAAATTTCGCGCTTTACGTCGACGTCACATCTACGTCAAATGAAACCTAGCTATTAAAGACTAATCCATCCTACTGCTATAAAGCTACACCCACAATCTTTGCAAAAAGAGGCTTTGTCCAAAGGTCAAAAAAAAATCAGTCTCAACATGACTAAAAAAATAAATAACTAAGATAAAGACGTATTAATCAGTTAATCAGCTTCCTTGTCTAGCTCTCATTAGCAATAAAGAAAAAAGAATGACTGTTCTTCTGAAATATGTACTGCTGTCACAAATGTTTTGCAAAGCAAATGAGAAGTTTAAGGATACAGAGGTAGGCGGACAGAGAATGAAGACATTCATCATGTGTATCTGAAAATCTGATCCATTATTCATAAGTCTCAAAAAACACAACAGCAAACAATGAATGAATCATTTACTGTAACAGCAAAGCTCTGTTGTTGGTGCTTTAACGTCAGCCAAGAAACCGTCGCTCATCAGAGACTGTTGACAGAATCAAAGAGAGGCCTGTTTCCGCCCATTATACACTCATTTATCCACATACACAGAGTGGTGCCAAAACGGCTCTTTTCCTACCCGTTAACCTCTCTCAGCCCCTGGACTCACCATGGCAACCCATCCAAGGGCAGGCACACTCTCGCTGACAGCGGAGAGGTGGTTGAACAACGGCGAGCTGCGGTTCTGCTCCCGAAACGCCTGCACCTGCTGGATCACGCTGGACACGGGCTGCAGGAGAGTCGTCAAAACTGCCTGAAGAGTCGAAAAAGGACAAAAGTTTAGCACTCGATATCAGCAGATACCTGAAACTTAAGAATTTGTATAGAATTGAGTCACAACTCGAGGAAAAAAGAAAAAGGAAGAAGAAGAAAGAAAAAAAACCCTCTTCAAATTCTCCAACTTCTGAAGCAAATTAACAAGGCCAATAATCCCACTAAGCTTTCTCCATCACAACTAAGCCGAGCTTGAATATTTAATCTTTACAGCAGATTTTTAAATCGAAATAAAATGAGGCAGAAATATCACAACACAGAACCTGTACAGAGAGGGAAAAAGAAAGAAGGGTTCGTCCATTTAAACTGCAGACGAACACAATAAATAATGCACAAAGTTGAAATTGATCAATCAATGCGGTGCTTGCTCAACTTAAAGTTTTACGGAGTGTGTTTAACTCACATCAGAGGGCTTCTGGGAAGTGGAGGCTGTGATGAGAAGCTGTCTCTCAGTGGTGAACCCCTGCTTCATCATTTCTGCCTAAAAGAGGGAAAGAAATGTTACATTAATTTATCATTGTGCCATTTTTTAATCATCTTTCACGAACACTTAACAGAAACTGCTTTCAAGGGGCTTCATATTTAGAAATATTCAAGTCTTGCCAGCAGGGGAAAAAAAAAAATAAAAAAAAAATCATGGACTTGGAAAATGAGGAATATCACTGTAAATGTAAAACAATGCTGTATAAAAGAAGCGATTAAATCAGCAGCGTCAACTGCAATTACGAGATTCCCTGCAGAGTTTTGCATGAAGCACAAACAAAAGGCTGCGTTAGTCCTTCCACAGGCTGCACCTGCTCTTCTGATCTGCAGGTGGAGGCAAAAAACCAAGATACACTGCAATGTGCTCATCAGGAAAGAAGAAACGTTTACTTGTAGACAGTAAATATTTCTACAATGGCTGCTGCAGTTAAAGTAACCTTTCAGGAATCATCTTTCCTAGGAAAGAATTAAACTCAGCTCCAGTAGGACTGGTGACCAATGCCTCAAGTAAATGTGTAATGTCTGAACTTGTGACCTACATGTTTCTGGACGTCGCCCCCTATCTTCTGGCTGAGGGAGAGGTACTCCGACAGAGGACCCTTGATGATCTCATCGAAGCCCTCGACGTGCGCAGATACAGCTGCAAAGATAAAGAAGACCACGGGGATTAAAAAGAAATACATGTAAAGATTAAAGCCCCGGCTTGGACAGTTTCGGTTGTTGTGTCCTTGGGCAAGACACTTCACCCGTTGCCTACTGGTGGTGATCAGAGGGCCCGGTGCCGCCAGTGTCCGGCAGCCTCGCCTCTGTCAGTGCGCCCCAGGGCAGCTGTGGCTACAATGTAGCTTGCCATCCCCAGTGTGAATGGGTGGATGAATGTAGTATAAAGCTTTGGGGTCCTTAGGAACTAAGTAAAGCGCTATAGTGCATTTACCATTTACATTACATTAATGTGGAACTGATATCTTTACTAACAACTACTTGGGTCTAATCTGCATGAAATTGTGTTCACGCACATCTTCAACCTTTCCCTCTCTCTGTCTGTAGTCCCAGCCTGCTTCAAAATGACCACCATCGTCCCTGTACCCAAATCCTCCACCATCTCCTCATTGAACGACTGGCGACCTGTAGCCCTGACCCCCATCGTAAGCAAATGCTTCGAGAAGCTGGTCAGGGACTTCATCTGCTCTGCACTACCCGACTCACTGGACCCTCTACAGTTTGCATACCGCCACAACAGGTCCACTGATGATGCCATAGCCCTGACACTACACACTGCCCTGTCACACCTGGAGAAGAGAGACACGTATGTGAGGATGCTGTTTGTAGATTACAGCTCAGCATTCAATACCATCGTTCCCTCGAAGCTGGACAGGAAACTGCAGGATCTAGGACTGAGCAGCTCCCTCTGCAGCTGGATCCTTAGCTTCCTGTCTGACAGACGCCAGGTGGTCAGACTGGGCAGCATCACCTCATCCCCCATCACACTGAACACTGGTGCTCCACAGGGGTGTGTACTGAGCCCTCTCCTATACTCACTCTACACCTACGACTGCACAGCCACTAACAGCTCCAACATCATTGTGAAGTTTGCGGACGACACTACAGTGGTGGGTCTTATCACCAACGGTGATGAGACGGCTTACAGGGAGGAGGTCAGCGCCCTGACCCACTGGTGTCAAGACAACCATCTCACCCTCAACGTCGCAAAGACAAAGGAGTTGATAGTGGACTTCCGGAGGTGCAGAGAAGTACACACCCCCATCACCATCAACGGCGCTGCTGTGGAGAGAGTGAGCAGCTTCCGGTTCCTTGGTGTACATCTGGCTGAGGATCTTACGTGGTCAGTACACACAAACAAAACAGTGAAGAAGGCGCAGCAGCGCCTCTTCTTTCTCAGGAGACTGAAAAGATTCGGCATGAGCCCCCGCATCCTCAGGACCTTCTATCACTGTGCCATTGAGAGCATCCTCACTGGATGCATCACCACCTGGTATGGCAACAGCACCGCCTACAACCGCAAAGCTCTCCAGCGAGTAGTGCGGTGCTCTGAACGGATAATTGGAGGTGAGCTTCCCTCCCTCCAAGACATCTACAGGAAGCGGTGCCTGAGGAAAGCGGGGAGGATCATCAAGGACTCCAGTCACCCCAGCCATAAACTGTTCAGACTGCTTCCATCAGGAAGGAGGTTCTGCAGCATCCGGTCCCGTACCAGCAGACAGAGACAGCTTTTTCCATCAGGCCATCAGACTGCTGAACACGTCATAGACACCTCAGCTTCACTACTGGAACTTCAACATTATGCACTCCACACTGTATATAAATGCCACTTGTTTTGCACATATTCAACTCTGTATATTTTATATATTTTATTATTATTATTTTTTTTTTTATTTTTTTTTTTTAAACTATTTAATTTGTAAAAATGTGCATACACACACACACACACACACACACACACACACACACACACACAGGAAAATATTTAGTATACACATCCAGAAATGCATACACTATTATATATTGTACATATATTTATTAGTTTCAGGTTGGCCATTCTTGTATTTTGCTCGTTTGTGTTGTTGTGTTTGCACATCTCTGTTGCTTGTGGGGCTCGCACACAAGAATTTCACTCGCATGTGCTGTGCCAGTGTGCCTGCACATGTGATGTGACAATAAAAGTGATTTGATTTGATTTTCCCCAAGTAACGCTCAGCACAGCAACACATTGCAGTGAACCATGGCTAACACACCAAGAGCAGCTAAATCTACCGCTGCAGAAGCCTAGCTGCAAACGCCAACAGTAACTGACTGAAAGCCATAATTATCAACATCAGAACATTTTAGTGATAAATGACCCCACTCAGTCAAATAATCTAGTGGCTTTTGTGAGCTCAGAAGCTGACTTCAGCACAGTTTTTTAAATGGACTAACAATGAGGTGGAGTTGTTGCTGTGAGTAACACAAAAGTACAAAGTTGCAAAAGTGAGTGAGAATTAAAGAATTTGAAGAAAAGCTATCTGGAGCATTTACAAACTGATATTAATCTTTAATAGGGCTGTCAAAATTGAGCGCAAACAAAACAACAGCTATATAATGCCCTCCGCTATCTTAGTTTAATTGGTCACATGACTGCATCACATGACTAAAATCTGTCATCGTTTTCAAAAAGGCTCCGGTTTCGCTGTCCACACTGCCAGAAGCTGACTTCAGCGCAGTGATACATTTTCATGTATTAATGCAAACTTCACTCACTGATCTCTACACATATTATTCAGTGTATTCTTTAACAGTAATACCTCCTCCATCTGAACCTCCAGCGCTGCCTCCAGGGCCTGACATGGCCTCCAGGCGGCCCACCGCCACCTCCAACCGCTGCACCAGACTCGCCAACTCTGCCATACCTGTCAGAAAGAGAGGACATTTTTGTGTTTGATAAAAAGGTTAGCTGTGTCACGCTGGCTACCACTATTGGGAGAGAAGTCCCAGGGACTAAAACACAGGAAGAAAGAAATCATGATAGAAAATGATCATTGATCCGTCCTATTTATATACAGTCAACAGTAACATAGACAGGAGGATGCATTTCTTTAGAAGTGCTTGCATCAATCTGAACCTACATTAGTGAAGTAGATTAGATGGAACTTTATTAATCCCTCGGGTGGGTTCCTCTGGGAAATTCTGTAGTGCAGAACTACCGTATTTCCCGGACTACAAAGCGCACCTGAATATTAGCCGCACAAGCTAAAATCAGGGGAAAATCCTGTTTTGTACATACATTAGCCGCACCTGACCAAAAGCCGCAGGTGTTTCAATATTGACTTATCATATGTAAGAGAATATGCACAAAGCGAATTGTCAGGAAAGAGATGGCTGTTTGGAGACACACCCCTTTTATTAATATTTTGAAAATCAAGTTATGGGTACATATTTGCACATGTGCTGTGCTTCATAAATGAGTAACAAATGTAGTACATAACAGTAACCTACAGCACACCAGAAAAATAGATTCGGACTACCTTTTAGGCTCAGGTGCAGTGACACGGCTTTAACAAGAAGAAAAGTCAGTCATTCACCACCATCTTCCTGCACACTAAAACCACCAAAGTCCTCTTCTCCAGTGTCGGAAACGAACAGGCTCAGGATGGCTTCGTCATCCACTCTCAGCTTCTTTCCTTCGTTGTCACTTTCAAAACCAAAGATAATCCTCATTGTCATTGTCAGTGTCGGAGTCGAACACCCTCTGAAGGGCCTCTTCATCATGCAGCAGTCCAGCCCTTCGAAATCCGTTGGTGATCGTGGATGTTTGCACACTTTTCCACGCTGTCAGAATCCACCGGTGGAGTTGAGCACAACTTGCTTTTCGCAAGTTTATCGCCGCTCGTCATCCACGACTCCCGCTGAACGCATAGCGCTACTTTGAAGTTTGTTTTTCGCGCTACTTGTACGGCACTATGTTGCCTGGCGGATGGACATGTGACCAACATACCACTCTTGAACCCCGATCCTTCCGCCAGGCAACGTAGTGCCGTACAACAGCGGAACAAACAAAACAAATCGTCTTACGATATGACAAAAATCATGGAAAATCCATAGAAAAGCCGCACCTGACTAAAAGCCGCAGGGTTCAAAGCTTGTGCAAAAAGTAGCGGCTTATAGCCCGACAATTACGGTACATTAAACTGAATCACTAACTGCCATTCAGTTTATCCTTCATCAGTTTCGATTCGAAAAAACAACTTTATTCAGTATTGCGATCCCAGAACCTGTTTTTGTTGTGTTAAAACTACAATGCAATTTAAAAAAAAAATTAAAAACAGCAACAGTGCTCTGAATGCTGCCCATATTTGTCTTTTGTACCAGAAACAAGTTTACATGTGTGCATTTACTTCAACAAGTCCCATATTTCAGGTTTAGATCATGTTGCAATAGAATATCAGCAATAGAATAGAAGGGCTCTTCTATTGCTGCTCTTAAACTCCTTCATAGCAATATTGTCCAGAAACTGTGTGGGGAAAACAGTCCAAAAAAACTGATGTTTCTGATTATCAATATTAATAATTATAATATAGGATAAAATCAGTGGCGGATCATTTGAAGCTTTTCTTTTTCTCCTAAAACTAAACAAAGCATTTATTGCTTAATCCAACAGGTCTCCAACAGGTGCTTTTGCAGAAACTTTAAAAGCTTTAACAACATTTTGCGTGCATAACAACCTCCTACAGGTCACAACTAACATTTCAACCACATACGGCAAACAGTTGGATCCTTCCCCCATCTGACATAGTGCTGACATTTATTTATTCATTTAATAAATAAATCCCTCAAGTTAATTAGACCTCATCCTCAATATAATGTACCCTCCACACCACTATTAATCAATGACCACAACAACAGATTTAAATTGTAATCATGAATTTTCTGTCTTGCTACAAACCAGACAGTACTAGCTTCACAGGAGTACTAGATAAAGAGATTAGCCTCTACTCTTAACCCCTAGGTTACTTTAACCACAGGTTAAAGTTTCCATGAGTACACGACTGTCTGCTTGCGTTCATGTGGTGTAAATTCCATCAGTCCTGAGCCCAAGGCTCTGTGGGGACATCCACGGAGTCACTGCTCCAAAATGCACCAGCTGCTAAAGCAACACCTATACACTGTTAAACTTTTAACATTTTATTCCTCTCCTTTTTTTATGGTTGTGACTTTAAAATCACAACCATTTGTGATTTTAAAATCTGGATGTCAAACCCAGGACCATTTGTGCGTAAGGTGAATGTGTTAACTACACTATGAAGCCAATGATGTCACCAAGAGCCAATATTAGGAAAAACTGAGTATTTAGAGTACTCTAAAGCCTGAATTTTTTTGGCTCACATAGATCACCTGCACATATACTGAAGCTTCAGTCAGGTCTGAAGACCAGTCAGTCACTACCTGGCAACCACCAGATAGCTTCCGATTGTCCAGCATTTTTATGACAAGGGTTACATTGTCGCCTCTTTCTTTGGCAACGAGAAAGGACTCTGAAAGGTTAGGCGCTTTCATTAGTGATGACATGTAGCTCAACAACTTCAGGTAAACTCTTAAGTTTTGTCTGTTTTAATTTGTCTTACTTCCTCCGAAACGGAGCGCTATTTAAATATTTAATTAAAAAAAACAAAACACTGCCTGATGCTTAGGCATCACACAATCAAATGTGATTTTGGCACATTTTTTCTGGACAACCCTACACCCACATTTCCACCTTTGGAGTATAACAGTAATGACTACTTTACTAACAATGATGTCATGAGATGATAAAATCCTCCCATTAAGAAACAGCACAGAGTGAATTTCAGCTGGGAATCAAACCGTCTGCACAGACATAATGAAGGTTTTGTGCCGAATCGGCCACAAGGACAGAACCCTCGACTGTTTGAATAAATTGAGCCAAAAGATGTAAATATGCTCATTTGCAAGCTTTAAGGAAGTCACAGAAAAATCCACCTATTAGTGTTGAGGTTGAGTAACAAAAGAGGAAGAGCAGGCCAGAACTTGCTGCGTAAAGCTATGTAGATCATTGCGAGTTACTACAGAGAGATCCCAGCTATGAGTTTTAAACATCCAGGTACATCGCACAAGAAAACAACTTAAGGTCAGCAGCACCTTTGAAGCAAAAAAACATGCACACTCCTGATTTAACTATTCAAAAGACATGATTACCGTAACTGACTCCAATCCAAGTCTAACACATAAAGGAGTACTCACAGATCCAGACGCACACCTGAAGAGAAAGGCTAACATTACATGAGGCAGCTGAAAGCTGACACTGCCCTTACCTGGGCCACTGAGAGCCCCTCCAGTCTCGGGTCCTTATACCTGGCTGTCGCTGAATGGATCCACACAGACCACTCTCACTAATGAGCAAGATAATGCTGCAGCCAACATCTCACTTTCACTCCTCAGTGAAATCTTTACATATCAAATGACCGAGATGTTAAATTTTTGGCTGTGACCAGCTTATAAAATCCTTCATGTTGAGAAGCGGCACTCTGAAGATGCTCTGAAGTCATATCAATGGGTGTTCAATACTGTTCCAATTAGCCACAGTCACTCATCGGTTTATCAGCAGCAAAATAATCAGTAACTATTTTGAGATTTGAGTTATGGTCACTCAAGCAGCCATTTAGTTTAACTTTGTATACTTCTTTTTTCCCTTCCAAACAGCTGATTGTTCATCTGCTGAGGTTTTAGACAGATCTGATGACAACAGCATTTTCTTACCCCACATCTTAAACTTAAAAAAAAAAAAAAAAAAAAAATGCAAAAGCTTGTTTAAGTTTAAAACCATCATAAGGAACATGGTGAACAAGATGCATGGATCTTTTTCCTTAAGAACCAACTTATTGTGTATGTGGGTGTGTATCATGTGGGTGTGTATCATGTGTGGATCTGATATTTTATGTTGCATTTGTTGCAGTTTTAATAATGCTTTGAGTCTGCATGACTCCTACCTCAGTCAGACTTCCTGGTTAAATAAAGGTAAAATACTGCATCACTAAAAATCAGCCTTTCGACTTGATTTCTGATCATTAAATAGGAGAGGCAGTTATGCATTATATCAACCCTGAGGCTGTTAGGTGAATCCATTCAATAGAGTTATCGGCAGGTGAGGTGGCAAGACATTACATGAAGTTATTTTTAAAAGACTGCACTATTTCTTCCTTTTACAGCAGACTGAATAAGAAGCACACAATACCTAAACTTCCCCTTTTCCTCTGTCTTTCACAGAGAGTTACGCATTAATTTGTGCAGCAGACTCTGAGATGAATTAGATCACAGCAGGAAACAAAAGCCCTCTCTACCCTTGACCCACATTCTGTTTAGCACCACGGCAGTGAGCATTTATACCTGCATATACCAGAGTCCAGCACTTCCTGGTCTCATGAGACATGACTCACCTGCAGCACAGGGAGGGAGCGGCCCCTAAATGGTGTAACAGCTGGAAAAAAACAACAACAACAACACAAACCCAGCCCTGTAGATGGCTAACTGTTGTTTACACCAACACTAACAAACTTTATCCATATCTAGCAAATTGCAAATCCCAGAGCAAAGCACATTTGAGTTTACTTTATGCCCAGTTACTTCACTTCAAATGCTTATTTTTATGTGCACCAAAGCAAAGTGGCGGCGTAGGCTCGGGCCAAGTGCTGACCACCAAGGAAACGCTACAGACGAAGACAAAACCAGAGACGTGACGGCAGCCAGGGAGTCATTCCTTCAGTTCTGTTTTCCTTAGATTAAAGCTAAATCTGTAGCATGTACAATTATAGAAGCTTGTAGTTCATATCAGGAGTATGAAGGCACACTTTCAAACAGTGCAAACAAATGACTGATGCTGCAATAAAACTGGGAGTTTTGTAAAGTTGTTGCATGCTCTTATCTCAATCATTTGGTGTAAAGTGATCATAAAGCTCAATCAGCATGGTCTTCCTCACGTAGTTTACATATTGCATTTCTTTTTTTTTTGTCTCAACTTATGCAAATATTAAAACTCAAACACATTAGTACTATCAACAACCAACAGGTGCATTTACTCCCCTTTTTATTCCCTTTTGGGCTGGTTTTTCAGAACAAACCACTGCACAAACAAGAGCAGGTGTGGCCAAAAGCCTGCCTTAAGCAACTTTAGCTTTTTGTACATTTCCACGCAGTGCACTATGGGAAATTAGCTTAAAATGAATCTACCTGTCTCCTTGCAAATAGTGACCCCAGTCTATGCAAAATCTTAACGTCTGACTACAAATTCCAAGTAGTCTTTAGATGAGGAGTGGCAGTCTCTCATTAGTCCTCTAGTGTATTGTACTAATGAATAATACCTTTGTAACTAAAAATCTGAAATCTGCCTATAACCCTATCAAACTGATCTCATCGACCTCATTTGTTGTCTATATGGAAGAAATGTTGTGCACAGAGCTCCCATCAGCACGCAGGGGCAGTGAAGTAGGTTAGTTAGGCCTGTGTGAGGGTTTGTGTGTCTGCCTGGGGGCAAGACGTCCAGACATAAAGGAGCGAGCGTCCACTCCTGCATTTGCAACCTTAGCTTTTCTTCCAAATCTATTTGCATAGGGAAACACTGTTTGTAACCGTGGCAGACATGGAAAGCAGGGCGCCCTTCCAGACCTACTTCGGTGGGCTCAAAGCTCAAACAAATCGCGCTCAAGCCGCTGCTGATAATGCGATCACCGGCTAAAGCTAGCCGTTACAACTTTAGCCCCACCACTCAAACCTCAGTTAAACAGTTTTATTGTGTACTCGTGGCTCTTGAGGTTAAGAAACACCTTTCTCAAGTAACGTTATAGTGTCCTGAAGAGTTACAGATTAGGAAATAGCGTTAAGCCGTCCTGAAGAGCCGTTACACCGCTTAGAAATTATTTAAAGGGGGTACAAAATGTGCCACAACACCAACGCCGACAACCAGAGCTAGCTAACGTAACCCCAGATAAACCTCTTTTTTTTTAAATTACAACACCTTATTCAAAGTCGACACATATTTAAAAAAGCTGGGGTGGTGTTTTTATACGTCCCCTCCCTGCCGTTGAGCGTCTGCTGTCAGTTTGACTATTTCCTGGATTTTTTTCCTCTCTCTCTCTCCTCTGAGACACACACACACACACCCCTCCCTGTGTCAGCTAATGCTGCACTACTCTGCAGAGGAGGAAAGGGAAGAAAAAAAGACTAAAAAGAGAAGTTTCCACTTTTAATAAGAGAGCACAGCAAGACGAAGTAAAGGCTGACTACAGGGCTGCAGACATGTTAACGATTTAAGTCAGACCAGCGTCAGCTTTTGCGGCTAACCTCGGCTAGCCGGCTGCGTTAGCATCACACCGAACTCAAGATGTAATTTCTGAATGATTCTCGGTGAAGGAGGAAGCGGCTGTGCGCTCTCTCTCTCTCGTCTCAGATTTGATTTTCCGCTTCTGCAGAAAGCCGTAAATCGAGTCACAAACCCCGCAGTGCAAATACCAAAAAGGACAGCACACCGGCTGCTTACCTGCTAAACTGGTCGAGCAGTGATTCGGTCCTTTATGTTGTCGCTGCTGTGGGAGTGTGCAGTAAGCAGACTGGGCTTCGTCTCTTTCTTCCTGTATGTCGCTGAATTTACCCAGCGCTCACCGCGCCACGTTTCCGCCCTTGTTCGCGCAACTAATTCCTTTCCCATATAAGGAGTGCGAGAGGCAGAGGGCAGCAATATACGAAGAGAGGCAGAGGGGAAAACATAGAAGAACTAAGTACTTTTCTTCCCCTCGTAACAACATATCTGCAGGCAGTGAGATATGACATCATAAAAATAACAGAAGAGGCAGCGCCTCTAAAGGAGATGTTCCTCCGAACATTTGCAGGAAAAACAGGCAGAGTTGTGTATTTCATGTGGTGCGTTTTTTCTTGTCTGGGCATGTTTGCCCCACTTTACAGACTGGAAAAAAGCTGTCACACATACAGAAAACATGGACACAACTGTGTAAATGTGCACAAAAGCAATGAAGTGACTTCACTGATTCAAATAAGGGCGACAACTAAGGGTTCTTATTGTTATAACCAAACAATCTAGCGTTTGTTTTATACAGAACGGGATATAATAACCCCCCTTAGTTATTCCCACAAATATTCAAACAAACAAATATATTTATATATGGTCTGTGTGGAGTCACTAAAGATGCTTTTAGCACTTCACCTGCTTCCAGTGTGAATGGAGAATCTGAAAAGGCCCAGCTCCAGCAACACTTGTCGTGCCAAGTATTAATTATTACTTGGTCAAGTGATAAAGCTGTTCTTTACACTACAAGTGTTGCTGGAGCTGGAGCCTCTTTGAGTCTTTCCCAGGTTTCCTGAGAGGCCCCCCATCCTGGAGTGTGGCTGTGGATCATCAGCACCACACACTCATTCACTCACTGAAGAAAGCTGGTGGTCAGAGTCACTATCATACTTCTGCGAATTAACTCAAATTTAAGTGAAAAAACAAACAAACAAACATTATGATAACATAAATATAAATTCTCTATAGTCCCATGTTTAAGACACTGTATTCATGTGAAATTGGAGGTGCTGGAAACATTCCTGAGAGATCTTGGTCCATATCGACATGATAGCATCACACAGATTTGTCAGCTGCACATTCATGATTTGTCCCATTTCATGTTTAAGACACTGTATTTGCGAATAGTTGAGAAAAGAAGCAAAACTTTGACTGCAGAGACGTTGAAAACATGCAAATATTTATCCTGTCTTCTTATTTACCTTATTTTTTTTGGCCGAAATAAAGATTTCAAAAAAGAAGTCCCATTTTCACAGAGATCACCTAAAAGCACATTTGTATTTATCTTACATGTCACTTGTCTAGTCTTAAAAATAAATATCCATCCAGTGATAGGAAGTGTTATAAACAGGCATCGATCCACAGTGAGGAGGAATAACAGGACAGAGAAGGGAGATCTCGATTATAATCTTTTAAGGACTCCATTATCTCCCAAAATGTGCAAAGGACAAACCATCGAGGGCAGCAGGCTTATAAAAGTAAATGAAAAGACCAACCAGAGGATCAGTCCGATACACGGGTGTTTGGATCCCCTGTAATCAGAAAAGTAAATGTTATACCAACCCTATAATATGTAATGAACGCGCAACAAAGAAATTAGATTTTTTTTCCCAACCAGGTGATGAAGCAGAATTTTTGTGTAATATAAAAAAATGACTCATCTCCATTTCAGAGTAAAACAAACTCCTCAAAAGTTTTATCCAGGCAAAACTTTTTCCCACAAAGTTTTCTCAGATCACACAAAGGAGTTTCCTTTGAATTGTGCAGGCTGTGGAGAAAAACAACTAATACAAAGACACAGAGAAAGCACAGAGAAAAAAAAAAAAAGAATAAAAGTTTTTTTTTTTTTTACCTTAATCAGAGGTAATTTTGTTCAGATTACACAAAGCAAGAACAAGCCAACACTGTTTTTTTGTTTTTTAACTTTAATTTACACATTATCCAGTTGCATCAGCAGGATCACAGAACAAAAGAAGGGGTCATCCTTCACTAAAACTTTATTAATAATAAAATATTAAAAACAAAAACAATTACACCCCTTTCATTTAACAGTTTCTCCTCATTTATCTCTGCCTTCACAGTGGACTCAAGGTCAGTTCACTTGCATCTAAACAATCCCAAACGTAACAGCAGACAACGCAACATTTTTGTGTCCTCCTTTTAACTGTAAAAGGAGCTTTGGAGACAAAAAAAAAAAAAAAAAAAAAAAAAAAAAGATGAGTCCATCAGAACAATTTGGCTGTTATTCCAAAAAAAAAAAAAAAAAACCCAAAAAACGAAAACCAAAACAAGACAAGACAACAGATTTTTTTCAGTGGTTTGACATTGCTGGCACCTGGGTGTGCTTGATTTTAATTTGCCTCCCACAGGAGGTCAAAAAAAGATGGCCCGATAAATTCAGCAGGTGCGAATAAAACACATTTAGTGCAGCAGATCCAACATCGGCATGAGATGACTTTTTGCAGTAATTTGAGAAAAAAACAACCCAAAAACAAACCCCAGCTTATTTCGCACAGAGTACAAGCTGAACTGAATCAATGATGTACCCTTTTAACATTCAACAACGAACATAGAAAAGTGTGCCTCCAGATGAGGACTTACATGTGTCTGTTTCACATTCTGCATGCAAAGCAATCACACTGTGAGATGATACGTCGGGGAGAGTCGTTCTGCTAAAGTTTGTCTGTCGGTACGGTCCAGCCAAGAAACACCTCAGATTACTGCTGATGAACAAACAAAGCCTTCCTGCTGGGCCCCGTTCATGGTTTATTTCTGGTAATCTGCTCAAAGCGTACGCAAACATCCTTCAGATTAACCTCCTGCTTATGTCCTGTCCGTGGGAAGAAATAATTTGTTTTCGGGATTTAGTACAGTTTTATCTCCGATCGGATGCGCAGCTCACTCGTATACTTAAAGTAAGTTTGCATTAGAAAATAGAAAACATATTTTACCTTTTCAAAGATTTTCCTCACATCCGAGTCAGCTTGAAATCTGCATCTCCCGGCCAACTTTAACACTCCATCAACTTTAAGATATCTTAATTTTACAACCATTAGAGTACAAACTCTTAATGTTTCTGTATACCTAATAATGACACTGTTCAAAAAACACAGAGTTGACTATAATTAAAAAATTAAAACTCTGGAAGAAATAAACTGATTTAACTGTTTTAACCTTGCTAAAAAAAAACCCCACTGTGTTTCTATGTTTTTGCACAGCACAGGGCCTGTGGATTTTTACTCCAACTCCATAACATCAAAATCACTTTAAAAGAAGATCTTTTAATGGTCAGACTGAAGAGGATGAATACCATTAAATCCAGAAAAATGATATTGTGACTTGGCTTTTTGATGGATTTAAACATTCAGTTTGTTAAAAAATGAGCATGCTTGTCCAAGTGTGCTGCGAGTCTGCAAAATTTAGAGCTGCTTGCATCATGGAGATGAGTGTAAAGCATGAGAATTACATTACTGATGGACATTCTTCCTACATATTCAGTACCGCAAAGTCCTGCGTTTATGGCTGAACCTCCCAACTTCCAACCGTCACATACGAACCTCTCCCTTTTTTTAAACCAACAAGAGACAAAGTGAGACAGCAGACATTAAAATCAAAGTGCATCCACGTCTAATCACAGCCAAAAGGTTGTTTGTAAAAACAGTAACAAAAACTCTGTGGTCTTCAGGGTTGAAGCAGTCATCACATTACCAAAGGTGATGAGGAAGCAGCGGTCTGTCCTTCAATCTCCTGTTCTTCATCTTTCTCCCAACTGCCTTCCTCACTGAGACCACTTTTGTTACAGTTGTGTACTCCAGTTATTTAATCCACAGAGAAGCCTTGAGAATAAAACCTTACAACACTGTGACTCTTCTGTGGGTTCATAAAAACATAAAAAAAAGCAAAAAACAAAAAAGAAGCATACAAACTGCTCTGAGGAAACATCTTTTGGCACAGCAGCCACAGAAATCCACACATACAGCTGACATACAAACATGCAGCCGATCGTATCAGGTTGTACCAGAGCTGCAATCTGTCGCTCTTCATGCACATAAATTATTTAAAATATTTTCTGAGGTGGTTTCTCCGAGCCGTTGGCAGCTCAGATCAGTTTTGGTTGTTGGTTGGTTGTCTTTTTTTTTTCTTTTCCTCTCCGTCATGCTTCAGATGAACAGAAACAATCAGAGCAAAGTTAACCATTAATTTAAAAATGGCAGTGTTTGGTAGCATCAGGTCGACCTGAAACGGCGTGAATACAACGTGTTTGTACATGCGTGTCTACAAGAGGCAAGGTGTTAGCGTGCCAGGTGGCTGGTTTTCGTGTCATTGAAGCAGTTTTGTT
Organism: Maylandia zebra; assembly: GCF_041146795.1. Taxonomy (NCBI): domain Eukaryota; kingdom Metazoa; phylum Chordata; class Actinopteri; order Cichliformes; family Cichlidae; genus Maylandia; species Maylandia zebra. The sequence continues at coordinate 10,705,783 of NC_135187.1, forward strand.
TTTCCTCATCTTAAAAAGTCACTCGAGCTACTTCCTCTCACACAGTCTCCCAACCTTTGTAAGCCAGCAGCAGGAGAGGGGCAGCACTACATTCTTTATGTCTCTGTGTTAAATAATAGGGGTCTAATTAATATTTTATATCATTCAAAACACAGTGCTCACCCCTGGTTCTCAGTGTAATGGCAGTTTCTTTTTCACGTCGTTCTGGCTCAGTGTGGGTGCAGGGAAGCTTCAGTATCGTGGTGTTTTTTCTGTGACAGTGGGACAACACGGTCCCAACATCTCCTTCTCTCTCCCTCTTCCTAACTCAGGTATCTCCCAGTCTGTCTTCACAGAGGAGAAGTGTGAGGTTTTTGTGTTGAAGACCAACGAAGGGGAAAGAGGAGGCGTGAAGGGGAAGAGCTGTGTGAGGGCAGCTGTGAGCTCCCCCCTCCTCTCTTGCTATAGCTGCTCTTCTCTCTGCTTCTTGGCCCTCACCGGCCCCTGGCCATTCCTCAGGGAGCCATTCTGAGGCCTCAGGAGCTGCCCGCGCTCCTGATCCGTCCACGGGATCCCGCCCTGCCCTTCGTCACTGTCCAGGTCAGAGTCCGAGTGCATGAGGGCAGAGGAAGTGGGAGCAGGAACAGGCTTCAGGCGTGCTGAACGAGAAAGAGGAGAACAGAAGCGAAAGAAACAGTGTGATGGAGCTGTCCTAAACATCGACTAGGCAGAAAATTTAACTCAGTCTTTGAAACATCAAGTTTTTTGTATTGTGGCTAAAATAGAAACATTGGCTAAACATTTACATCAGTGTTAATTATCAAAAGAAATCTTCACAAGAAAAAAAGTCGAGTCTTACCATTTGTTAACACCTTCAGTGTTTATTTGGGCAGTTATTTTTGAAGACCATTGGGTAAATTAACTGTAAATATGACTAACCTAACAACATTCACACTCATCATTTAAAAAAAAAAAGTTTTGCTAAAGTTGGAAAACAGTGTTTAGCTCATGCTGCAATGTGCCACAAAGGCCAAAAGCATCGACTCGGGTCAACTTGCAGGCCTTTGCTCTGCATATTCCCTTGCTTTCATGTCTATATACTTTCCTAATCTAATCTAATAAAGGAAAAAAAATGTCCCAAACAAATAATCTTAGAAAAATACACAAAAGAAAAACCATAGCTGTGCATGCAATCATATTACAAAGTAAGGAAGTACTGGTATCGTTGTTATCTCTATAAAATTTGATTCAAGATGTTCAAGTTCCAGTCAAAATACAGACGCAGCAGAATTTACTGTCTGCCTGTTTCTGTGAGTGTTAACAGGCTAAATGCAGGCGGTGGTGCGAGTTTACGTGAACTCGTCCATCTTACCAGCTCTTGGCAGTTGCAGCTCCAAACAGTCCTGATCGTCAGCTTCTAGCATTTTGTATCGACTTTTACTCCTGCGCACTTTGCTCTTACGCCTTACAGGAAAATAAACACACAGGGAATCAATGACCATTACCCCCATAAAGTTATTTAACAATAACCCTGACAGAATATTAAAAAAGAATTTAGGTAAAAAACTCACCTGTTGCAGCAACAAACTATCCCCCATACAAATGTTGCCGCAGCAACCACAATCATAAAGGATGCTATCGTCACATAGAGCACGCTCCACTCTGAAAACAGAAAAAATGATGTGGTAAAAAGTGTGTAATATTAAAACAGCTCTAAAGTAATGCAGCTTCGACAACAAATTCACAAAAGACTCGCCGTGCGTCCCTGAATACAGCGACAGAGATTATTCTGATTCTTATAAACAGAATTAAAATAATAATCTGCTGGGTCAGATTTTCACAACAATAAAATTGATTATTTATTGATTTTTGTTTATCGACTCTATATTTTACTGTAATGCCTCCCTTCTTACCGCAGTTGCTCTCTGCGTCTCCGAACTGAGCTCTGATAAAATTCTCCATCCAGAAAGGGTGACAGACGCAGCGCCGTGTGAATGAGTCACACTCGCCGTGGCCGGAGCAGTTGAGCTGGCAGACTGAGGAGGGAGAGCGACAGCAATGTTCAATAAACCGTCAGAGCTTTAAAACTTGGTAAACAGCAGATTTAAAGTGCTAAAGAAATACTTATATGACTTAGAAATAGCTAAGAAATCTAAAACTTTGACCTTGCATCATTAACCGAGCCAAAGACTGCAGACTGCACGAGCATGACTGAATAATAGCAGTCTGATTTTTATGGTTTATGCATTAAACAGTGTGTCTGTGATAAGTTCAGTTTGTCTGTAGGTGGGATTACTCAAAAACATAACCCTGTGAGGACTGAGTCATTTTCTGTGATCAATACACCATGTTTTACACTCTGTGTACACTTTAATGTCAAGGAAAATTTTTACTGTTGTTATTTTTGCTACATTTAGTAAGTTTATTTTCATTCTAATTTATTTTATTTTATTTGTGTTAGTGCATTTGTTTTACCTTATAGAGCCATTTTGTTATTTTGTATTCAATTATTTACTTTTTGATCAATCTTATTTGAATTTTTGGTTTCAATTCTGTTTAATGGAGCTCTTTAATCTTTCCGTTTGATCAAACTGAGCTTTTTTGTTATATTCTGTTTTATTGAGCTACATTAGTTTTTTTACAGACTGTGTTTATTATTTTAGCTGCTGTAAAAGTAATTTCCATACTTTTGAGATAAATCAAATTGATCTGATATGAAGCCTTATTTTAACCTTTTGCTGACAAAATTTGTGATTTTAGGCTTTTGAAAAAAAAGACAAAAGATTGGAAATCAAAGACAAGAATAGATATTTTAAGAATAGACATTGTAACTGACTCCCATCAAAATACTTTTTCTAATAACGACCCCCCAAAACATAAGATTATGGGTCAGGGTTACATCTAGTCTTCAAAGATGAATCCGGTGAGATTTATTCTTCTGCATTAAACCTATGCTTTATCTACATCATAAAAACAGCATGCAACGACTGATTGGTTTAGTCAGTTGACAGCTAATGAAAGAAAATTCATCAACTTAAAGAGAGAAACCTCCCCACAGCTACAATTTGGCGACAAAGCTGTAGAGCTATTCAGGCATAGGAGGAGTTTTTAGCCGAAGTGAGGTCTGGCCCATCTTAGCAGTGATTCATTTTAGGAGTCAATGCAGATCAAAATATGGATCCAGGAATTTTTAGGAGGAATCTAATAATAGGACAAATTTTTACATTTTTGCAAAAACAAAACAAAACTGGGAGACACTGTCTTGATGATTTCAAGAGCTTATCAGAAATTAATCAATGCAACTGTGACCTTGAATGTCCAAAAACCAAGGCTTTTAGAGTCTGCTGTAACATAGAAGCATCAAACCTCTTTTCCCCCTTTCCTTGTTCCATTTCGTAACGTTTATGTGGTACTCACTGACTGTATCCACTCGTCGGGCCTTGAAGATGAGGAAGTCATTCTTCTGTTTACGCAGTTTGTTGCGCAGGCCGAGTGCAACGTTACGGCCCGACAGCGGAGGGCGCCCTGGGCCTCCGGACACCAGGAAGACCAAACGAGTACTGAGAATGGAGGAAGAGGGTGGAAAACAAACAAACAAACTGTCAAAGGATAATTCCAGCTCTGTTCACAGTTGGTTTCATGACTTTCATCATCAGGTTTGCACACTTGTCTAAAATCTGGAGACAAAGTCACCTGTGCTCATTAAACGCACTGATCTCTCGCACAATGATGTCGCTGTCGAGCACACCCAGTAAAACCCCAACCTGTCGCAGCAGCATGTCGCGCTGACGTTGGGACACCTGCGATACGGAGACCTCTAACACCAGTTCCACCAGGTCCCGCTCCCGCACGTCTGATGGATAGATGGGAAAAATAGGGAAGAGGGAAGACACATGAGGTGACAGTGAGACGGAAAAAGTGACATGAGGAAAACGGGCAGATTGCAGGATCCATCTGACTCCCTGAAATCTGGGAGAGAGTCCAGAGCGCCAAGTGACGGATTAGTTTCTGGCCGAGTGTGTGTCTGTGCACCGTATGCTGTGCTGACCTGCTCAACCTTCTGCTGCTGGTTGTTGAGGCTCCTGCTGTGTGGAAAGCATTTGCATGCACAGAGTCGTTTGAAGAAAAAATAAACCATGCAGCAGTTGTGTTTCAGTATATTTTTCTACAATGTCTTTTAACGATCACAAGAATTTATTTTCCCCTCGTTTGAATCTTTATCTGGCTACAAAATAAAAGCCTGAATAGAAACCACAGGTCTTTTATTGGGACACTGCACCACAAAAAAACTGATCACTGGAAAATAATCAGCAGTTTTATTAGGTTTTAAGTGCATCAGTATCAAGTTACGTTGCTACACTATACAAATAAATATATAGTTTTTCCCCAAACCGGGAAGTTTTAAAATATTTTAAATGTTTAAGCTTTTACACTTCAACATCCTTCACTCTAACACTATAAATGGTTAATACCTAGATATCCACTCCTGGTAAAACAGTTAAATCAGTATGAAATAAACCAGACAAATTGTATGTCGAGAGACAAATGCATAGGTTGCTTAGTTAGTGGAAAAAGATTAAAACGTTTTAGGAAGGGGTCAGAATGGCATATAAGAAGATTATTTCAAAAGAAATTTCACTTCATTCAAAGCATTTTCTACTTGGTTTGGATCCGGAAGGTCAAAGTTGTGATAAAACACTGATGAACCTCTTTTTTTTTTTTTCTTTCTTTTTTTTTTTCTACACAAGTAGCTTATAGGATTGTTTTTGGATTAAAAAAAAGTAAACCAAATGATACAGACTGGATAAGAAAGAAGTGGTGTTTTTGGTTGATATGAATCCATTTTCATATCAATTTTGATATAATTTTTTCCTTTCATCATAGGGAAAAAAAATCACCATCACTGTGTGAATATTTTAACAGTTGGCTGTTTAACTTATTAAAGTCTAAAATGGACTGACTGCCCGTCCATCTATCCAGCAGCCTTCTGTTTATTCAGTTAGCACAGGCTTCTTGACTCAACTATATGTGGACCAATGACATGTAGTCACACCTGAGCCCATTTTGAGACGTTTTTGAATGTCGATGTGTTTTCTGAACTGTTTTTGAGAATGTGTGTTCTCTTTAGTTGAACATAAGGAGTAATTTTTATATGAAATAAAGAAACGTATTGTTAAAAATAATGAGTATATCTTGGGGATGTGTTCATATGCATGTTTTTGTAGGTCTGCTTACCTGGTTTGACCTCCACTGTGCCCCTCCCCTTGCTGCTTTGTCCTTTGCTGTCAGTTACAGTCAGGATGAAGCTGTATTTGCCCTCCACCAGGTTTCCAAGAAACAGCACTGCCTGGTGGTCGGAGCTGTTCAGCACATCCTATTAAACAGAACAAAACAAAACAAAAAACAATACATTTTTATTTATTTATAAATCTCATGGTCCCTGCAATAAACTAAACCAGAACTAACATCAGTTAAAGGCCTGATTATAAAGGTCCGTCTCACCCCAGCAGCAGGACTGGTGTCTTCTCTGGTCCACAGGTAGCTGAGTCCACCTTTGTCATCAGTGGACTGAGATCCATCCAAAGTGGCGGTCCTGACAGGCAAAGAGATGGGTGGACTCGACACAACACGAGCTACTGGCGGTTGGTCCTTTTCTGGAGAAAAAACATTAAAATTTCATAAACTTATTTACAATGTGTCTCTGTTAGAGCCCCCTGCTGGTCACTGGTACATGCGCTACAGTATTTTAGAGAGAATCCCACACTTTCAAAGACACAGGATACATCTTTTTTGTAACCCCTACAGTTTGTCTGAAAGCACCACACAAACAAAAACAGCATCTCAGTAACACAATCATGCTTTTTCTCATTCAAACTGAGGCACATTCAGATCACTCAGATCTACAGGAGACCTTATATCTTCTCCCTCTAAATACTCAGAGAATCAAAAGCTTAAATGCAACTACACCACTTCACTGCACGTTTCCAGCCAGACCATTTTCACATGTTTATGATTGTTGTGCAGCTGTCACTCCCTCTGGACTGTTTCCCATTAATAGCACAGTCTTTTGTTTATACAATATAACAGGATGAGCTCACAGAGGGCTTGTTCTCATTGTTCTAGCGCAGTGCTTCCCAAACTTTTTCCAGCCACGTACCCCTTGAGACATGTCACCCTCAGCCGCATACCCCCTGCTACGAACGACTCTTAATTAGTGTCTATAAATACATTGCAATATCGCATGCATAAAAATAAATACTGCACAGTCGATTATTTCTCATCACCAAATGAATTTATCAATATTTTTTAGTAATGACAGAGTTTTAATAACAAACTTTACTACTTAATACTAGCAGTGTATCAAAGGATTTATTAGAATTCACTTTTTTGTCGAGAGCATAAAGGCCAGGAACTTTCATTAAACAGAACTTTATTTAATGTGATGGATGTGCTTGAGCAGAGGCACACAGCTCTTCAATGTTTGGCTCAATTTGGGAAAGGCTGAGTCTTAAATCGTTTTCCACACAAAGTCTTGCTCTGTATTTTGTTTTCATGTTTGTTAAAGCAGAAAATCCCCTTTCGCATAAGTATGTGGTGGCGAAAGGCATCAGAGTCTTGACAGCGCGCTTAGCCAGCGCGGGCTGTTCAGTGTGCAGCCCTATCCAGAAATCCGCCAGGTTCTTTTGAGCGTGTTCAACTTTTAGAGATCCATCTGTGGCGATTTCAATTAGGCTCTCCTGGTCAGACGGTGATAACGAAGTAGGCACGGCGGTGAACGGGTGACGTATCCAATCATTTGAGCCGTCCGTCTCTGGGAAGTATCGGCGTAACTGCACCGCCAGCTCCTCAAGGTGCACGTTACATTCGCGCTTTACACTTTTAGATAGTGTGAGATCATAGAGCACAGAAAATCATGCAGCACAGGAAAGACTTCAGTGTTGTTTGTATCCAAGCAGTTCTTCCAAAGGTTTAACTTCTTTATCATGGCCTCAACTTTATCTTGAACATTGAATATAGTTGCAGAAACGCCTTGTAATCCGAGATTGAGCTCGTTCAGACGAGAAAATATATCACACAGATAAGCCAGGCAGGTAAGGTACTCTTCATCATGCAAATGTTCAGACAGCTCAAAGGGATGGTTACTGAAGAAAACTTTAAGTTCATCCCTCAACTCAAAGAAACGGGTCAGCACTTTCCCTCTAGATAGCCAGCGAATCTCTGTGTGGAGTAATAATGTCTCATGCTCGCTGCCCATCTCATTGCACAACGCAGCAAATAAGCGGGAGTTCAGCGGCCTGGCTTTCACAAAGTTAACCATTTTTACACTGCGCAAAAGTGAAGGTTTCATTGAGTTCTGAGACAATACTTTTGCACAAATAACACACTGTGGCCAGGGAAATCCACCAATATTTATACACGTAAACCCCAGCGAAATATAATTGTCATCATATTTGCGCTTCTTTGATGAGGTTGTGTTACAGTCCGAGCTGTCATGCTTTCTCCCACTTTGACACTCCGCATCAGACACTTCATCACTTTCCACATGGCTGGCTCCAGCTATGCTAGCCACTTGGCTAGTAACCACAGATACATCCCTGCTAGCACTGCTAGCATCCAAATCTGACGAACACATTGTTGTTGAACAATCACCTGTGCGGTCACTGGAAAATGCATCTTCAGATATGAGCTTATTGGTTGTTGTGGCCGGTGTCTCTGTGGTAGGGCCTTTTTTTCTTGTTAACCACTTGTCCATTTTCACGCTGCACTGAATGCTTGGAGGCAACTTCAACTGTTAGGTGTCAGTCATTTGGGCAAATCACGCCCATGTATTTTGTCAGAGCTATTTTTTTGCTGAACACCAGAGGGTGGTATATAGTCATGTATTTGACAGGCAAATAAAACTGCATTAGCGCAAATTTCGGCTTTTAAAACTTTTGATCCCCACTCCAACCCCAACCCACGCGTACCCCCTACAGCCACTTGCGTACCCCCGAGGGTACGCGTACGGTAGTTTGGGAACTACTGTTCTAGCGCATAGATCGGCACATTATTTGGTTTAAACTGCTGATGATTTGGTTTGATGTGGAATATTTCAGTTCTTCAGCTATAGGATTGGATTTTACTGCAACACATCCATGAGGTCAAACCTGCTTGTCTCAGGTCTGTTCATTGTAAACAAGATCAAGAATTACCAGAATTGTTTAACGGAAATCAGCCCAACCTTGGTTGTGCAAATATTGCACAACCAAGGTTGGAGGAAGGGTGGGGACCAGTTCCATTTTGTGCACAGGTGACAGGAAAAACTGCTGAATATTGTGAGTCATTATTAGAGTTAGCGCATAAGTCAAGAGGGAGTAACTGACAAAAGTAACTCATCATTTAGTTTCCTACTATTGTTCTCCAAGCAATGAATGAATGAGTGTGTCACATTTGTGCTGCTTTTAACCTTTCATCTGAATATACTCCCCCCTCTTTGTTGCTTCCTCCACTCATTACTCCACCCGATTATGGTTTCCAGTACTGATATTTATACTCTGGTCACCGATAATGGGAGTGCACAATAATCTCCAGCTTTCCTAATCAAATTCTCTTATGGGTTCAAAGATCTGAACAAAATCCAGATTACTGGGATTATTTTTAAAAAAATGTACAGAGAACAGGCCTCTGAATGGCACCTAAGGTAATAGTTGGACAACACTCCTACGTTTGAAGGACCAATAAGCATTCTAAGATAATGCTTATAAACAGATTGCTCCTAATTTTAGTAATATTGGACAATCATTCTTGTAATTCCATTTTAATCAGGCTGTTCTAAACAGAAAGCCTTCAGCAGATCCAAAAGGCTACACTGAGAGCTGGATAGGGACTAGAAAGAGAGAGATCATATTTATCCCATATTGGGTAACCGACTGGCCCTACAGAAGGTCTCTTCCTGTTAAAAGGGAGTTCTTCCTTTCTGCTGTTACCAAGTGCTTAAAATTTAAAATTCAATATAATGATAAAGCTAAGGCATTTGATGCAATAAGGCATGTATTAGCACAAATACTTTAAATACCGCACTAGAGTGAATTAGTTTATATTTATATCGATCTCTGTGTGTATGTGCATGCATTAAACCATACGTTTGTCTACATATCCGAGTGTGTTTATGTTATTCCAGATAATAACTGAGCTCTTGCTTCTGTAATTAACATGTAAATTTCAAAACATCCGTAATACTCAGCTGTCTGACTTTGACATAAAGCAGCTATTTTGCTTAAAGGAAAAGTCTTATTCCACACCCACACAAACACACAACTCCGTACCTTCCTTAACGATGACTGTGACAGTGTCGCTGCTCTCCAGCTTCCTCTCATCAGTTACTGTCAGGGTAAACTCATATGTGCCGACCTTGAGACCTGTCACCGTGGCAACGGCGCTGTCTGCATTTTCAATCTTCACACCATCGGGACCACTGGTAGAGGAACAGACGGACCAAAAAAAGATCGAAACATGAAGGGAGGGACAAGGGGAATTAAAGAGGATGTGGAAATGTTAGTGAATTCACAGGTTTCAGTCGCTGTCAAGTGTTTTATATTATAAACCTCTCAGTAACTATGATTGAGGTATCATGTAAACTATTATTCTAGACTTTAACAACAAAAAATACAAACTGCATTAATCCATATTCATCTGACCTGTTCTTTGTCCATTGATAGGTGGCTATCTTCTGGTCATCGTGGCTCTTATTGCCATACAGTGTGGTGTGATCCATGGGCAGCGTCAGCTCTTTCTCAGGTCCTGCATCTGCTACTGGTGGTTTATTATTTTCTGAATGAAATGTGAAAATGACACACACAACTCCATTATTTGGACCACACTAAATTACAGTATAGAAGGACAGATTCAATATTAGTGTTTGGATCAGCTTGACTGAGCAAGGCCTCAACGGGTCAAACCATTCTATTTAAATCTATGTTGTTCCACGTTTACAATGCATCTGTAGCAGTGCTTTGGTTATTTTGCAAATGTGTGAATTGTTTAGTTTGTTGACTTAACATTGGATCTGCTCTTGGTATCAGCAGATCCCCAAAGCGAATTTATTTAAACCAGTAGTGTTATATGAAAATTTTTAGTTTGTTTTGAATTTGAAAAGTAAGAGTTGGGGGAACATTTTGCAGCTCATTAGGTTAACTGGCAAAAAGGTACATCTACAAACTGTGAAACTTCAATAATCTTTCTCAACATAAATTTGCAAAGACTGCAAAATATCTAATGTATTACAAAATATGATCAAAAGTGTAGGCTCTATCTATATATCTATAATTCTGTGATCTTTGAGCCTTCAGTGCTGCATCAAAAACAGACATGATTATGTCATGAAATCACTGCATGGACTTAGGAAGACTTGGAGAAATCATCGTCTGCCAGGTCAAAGGTTGCAGATTAAAGGTCTGTAATGCCACATGTGAGCATGAGCCAGAAATGCTGCTGTCATCTCTAGACCAAAGCTCATTTAAAATGGACTGAGGCAAAGTGGAAAACTATTCTGTGGTCAAATAAATCCAAATTTGAAATTCTTTTTGGGAAACACAAACACTGCATCCTCTGGACGAAAGAGGAAAATTATCAACCCTCTTTTCAAAAGTCTGGTGGTACGGAGGTGTATCGGTACCAATCGAATTGGTAGCTTGCACATCTGGGAAGGCACCATCAAGATATGCTGAAAGTCCCCAAATGTTCACCGACTCTTAATAGAAGAGAGGCAATACATTTAAACAAAGACACAATTTCGTTTTTAGATGTTTTACCTAAATCAAATTTCATTTTCTCAGTTAAAACATTTTATGTGTTTTCTATGTTCTATTGTGACAACAGTCTGGTTTTATGAGATTTGCAAATGATTCAATTCTGTTTTTATTTACATTTTGCACAGACTTCCGACTCTTTCCGAATTGAGGTTGTAGAAGATGGAAATCTAAATCAGAAAACTGAAGGCATTACAAAGTGCTTTGTATCTGCAATCTCTCTAATGACCAGAAGAGTCCGGTTCCATTGGTTACAAAAAGAAGTCCAGTTGTATATAATGAGACTATGAGAAAACTACTAAAGCACAGAGCTACAATTACTGTCCGAAAAACCTGGATTGGGGAGCAGGCCTCCTCAAACTAGGAAGCTCTGGGCGTTCAGGGGGGTCAATATTAAAATATTCAGTGATTTGGAGAGACTGACCAGTATTTCAAGCCGAGCTAGCTTGAGACGAAAGAAAACCCAATATTTGTATAACACAGCTAATAACATCACTGTAATGAAAACCCTTCTATGATATAAAGGACCAGTGTCTTTCTGACAGTAACTAAAGCACAGCAGTTATGTTCTGAAGTACCTGGAATTAGATTCTGACTAATAACATCGTCATATCTTTCAGGTGCGATGACTCACAAGATAGCCTCGGTCTAAACCTAGCAGACCTTGACCTTGTTGTGTGTTCGCATTCGAGGTCCAACATAAAACAGTACATTTCCAGTCTACAAAGTGCTTATCACCTTGAGTGCACTCTGCTCCCTCATATGATTACCCGTCACTGTTTGCTAAACAGGAGCAGTTTAAGTGCCGACATTCTCCTCACACGTCATGAAAGGTCACAAATTAATGGCGACTTACACACTGGCTCAATTTGCTCTTTGATGTGTAAATTTGGAAGAGACAAGGGGCGAGCAAGAAGCCACACAGGGTACACTGTGTTCAGATACGGCATCTCTTAAATGTCAAGTTAAAGAGATTTATTCGCTCCATATGGTGAACAATAGCTCAGAGTTGAACAAACACTGAAAAATCCTGAGCTAATGTGTGACATCTGTGATGGCTGGGAAGTGATATCTGCTGAGGTGGCATGAACTCTCCAGCTGTTTACCTGGCTGCACGATGACGGTGACCTGAGAAGTGTCCTGCTGTCCAGCTGAGTCCGTCACAGTCAGCTGGAAGGTGTAGTCTCCCTCTTGCATTGCTGACAACTGTAGGATGGGAGTCCGTACACCCTGAAAAGCACAGTATACGCCACTGTTAGCTACGATGATCTTATCCACAGAAAAATAACCCAAAACACGTGAATTCAGCTGTGTGGAGTATTGTACCTGCATCTCCACCACTTTGTCTTTGCTCTCTGGGCTGAGGGACCACTCATAGGACAGAGAACCGTGGTCGTCGGTGCTTTGGTTGCCATACAGAGTGATGGAGTTGCGTGGTAACTGGATGACCTGGAAGAGGCAAGAGAAAAGTTATTAGGATTGCCGCAGTTTGGCGTAAATAACTTACTTTATTTTCATGTGATAGCAGCACCTGCAGGTTGGGGCATCATACAACAGAGAGGACAAACCTGGTTTGGGCCGGCGTTGGCCACAGGTCGATAGTCCTTGGCTTTGTTAACGGAGAGAGTGGCCTGTGTCGAGTTTGTAGCTCCGTCCGAGTCAGTTACTGTCAAACTGATACAAAAGGAAGATGGAGATGCATTTATGGGACAACCATAGACATGTGTGCTGCAGAAATTAAAATCTTTTTGCCAAAATTTCATAGAAGATGCTTAGTTTTGCATTTCTTTTCTGATTCATCTCGACTTTTCTGCCAGGAAAACATTATTTACCATAAATAAATAACAACGTTGTTTGAAGACTTTCAGCCCTTATTCAAGCCTTATTTGAAATAGCACAAATATAAACCTACAAATTTATGATGTCAACCCAGATAAGCCAAGCAGTGAAATGATGGACGTTAACTCAGAACCAGCGCATCACTATTTTGGGGTTGTTGTTTTTTTTGTTTTAGCTTTTAGGTCAATTACACAACAAGTATTTAGTATTTATTCTTTGCTTTTTGAACTATATTTTTAAAAAATATCACAATTTGTAATATGCTACTCAAATATAAACCCAAATAAATAGCAATTTAACAAAACTGATCTCTGAGGTTATACTTACTGGTCGCATCACATTTAACCTTCCCACTGTATAAATTTAGAAGACACAGAGGTTTCTAGCGGACTTCCATAACTTAAAAGCTGTGCTCCGGGTCTATATTTCTTAATTTGTTTTAAAGAAAGCTCACTGTTATTATTTGCTGCTGCCAGCATATCAAAAGAAGAACACTTTGTCAAGTAAATCATAAATCTCTCTCTGAAAATGATCCAGATGGAGGCACTTCAAAAATACGAGTAGGTCATGAAGACACGCACTTGCCCACATAATGAGGCCATATTAGAGAAACTAAAATGCACTTGTTAAGCTGAGTACCAAAGAATCAATCAGATATTTTCAAAAGGGACTGCTTTTTCTGTTATTTATTTAACAAGGAGAGAATTTTCTTTTTCTTTTTTATGTCCATGCTAAATAAAAGAACATCACAAAAAGGATTTCCTTTAGTTGCCCAGTGTATTTAGAGATGTGCTACAGTATCCAAATGTTTTCACATCAAACTACGGATTTTCCTGTTCACTTACACGGGTTGTGCATAATTACTTCCTCCAGCTTCCCAACACCTCTGTAACATCTGTAAAGTCAGTTTTACTCAGCTGCATTTGTCTGCAGGCCAACACTTCAACAAAACAGGTGTGCGTTTTCAGACTTCACAACTAATCTCATTGAGATAAGTGTGATTTCTGTTTACCTAAATGTGTAGTTCCCAGGCACAAGGCTGGTGAGGGTGAGTACAGGGGTGTCAGCAGAGACCTTCTCCTCCCTCAGAGGACCTTTGACCTCTTCCCAGTGCCACGCCACCACCTTGTCATCATCAGTGCTCTCTGTAAAGGGAAGACAAGGATTTGGTTTTCTTTCTTTAACTGGTGCTAAATGACTGTGTGTGTACCATGTGGGAGACTCACGGCTGCCGTCTATCACCGTAGAGCTGGTTGGCAAGGAGATCTCCTGGAACTTTGGGGAAACTACGGCAACAGGAGGCTTGTTTACCCGTGGCTCTGTCAGGTGGAAAATAAGGAATTAACTCGCTTACTGAGCTGCACATTAGGCATTAGTGACTGAGGCAGTAAGAACAGGTTAGAGGATACCCTGGCAAATACAGAAATACAACCATGTGTGGGAGAAAAGCCGGGCTGTCTTCCAGCAATAAGGGTTTTTTTTCCTTATAAGTGGTTAATGAGTGCTTTTTAGCGGGCAATTGTATTAATTCAAGGGGGGGGGGGGGGGGACCAGTACATTCAAAACACTGCAGAAGATTAACCACCTTACATGACTGCTTAGCTTCATTAGACGCAACATGCAGATCATTACAACTGCAAATCTTTATAAAAGAAACAAACACAATGAAGATTTATGGATATGAATTAAAATAAACTAAACAGGTTACATTAAAATAGTCCTGGCATAATTCAAAAGCACATGTAATTTGCAAATCAAATATGGCTATGTAAAGCAGCATCAACATTATAATCTTACTACACACACGAACAGTCATTTACATCTCTCACGCCAGTGTTTTTCCACCAAGTCCTGATGTCCACTTTTGCAAAATTAAGCGAATGCAGATGTGCAAAAGCTCCATTGGACCCACTAGACCCAAACATGTGCTGTGGCACAAGTAATCAGTGCACACACCCTGGCCATCCACATCAAGACATGGTCCATCAGACTAAACCACCTCCTTCCATTGTTTAAAGTCCAGTTCTAATGCTCAAATGTCTCATATTTTTTGGGCTTTCTGCGATTGACAGGGGTCTGCATAGGAACCCTGACTGGTCTGAAGCTATGCAGGCCCATAAATCTGCTTTGCACAGGTTTTTCTGACACCTTTCTATCAGAACCATATAGATATTGACCACTGCAGACCGGGAAGACCCAGGAAGTGCTGCCATTTTGGAGATGCTCTGATCCTTGTCAAACTCTCTCAAATTATTACGCTTTCCATTTTTTCCTGCTTCTAACTGCTCAACTTTGTATACGGTCTATGGGTTTCACACCACGAACTTTCTACACGTCACCACATGGAGGTGCCCGTGAGCATGCGTCTGACACATTAAACAATTACATTAACAGTAACATTAACCTGCTGATGATGTGTGGGGGTAGCACAGGTAAAAGTGAATTGTCCTGATTGGTGTAGTCACACTCGCCCACCCAAACCCCACACTGACTGCTCTGCAGCTACGCAGCACCACACACAAAGGATTAATTTACAGGAGTGAGAACGCGCCTGCTGTGAATTATCACTTGCTTAGAGCTGTTTTGAGATGTTTTGGTGCTACAGAAGAGAGTTAATTTTCCACACCCTTTAACAGTACTACATAATTTTGCAACTAATATATAAAAGCTTCAGCATTAAAACATCGCTCTCCTGTGTAGCTTTATTTGACACCGTTTCTCATTTGTGATTTACAGCAGCTGCACAGTGATGAGCTGGCGTGGCGGTGCCACGTTCTTCCAGTGTCTGCGACATGCTCGTTAGCTTAACTGGTAAATCTGACCTGCCCGTGGGTGTGAACACTACATTCACCCTGCCTTTTACTCTGTGACAGTTGGCTACAGTCCTCACGTGACCTTGATTTTATAAGGTGGTTTCAAAAGTAGAATAAACAGTCACTTCGTAGTCAAAGGAGCTTGCAAAGAAAAGCGTCTGGACTTCTTTTTAAAGAAGTCCAGACGCTTTTCTTTGCAAGCTCCTTTGACTACGATGACCTGGATGACTGAGAACCTTCACAGACAAACAGTCACTTCATAAACTGGAGGAAGAGACCCCAAAAGTCTTACAAAATCATATTATTGAGGGAAAAAAAATGTAAATCATAAATATTCCACTGAGAACAAGTGTAAAAAGAAGCTAAATCAGGAGCCATGACAGGAACTAAAGAGTTTTCATACCTGGTTTGACTGTAACATTAACGTAACCTTCTCCGTGGGCGCCCTCCCCGTCCACTGTCACCTCAAACTCGTACAGGCCCACAGTCAGCTGAGGAGACCCAAAGAGAAGGAATCGAGTCAACCAGAAAGAAGAAGTGATCCTTTTTGGTTACATGGTCAACAGAGTGCCACCTGCATGATTTTATTTATAGCAAACATGAATATGAAACTGTGATCTGCACCTTGCTGAGTTTCAGAGTCTTGCTGTGCTTCCCCTCCATCTCCCCGCTGTAATCTTTGGGATGAGTTTTTAGACGCCAGTCAAATGCATAGTTTGTCCCTGTAGAGAAAAGTACATAAAAATAAATACCCAAGTGTAATAAAAATGTACGCATTCAAATAAAATCTACTAGATACAATGTTTTTACACTGCAGCATGTTAAGGAGGGCTCAAGGGATTAACAGACTCATGATGTGTGTTACTCTTCTGAACTCTATAATCTTTTTCAGCATAGATTTGAAATTCTCTGACAAGCGTTCAGCATGACGTACAAAATGATTAAGACTCATGTCAAGCGCAGTTTAGTCCATGCATTACTGAACAGCACAAATAACGCACAGTTTAATAATAATTAGTAACTGGTACACATAGAAAAATCCACTCCATGCATAATTAGCTCCTCCTACACACTCATTTTTCCTCAGGTGTCAGGAAACTGATGAAAAGACTGCATTATTTCATACAGCGTTCCATTGGTCTCACCATTTGGGACCACATAGGCGTAAAGTTTGACCTCGTTGAGGGGCAGCGTTACCTCCACACTCTTTCCTGCTGATACCACCAGCTCCCTCACTGTGATAAAAAACAGAACATTTAACATTAAAAAAAAAAACCCCAAAAAACAGTCACTTAATCGAAAACCTTATATTTAATTAGAAAATGAATACTGAAATGGATAGAATTAACCCTCAAGCAACCAACCAGTACTGGTGACAGAAATGCCCAAGTAGGGTCAGTTTTATCTTACACAGGAACGTTTTTTTCCATTGGCTCTTTCTGTGTTGTAACAAATATTCTAATAATGTTATAACGTCATTAATTATGGTTTCCAAACATTTTTTCATGCAAAAAGGAGTTAAAAAAATTAATTGTGTAAACAACACTGCCTTTGTTTACACAATCCTTATCTGTTCTTTCTTGCAAAACAAACTTTGTGTATGTGTTGGTTTGTTTCTTTGACTGTGAACCCCTCTAACCAGTGGTTAAGCAACCTGAACTGGCACTCGGGCACACCGTAGAACCCTGGAGGTTCTTATATGTAACAGATATTATGACATGATGTGCCTGTAACACTTGATAAAAAGGACAGGATCATTTTTATTTCCCGACAACAGAATCATATTTATATTCACAAAATCCACACAAAAAACTGCGCATGACAAGTTTTCATCACATTGCCTAGAAACCACCTGGCAATGGGGTAAAATTACCTTCTTTTTTTTTTTCCTTTTCTTTTTTTTTTTTTAAATAATACATTTTTACATTAACCCCCCCTAAAAAAACAAATACATTAAAATATTCTCAATGTGATTAACTAAATAAATTTGCTAACAGCTCAAACAGGGCACAGAGTACTGTAACGTGGCCATATATTAGACATTTTAACACCAAAATATAGATCAAATATAGATGAACTTCCCTCCTTTGTTCCTTTCTGAGTGATTTGGACAGCACTCAGTCACTTCAAGGAAGAGATGAATATATATGAGTTTACACATGTACCATAGACGACATAAACGAGTGTTATCTACTGTTTGCAATGGTTAAAACTGCTATTATCAGTAATCAGATATCTACAATGAAGGCAATAAACAGATGTGACAGGCACAACTCACAGCGATACACAGACTGCGCAGCTTCTGACAGCTTTATTAATCATTTCAGTGTCTTTGTCTTCATTTCGATTTGCTCTTAATGCTGACAGCAGTAACTGCTGCAGAAGCAGCAGGCAGAGACAAAAACTGTGTACACAAACTGTACACAAAACACCAAGTGCACAAAGATTAACGAGCCGATTAACTCGCTGCTGAACAGACTGGAGCATTTAGCAGTTTAAGATACAAAGATTTCCCCGAGAGCAGATGGAGACCACATAAAGAACTAAAAGGAGGGTGAATATTGGAGTTAAGCATGACAAATAGAAACAGATTCAAAATCAGTTGTAATATTTGAACTTAATGTGCATGTCGGCAACTGTTTGCCATTTTAACTCAACAACTGTCAGTTTGTTACATCTGTTGACTCTAAAGACTAAAAACTGACTCTGAAACTTTCTTTCCCGAAGAAAATTAATTATTGTATGCTGCATTTAGTCTGATACAGTGGCATAAAACAGTGGTTAGTTTTAAGGCACAAACGAATGAACATCTATTGACCCTGAGTCACACACATCTGTGTGAAGACCCATTAGGTTTTAGGCCTGCAATTTTTGTGAACTGTGGACAGATTTTGTGAACTGTGGAAGATGCATCACCATTCCACAAGCTCATCGATCCTTTAACCAGATGAGCTAAAAGCTGTTAATCTAACGAGTAAAGGAAAAAAGGTCCAACTTTGTGAAATGCTGACAGTTCCTGCACACCCTGAGGATGACTCATTTCAATGAAATCAAGCCTGTAGTTTGTTCCTGTCGTAGTGATGTACGTAAAAATGGGTGATTTTGGCTTTCTGATAGAAGATGTTCAAATATATTGCTCCTGGACTCTTTTTTTTAGAGTTCTGTTCTTGCAAATTTGCCCTTTTTCCCCCAAAAAACCTGCTTACAGTTTTTCTCAAATGTTAAAACACAAAAGCCAATCCTGTAACCCAAATGACCAGTAGTCTAAACACATTTACTAAATGTAGCCACCATATTCCAGTACCATAAACACATGTCACATGAAGACACAATTCACAAAACACAACCCTCTGTACTCATAAATCTAAACACATTTTTCCTTGCTAAAACACATGTTGCAAAACAACTCTGCTCATATTCTCAAATGAAAGCCCATGTGATGCAAAATGCTTGCCACAGTCACCAATCTTTGAACACAGGGAACACACCTGGCGTCAGTCACTACACACAAAATTGAAGACACCTGTTGCTAATGATGTGACCCCACCTATAAAAGCATAGTTTGGTGAAGATGCCAAACAATCACAATGGATGAAGGCATTCGAGCGTGCGGAAGGAGAAGAGCTGCAGGCCAAAGAGGAAGAGGGGTTGAGATCAGAGGAGGAAGAGGTGAAGGCCTAAGAAGAAGAGGAGTTCGGAGTAGAGGAGGAAGAGAAGGAGGCCAACAAGAGAGAGGAGAAGGTCCAGGTGGGAGAAGAAGACAACCTCGCACCATCATAACAGATGATATGCGAGCAACAGTAATTGATCATGTCATTGTCCATGGCATGACAATGGCTGAAGCGGGACGAAGAGTACATCCAAACCTGAGTAGGTTCACCGTGGCCACCATTATCAAGGCATTTAGACAACACAACAGGTATAGTACGCTATTGCTTTCTTTGTCACACTACAGTTTTACAGGCCTGTGAAAGTGGTCTGTTACTTTACATGTAGTTTTACATATAAATCAGTCAATTGACAACACATGTTTCTTTCTTTAGAGCTGAAAGAATGCCACATAGAGGTGGGAGGGTTGCCATATTCACAGCGGCACAAGAAATCCTCATTGCGGATATGGTCCGTGAGAACAACTGCATTAGACTCCGAGAGATCAGAGACAAAGTCATTGCAGATAGGGCTGGACCATATTATACCGTTCACGGTAATACCGGTATAATGTTAGGCAACGATAGGAAAATGAAATATCGCGATAGAATATGAGTAAAACGCGCATGCGCAGTGCCTTTGTTTTCATACGCACATGGCCGATTGTTGAGTGAAACAGATGAACCAGAATTGGTTTGTAAAAATGGTGCAACTTCCGTGATGTGGAACTGGTTTGGTGTTTGTCCGTCAGATACACAACAAAGCACATTTTTTTGCAGAACATGCAAGCGGCCGTTCTAAGATGCTCTTAAATCTGGGAGTAATCTGGGTCCTAAACTCCGTATCTTCAGGTCAAACAACACTGCAGCATCACTTAGAGTTAAAAACTGTCTAAATTCTTTCATCTTTAATAAAACGATCAGCATTGCTGCTTTACCAGGTGTAACTATAAAGTTTAACTTCCAGGCATCCATGAAAACAAAATGTATTACATTTAACCGAGTTAGAAGTTAGCAGGAAGCTAGCGGAAGTTAGCTCGCTAGTTTCGCTAGTTACCTAAGCATGATATTGCATGTTCTGACTAAGAGATTTCTGAAAAAATTCAAACGTACAGCTCTGCTATCACTTCCAACATAAATGAAGACAGGAAACTAAACAGCAGTGACGTTTGTAGGGTTACTGAAGTTTGGCTAGCTGGTATATAATGATGTGCTACGTGATTGCTAGCGACACAGCTATGTTAGCATAACATAAACAGTGAAGCTGGAGGACGAACACTAACACTTTTCCCACTTATAAAAGTTAACGTGAAGGTTCTTCATGGTTAGAGACAAATGCAATCGCATGGCAGGATGCTGTAAACGGACCAAACTTCAGTCAGGAGAACAACTGAGATAATCCATCCACAATACGAGGTTAGTCATTAATATACTGCAACAACATGGGAATAGAGCAGCTACCAGAGAATTCAACATTAATGTATCAATGGTACAGAAGTGGAGGAAGCAAGAAGAATGAGTTTAATAAAGTTTGATTTATCTGACTGCTTTGGTGTCTCTCTCCCCTCCCTCCAGGACATTTACAGCACCCGTCTCACTAGAAAAGCCCTTTGCATAGCGGCTGATCCCACGCACCCAATGCAAAGCTTCTTCAAGCTGCTGCCGTCAGGGAGGAGACTGCGGAGTCTCCAGGCCAGGACCAGCAGACTGAAGGACAGCTTCATCCATCAGGCTGTCAGGAAGCTAAACTCCCTCCCGATTCTGCCCCCCTCTCCCCTCTTCTCCACCAGGGTCTCACTGAACTCTGTCACACACACACACACTCACTCTCTGACGCACTCACTGGCCTGCTCCAGTCACTTTGTGGAGCATTGGACTGCTTAAGCATTGGACCTCATAAGACTTTGTTGTTACACTATCTCTTACCGTACACTACTAAATCCCCATTTGCACTATTTGCCTATTTTGCACCACTATGCCTTCTTACTTGAATATTGTATATTGTATATTGCATAGCTTTTTTTTTTTTTGTTATACGTAAAATTGTATTGTATTTATTTAAATTTTTACTTTTTAATTATTTTATTTGCATTTTTCTAATCACTAGGGTTTGAGAGTAACGCAATTTCTATTCTGTGTATGTCCTGTACATGTGGCAGAATTGACAAATAAAGTTGACTTGACTTGACTTGTTTCGCTTAATGTGCCTTATAATCCCGTGCACCTTATGGTCCGAAAAATGCGTACTGCACACTGCAGTTTAATGTTGCAAAGCACCTCTTTTTAACTTCAGTGGATATTATACATGGTTATGCTCAGGATATGTCAGCCCATTTCTACTGGAAATGCCTTTTGGTTAAACTTTCAGCAAGGAATTTGCATTTGCACTGTTACATTTTTATAAAGCTTTAATGTACATAAAAACCAGCTTCTTGTTTAAGTGAAAATAAATGGAAGGTTGTCTTTTTGCGCTAGTAATGTTGTGGAGTTGTATTTTGTCTCACATCAATTATATCGTCAGTTATATCGTTATCGCAAATTTTCAAATATATATCGTGATAAATATTTTTGGCCATATCGCCCTGCTCTAATTGCAGATAATGTAAACTTTGAGAACATTGATGCTGTCAGCGTGTCCACAATAGACCGAGTTCTCCGGCGCCAACAGATGAGGATGAAACAGGTCTACAGGGTTCCCTTTGAGCGCAACTCTGCGCGACACATAGAACAACGTTACGAGTATGTGCAAGTACGTATACATCCATGTCCACAGTACAGTTAGTGGACATACTGTGTTGCTTAGTGGCCTACATTACTTCTGGACAATACTGTGCTACCTGATTGACCGTTCTGAACACCTGTACGCTTTTCCATGTTCACAGAGGATAATGCAGTTGGACGCGATGGCCAGACCC
This sequence comes from Maylandia zebra, assembly GCF_041146795.1. NCBI lineage: Eukaryota > Metazoa > Chordata > Actinopteri > Cichliformes > Cichlidae > Maylandia > Maylandia zebra. The sequence continues at coordinate 10,727,763 of NC_135187.1, forward strand.
CATGAGTACCTCTTCCTGGATGAGGCTGGCTTCAACCTCCAGAAACGAAGGCGAAGAGGCCGTAACATCATTGGCCAAAGAGCCATCACTGAGGTTCCTGGCCAACGGGGGGGTAATATTACTCTTTGTGCAGCTATGGGTACGGAGGGGCTTGTCCACCGGCATGCTGTCCTTGGGTCTTACAACACCCAACGTCTCCTCACCTTCCTAGAGGAGCTAAAAGACATCCTCCTGGACCGTCAACAACACCATCCTAGGCTAGCACATCACATGTATGTGATCATTTGGGACAACGTCCGCTTCCACAAAACACACCAAATCAGAGAGTGGTTCACCACCAACAGTGACCACTTTTTAAACGTCTGTCTGCCACCCTACTCCCCTTTCCTGAACCCTATAGAGGAGTTCTTCTCATCATGGAGATGGAAGGTGTATGACAGACAGCCATACACAAGAGAGAACCTCGTACGGGCAATGGAGCTGGCCTGTGCTGACATCCCAGTGGAGGCCTTCCAGGGATGGATTCGCCATTCCAGGGCGTTTTTCCCGCGGTGCCTAGCAAGGGACAATATAGCCTGTGATGTGGATGAGGTGATGTGGCCCAATGCAGCTCGGCGACATGATGCCGCACAGTGACTGTGTGTAATACTGTAAAAAGACCGTGTAGACAATAAAAAAGACTTCACACCCTGATCATGTTTCCGAGAGTACTGTTGTGTGCGATAGATTCTGTTTTTGCATTGAGTTGTGTTACAGTAGTGTACGTACATGCAGGATGTTTTTATAGATTTATAGTCTTCATGTGAAACTCACAAATCTAAATGCCTAATCCTCTGCAGGGTTCTATGACGATCTGTTACTGTACAGTTTATAAAAATATGCATTGGCAGTTATGAACCAAAGAACCTTCTCACAAATTGAGCATTGTGTTTTCAATTGTTTTGCTGTAGTGTGTAATGCTGTGTATAGTGTTTACAGTTTTGACAGCTTCGAGCTGCTCTCTTGGTGTGGGAGTTTGAGTTTTGCAGTGGGAAGGTGTGGTTGTGTTTATGTAGCTTTAGAGAAGGGTGTTGTGTTTGGACATTGGGGGACCTGGTGGTAACGTTTGTGACATGTGTTTTAGCATTTGAGAAAAACTGTAATTTCTTTGTGGCACACTCACTATATGGATACACAACATTTGCACAGAGAATCTTTTCTGAAGAATCAGGGTCAATTTTGAGTAAATGAATTAGTCATATTTTTTATGCCCTATTTAAAATACAAGGAAATAAGACACCAGGAGAAACCCTAATTAATGATCAGCAGTGAAATGTTTCCTTGTTATGCCCGCGGGGCACACAAAAATTTACCAAAAGCTGCCATTTGCCCCCAGGCCAAGCATTACGAACCCTAGTGCTAGATGTTCCCTGCCTGGTAAACACCTCTGCCCTTCAATCCACCGGCCCAGTTTACACAACAGGCTTTGTATTTAAAACACTATTTTTTTTAAAACTCTGGTGGCATCATCAAGATGATTTCTTCAGATGTTTTAAAGCTCCTCCAGGGAAACTGGAGAGTTTATAATATCAATTTTCAAAAATGTTTTGCTAGTTTTCTCCAGGAATAATACACTGACTGTGTAAAAGTGTAACTACTATGAATTTCAAATAAACTGACTGTGGCTATAAAACCACAAGCCGCATTTCTATTGTTAAAGTCAAAAGGCTTTTTCAGTGTGGACATGCAGAGATTGGTTTGTTGCTCTTTTTCCAGTTTCTCTACAGAGACGGTTCTGTAAGTAAGGACAGAATGATCATACAAGTTAGTCCTGACTGTAGAAGCCCAGCCGCTTTCTCTCAAAACACATTCCTCCAGCTTACTCTCATTCAGCTACACACCCACAGAGCACACTGATTTCATCTGGGAAAAATAACATGTGAGCAGTCTACCATAAAATGTGTGGGCAAAGTAAACAGTTGCATTCTGTTAAACTATTTCAAACAGGACGGTGAAGCGTCTTCTGTACATTATGAGTATGTGAGCCTGAAATATACAAGCTGAAAGCTTAAACCAAATTTAGAAGAGGAATTTTCGTCTGACTTCACACCAGTTCAGTACTGTTACATTATTAATTAATTCATAGTTAATACATGAAGACATATTACTGAACAAGCCAAAAATAGGCGATGGCTGTCAGGGGACGTGACACCCACTGCTACCCACAGATTCCTCACTTACCGGCCTGTGTCGGGGTTGTGTTGATGGTCGAAGAAGCTGCTGTGGGCGTGCTGACATCGCTGTCATTGGAAGACGACGCAGCAGCATCAAGGGCGACGTTGATCGTTGAGTTCTGCGGCGATGGAGCAGGAGGCGTGCCTGAACTCCCATTCGTTATTTGGCTTATGTTCTTTTGGGAGAGTTGGATGAGAGCGATGGTGCTGGGTGCTGCTGATGTTGGCTGAGCTGCCTCTGTGTTGGAGCTTCCCTGTAGGCAGAAAGTAAAAACCTCAGGCTATAAAGTCAGAAATCAGAGCAGATCTGTGTCTGGAATTGGGGAGATTTGAGGAATCACATCAGAAATGTATGGGTTCATATCTGCAGATATGTATGTATCATTCAAATTAACCAATAAGTGTGACTGCAGGGAAGAGGGTAGAAATGTGACAAGTCAAAAAGAGTAGGAGGAATGGCCTGCTTTATAAAACTGAGAGTGCATTAGCTAGTAATTTTAATGGAGGAAAAAAAAAAACTACGTACTTTATTTTAACATTTTGTCTCATTGAAATTGTACCTGTGTACAAATAACTTATACAGTTTACGAGTAGGACATACTAAATGCTATCACAGAATAGGAAAAGCATCTCCAAATGTATTATGAAATTTGAAAATGTTCTACTGAAATCAGAAAATGCAGCTGTACAGAACTGCATTGAGTCATATGAAAACTTTTTAACATGAGTTTCACAACAGTTTTCTGTCACGTTACCGAGCGGATATGGGGTCTTTTGTGTATTCTGTGGCTTCCTGTAGGTGGTGCACGGCGAATCGCTCTCCGCCTCACACTGACAGGGACCTTAAAGTGAAGTTACAAAAACAGTGGCATTTAGACAAAAGTTCCCTAATCTGTCTTTAAAATAAATAAATAAATAAATAAATAAAAAAAATTCTCATCTGATAGCAGTATCACAATCAATGACTGTATCATCCAAAAAAGGCAGACAGATGCTGTTTTCTTAGAACAGACAATCTCTTCTTTTACAACCATACCTTGGAGAGCAGCTGTAGGAGACCGAGGGACTCCTCGTGGGGCTGAGGCAGGATGGAGATGGGGCAGCCTCCTTCACGCGAGCAGCTAAGAAACACACAGCGACCGCCGAGACTCCAAACAGCATTGCACTTTGGCTCCAGGCAGCAGAACTCCCAACACCTCGCTCCGGCTCTCCCATCTGCTAGAGGGTACCAACCCAGGCTTATGATGCTGCTCCAATGGATGCCCAGAACTCCACCGGTGACCCGGCAGTGATTTGCTGACACACCTGGACCAGGACAGAAGGAAGTCAAGATCTATGATGGACTGTATCCATGTTCAAAATCAGACTGAGGAAAGAAGATAAATTCTTCTGAAATACCAACTGAAGGTTTCACTGCAGATACATTCTGGAAAGGACTTAGCAGAAAAGAAGATGACATTTGGTTTAAAAAGGAAAGGTAATAAGACAACCTCTCGTAACATAGAAAAACAACACCTCTCTCTTACATCTATATTGGACAGCAAATTGAAAGGACGTCCCTAATTTTCTTCACCACTTATCCTGTCCCGATTGAACCTGGATTGATATATCACAGTTTTAACCTGGAGAGACAGAAATCATTCAACGTGTCCATACCTTTCTGCAAGCTTCAGGGAAAAAGACCTCTCTGAAGCAACTGTGCTAATCATTACACCACTATGCCAATCGAAAATACCACAGAGAAACCGAATATGTAAATCTGAACCCGATTTCTTGAAAGACAGAAATGAAGGCTGAAGAAAGCTTTGTTTAAGCCCAAACATTATTATACAACCAACAGGGACAGCAGAAATGATGAAATCACTTCACCTTTCAGTACAATATAGGTGAACAACAGCATCTCTTAAAGAACAAGAAAAGCCGACTTCTCACCTTTAAAAGTTGCTAAGAGATCAGGAAAAGTAGTTTGGGGCTAATAAAGGCCATGCCTAGCTGACTGAATTTAGCCTGGAAAAAACAACCTTCATGGACATCTAGTCCTTGATGGATTGTTTCATTAAAAAAATTTATTAAATAAATCAACGGCATCGAAGGTGACATCATAGGGCTACCTCTACTCTTTTCACCATTTCACATGTTTATGACTACAACAACATTGTTAAAAAAGGGAAAAGGGTAGTGGCTTCCAGCCACAGCTACTGAGACTTTCAGATTCAGCTTTGACTGAACATTTCTTAGAAAAGTCGACAGGCAGCAGTTTGAGGAGCCAACCAAGGCTACAGCGGAGAGAGGAAGTGCAGCTTTTCCCTGAGAAAACAGGACGCTGATTAAAAACCAAAGCACAGTGTTCAGTACAAACTAAAGTCTGCCCTCTGAGCCAGACATTATCAGACTAATATCAGCAACGCAGTGAGCTGATTAGCTGCCCTGTGTGTGTGTGTGTGTGTGTGTGTGTGTGTGTGTGTGTGTGTGTGTGTGTGTGTGTGTTACATTACACTACTGTCCTACACCTTTTATAGTCTCAAATGGGTTCAGGTCAATCCATCCATTATCATTGACAAGCGATTTACTCTGCAGCCAGGTACAGTAAAAGGGCACAACCCTTAAAATACCACAGACTGTTAAAGTAAGAGAGGGAGCGAAGGGAATTTATATGTCACCAGCACAAAGAGGCCAAACGAGCAACGAAAATGGTACAGCCAAGTCACTGTGAACTAAGCGGCATTACAACATAATAAAAATGCTTTTTAAATCTTGTCTTGTAAGTTCTTCACTGCTGCAGCAGATCAAACACACACATACACGCCAGTGTAATTTATCTGAAACCCACAGCATTCCTCTGCAAAGGTTTGTTAATGAATACAGCACAAGAACTGGTTACTGTACTATGCTTAGTGGCCTCTGTTTATAAGCCTCCGCCTGCAGAGTACAACACACGATAAAGAGACAACTAAATATTTTTCTGTTACTGATCTTATTCAGTAAACGCTCATGAGCAGGTCCGTGCCATGCCAAAATATATTTGTGATATACAAGAAATATTCCGAGGCACACCACTCACAGACATAACTCAAACATGCTCCTATTTACTGAGGCCAACTGCGCACACTTAATGTGAATGTCCATATCATTAAATTCACTTTTGTTAAACGCTGTGTTTAATGCTATCTTCTCTGATGCTTTTAAGGCTCATGTTCACACCAGCTAGCATTTTGAAAGTTACGGTCTACAAGATTTGGTTTCTGAGCAGTGCACTAAGCTGCAAGTTCAACACAGTCAGGCTCTCTTTGCAGTGGATGGCTTAAGCTAATCAACTTTCTTTGTTAAGCCAGTATTTCCGCTTCAGGCTGTGTGTGCTTACGTAAAAGATGCTGCCATGTACTTCTAACGTGACAGCCAGGTGCACATTAGAGGTCTGAAAATTTAAACTAGATCATTTTTTAAGTATTACAGATTATGCTGTGTGCTCAGGACTTGCACAGTCCCACAGCCCAATGACGAAAACATGGAAATCACTTTAGTTTGCAGCCAGATTAAAGTGAAATCATTTTTAGTGATTGAATATTCCTGGTAATCAGCTTTCAAATAGACTGACCAATTTTCAAATGGTTGATTAGGGCCAAGAATAAAAGCATGTGGATATGCAATCTCCATTACTAACTGCAATTTCCAGTGGAAAAATGCAACACATACAGTTTGTGATGACCAGGCTTCCATCGGTGGTGTTAGTATGCTACACCTTAATGGATTCTTTCAGCAGAGAATCTACAGTACTGTGCAAAAGTATGAAAATGAAGTATATGAGGCAAAAACAGTTTGTACAATTCTTTTGAGCTTGAAAGTCAATATTTAGAATGCCCACATTTATTCTTCAACACAGCATGAACTCTGTTAGGCAGGTTTTCTCGTAATGTCTTTAACTTGTCTTATTTTGGCTGCCTGTTGTTCAATTGCATTGGGTAGGCCGGTCTATGCATTTGACAACATTAGCAGTGTGTTTACGATCCTTGTCATGCTGAAAAATGAAGCAGTTGTCAATCAGATGCATTCCAGATGGTACTGTATGTCAGAACAAAATCTAGATCCCCAGCACCACTGGCAGAAATGCAGCCACAAATCATGACACACCCTTGTGTTCCACAGATGGCTGTTGTACCTCTCTCTTGACCCATGTTGTAAATCCTGATGGCAATTTGAACCAAAGAAGTCAAATTTGGATTTATCACTCCATGAGACTTGTTGCCACTGATTTACAGTTTAGTTTTTGTGTCATTTGGCATGCCTTGGCCCTTTTTTCCACAGTTTCCATTACTGAAGAATGTTTTTTTGACAGCCACTCTTACAGTACTTAAGAAACAGTAGTATTTCTTAAGTACATGACTTTCAAATACTGGTAATCTGTTGTAGATAGATCTTTAGGTCTGCCGATTCTTCTTTTGTTCTCTGCTTCTCCAGTTTCCTCAAACTTTGTAGAACACACTGCACATCATGTCGACATGTGCCAAGTTATCACCTAATAGTTTTTGGGAATCACCTTGTTGAGGTAAAAACACAATTTTAATGCCTGTCAGTTTGTAGAATTATTATAGGTTTGTAGAATTTCATAGGTTCAACTGAAGAAATGGGCAAAAAATTAAGTGTTGTTGCATCAGGCTGCATATTATTTATTAATGCAATTTCCACTTCTCTCTTACACAATGTCAGTCTTACTTTTTCTATTTTAACTAACTTCATTTATACTATATATTTTTTGTTTTTAATCACTGTTGTATTTGTATTATCTCATATTATAAGGTCCTTACCAGGTGCTAGTGGCACTATTTTATCTTTATTATTCACAGTTTACAGTAGACTGTACTATTTTTACTCTTTATCATGCTGCTGTAACAAAACATTTCCCTTTGTGGGATCAAAGTATCCATTTAATTATCTAGTAACAAAGTGATATATTGTTGAGACAATTTAAATTTGGTTCTTTGCCAAGAATGCCCACTATGTGCAAATAACACTGTTTGATCATTTGAGTTAGATGCCATTTTTTTTACTCCACCACTTACAATAAAAAGTGTAATATATAGAGGTAATTAAAGAATGCAAAATACCTAAAGGTAACAGGACCTTTCATGAAAAAAATAAAGCACATTCATAAAATGATCAGAAGTATAATAGTACCCTTTTCTAAAATCCAGTGTTGTGCAAAAACAGGAAAAACAATGTTTCTAGATGTTTATAAGATAACATTCAGCTGAGTGTGCACTGACTGAGTGAAAGCTTGGCATATCTATTAATATATTACGGTAGCATCAAAAGCAAAACCAAACAAAAACACAGTTCATCAGATCATATTAGACCCTGCTACAGCAACCGGCAACTACTGCTACCATAGCAACACGAGAGGCAAGGGTGACTTTGTGGTGCATCAGTGTAACTCAAGTCTGGAAAAAACGGATTTTACCTCATATGACAACACACAAAGGCTCTGTGGTTTGTCTGAGAAAGGAAGGACCCCCCTTTGGCCTCTGTTTAGTCATCCTACCCCTTGTCCTCTTTTCTTCTGTCTCCCACCACTCAACACACACACACACTATGTCTACTCACAGAGCCTTTATTGTCCTCTTTCACACTGTAACCCACTGAGCAGAGTGGCATCAGAAAGAACTCACACAGCAGGGATGCCAACAGTCGTCCATCTCTCAGCCTAAGATTACAGGGACAGTAAAGACCAACCAAGCTAAAAGTACCCTAGCATCATAATAACACTAAGAAGGATGTAGACCCACCCTGAGTAATCAAAGGCGTGTAAAGATGAGTGCTGGAAGCAAAACACGCACACATGTTTTTCTTTATCAGTTTCACGCCATGTGTATTTTGAGTCCAGGGTGATGTTTGGTTTACTTTACCTGTGGGAAGAGCCAGGAGCCAGAGGTAGGTCAGCGGTAGGAGGAGGAGGTGAGGTAAGCACCAGGTGAGCAGCTTGTGGTGTGCATAGGACATTTTGTACAAGGACCTGGGAAGCAGACAGAGGAAGAATTAAATGCAGCTCAGTCATTGCATACGCTAACATGGTTGACTCCCACAAAACACTGAATTTTGGTCAAATGTCTATGGTTTACGTTGAAAGAGTAAACTGGATTTGTCAGACAGTGTGGGATAAATAAAACCACTCTTTTATTTTAAAAAGGTAGATTATAGCCTTTTCAGTGTATCCATTGGATATACCCCAACTTTTTTACTTCCCAAATCCAATGCTGATGCTGTTGCTATTTTAAATGACTTTATCACCTTATCACATTGATTTTGTTCTTTGTGATATTGCAAAGGTGAAATACTTGTTTGTGGTATAATCCTGCACATTTGTCTAAAGTTCTGTGGCCTAAATACTGAACTGCAAACAGTTGTTACTATGCATCTGTTTTATTTGACAAGAGAATTAATCATTGTATAATTATCAATTAAGTGCAACTCACTGTTTGGCTTCTTCTAAGCAGAGGTCATTTGGATGACCTCTGCATCAGCTATTTAATGGATTCAGACTGCCCTCTGCGCCACTAACTGCACATGCAGCTGAATGCTTACTCCAACATCTGTTTCAGCTCTGCTGACAATACACCTACAAAGATTTTGATTCACTGGACTCCACATTTTTGGTGTTTTCTATTTAATTTGCTACTGTAGCACAGTAATTTCCCAAGTTTCTTGTTTCTTATCTTTAGACAAGAGCTGATGTCTGACTCACTATGTTTACCCAAATCAATACAGAACCAGAATCACAGATATAGTCAACTGTTATCTGAGAAAAACAAAACAAAACAGCAAACAAACAAAAAAAGTATAGCTACAAAAAAAAACAACAACAAAAAAAACCCCAAAAGAAACCAAAAACTGTCAGATTTACCTTTCCCCTAATCCAGCAGTGGAAGAAAGCTGAAGGAAGAAAGGAGTGAGGAGTTAGGTTGGCAGGAAGGTGCTGTGAGGTGACAGGTGAAGACGGGCCAACACCAGCACTCTGACGAAGAGATCCAACATGGCCGCCTCAGGGGCCTTCACAGGCTCAGCTGCTCCAACACTAAAAAAAAAATAAATGGTAAAATGGCCTGCATTTGTATAGCGCTTTTCTAGTCCCTAAGGACCCCAAAGCGCTTCACACTACATTCAGTCATTCACCCATTCACACACTGGCGATGGCAAGCTACATTGTAGCCACAGCTGCCCTGGGGCGCACTGACAGAGGCGAGGCTGCCGGACACTGGCGCCACCGGGCCCTCTGACCACCACCAGTAGGCAAACATGGGGTTAGTATCTTGCCCAAGGATATTTGGCATGCAGCCAGGAGGCAGCCTGGGATCGAACCACCGACCTTCTGAGTAGTGGCTGACCTGCTCTGTCACCTGAGCTACAACCACCAATTCATTTCTGTCTCCCACTAGGCTAGAGAGAGAAATGAATTCAGCTGTTGATCATTCAATATCATTCACATCACATGGATGTGGACATACACGATTATATATTCTGAAATTTCATCTGTATTCTAAATTATTCAGGTCTTGTGCCTTCTCTTCTTTGATTGCTTATGTCCAACGCTGCCTCGGCTTTTTAGAGGAGAAGAATTTTAAGTCTGTAATTTCTAAATCTGATAAGAAAAGCTAATGAAAATGAGACTCTTTACCGGGAGACACTGTGCTGAGAAACTAAAGAAAAGGCACCTTCACTGAAACTGTAGGGACCTTTCATTGTTTTTGGCCTTTTCTGCAAAAGAGAACAAACAAGCCACAAATTCTATTACCATAAATACACAGCAGATTTCACTTACTAGGAATTTTCTGTCTGCCTCTATAATCTGTCATCGGTTTGAGGGTGTAACTAACACAGCAATTCTGTCAATATCCTGTTGACAGCAACACCCAAGGAGGTGTAAAATGATTCACACAGTTTTGGGCTATGTCCTTGTAACTATGCAGAACTGAAACAGGAAAATTAATCATAAGCAAATTTCTGAAGTTATACAACAGTTCTTTACTCCTTCTGTATGCCTAAAGGCAAACTTGATAACATTATGAGTTATGCAAATCTTTAGCCTATGTGAACATGAAAGTAGACACTGGTTAATATCTGGCAATAACTAGAGAATTTCTACATGCCAAAAGGGGGGAAAAGTTTAGTACATGACTAGAGTCTTCACTGACCCTCTCACTGTTCATTTGTTTTTCAGCTCAGGCCAAGAAAAGGTTGCTCAATTCCAGGGAGGCTACAGAGGCCTGAATCATGCTGAACTATACAGATTCTTATTTATACTTTTTGAAGAAAAAACTCAAAGAATCCAGTTTGTTAACCAAAGAGGATTGTAAGTGATAAAAGGTTTTGTTATTGGGAACAACAGACATTTTTTGTTTTCTGTCCTTTCTTCATTTAGGACCCGTCTAAACGAACAACTTGCAGAAATCACATTGACCTTTTCTGAGAGACAATTTCATCAGTACAATATATTAAAAGGTATTAACACCAGATATATAAAAACAATGTATCGTATGGTAATCTATGATTGGGACACAGAAACACGTATGGGCTAAAACAATTCTTTAAAGAGAGACAAATTGCTGTTGCATCATCTCGTACTGTGACGTCATGTAGCACTCCCAAAGCCTGGCTAAATTCTGCCAGTCTAGTGGAAGTTGTAATATTTAAAAATCCTTCAGGTTCTGACTAAACTGGTACTAAGCACATTATTTATTTATTTCCAATAATGATGTAAGATTCTGGATTCTTCTTTCACACAAAATGAGATCCCTGAGTGCCACCTACTCCATTCAGACAATTTCTCAGATGAAGATAGTGATAAAAGGGGGATTAAACTCTATAAAGAACATTAAAGATTAAGCAACAAAGTTGCATTGACGGCAATAGCTTAATGCTGCAGAAAATCACTAATATTAGAGTAGTAAACTCAACATTTTAATTCAAGTTAATTATTTGATCACTGAGTGCTCTCTCTGCTTTGCTTTAAACTGGTTAGAGATAAACATTATGTGCTCCTGTCCCACAGCATAAGGAAGGAGATGTGGAAATTGCTTTGTTTTGTTGGTGGAGCAAAGAAATTCATTGAACATTAATTCAAATTAATGTTACTGACTGGATAGGTATTCTTGGTGTGTGTGCTGTTGTTCTAGTAACTGCGGTTACAGAAGTGTAACAGAGACTTAACGGCAGATTAGAATCGAGAATGAAAACATTTAATACATGCACCTTCCTGTGACAATATGAGTTTGATTCAGTGGTGTCAGTAAGGTACATCTTAAAATGGTGCACATATAAAACACATTCGCCCCAGCAGAGAATCTGTACTGCTTTTACAACATGCTGCAAATAAAAGCATAAATGTGGCACTTCAACCGGATTCTAAAGTGAAAGTCAAAGCATAACCTGCTTCTGGCTAGGTCATGTGTTCAGCGTAAGTTACCATGGTGATTTAACCAGGTAAAAGGAGAGAGACAACTCTGACTTTAAACTTGACGGAGCTTGCTAACCCAATAATCTTGCTTCATAGTACGCCCTTCTGTTGTAAAAAGAACAAAACCATGACCCAAAATTCAAGCTACAAATACCCTTAGTCACAGGCCTTCGGGACCCCGAGTAACTTCCTCATCTTTAATATCCCGTTGTGCAGGAAGTGTGAGGAGGAAGCCTTTAGTTTCATGTTTACCTCCAGAATAATGACTAAATGAGTCACCAAAAAAGAGGCAAGACTCAGATTACTGTGCTGCTTGAAGGGAAGGTGTAATCCTCATGTTGTTCAGCTTCTGTGGTTTTCGTCTGATGCAAAGATAAAAATCTGAGAATGCGCAATATTTAACCGCTGTGTTGGTACACATGGTTCCCTTTAGGTTATTGCAGCAGAAATCATAAAAGTAGGGTTAAGCATGAGTGGTAGCACACTGAAACACTAAACAGTTATCTTCAGATATGTTGGGAACATAGTGTCAATAGACTAGTGTCAATAGTCTTGACACTATTGTGTCTATTGCTAGTGTCAAGAAGGTGTGACAACTTTAAAACTAAATTCCTTAACATTTCTACAAGGAAACCACAGCATTATCACCACTGTGATATCCTGAGTAGGTACAAAATGTTCAGTTACGAAAGCCTAATCTTGTACTCTGATGTACTCCACCACTGCAAAGACCTCTGTGTGCATATCAGATGATTACAGATGAGCAGAGCTTCAAGGGAAACGTGGACGTGAAGTTCCTAAAAGACGTTCTGCTATGGAAAAATGGTTTTCATTTAAGAAATCAATGGGAAACGCTCCCTTACAGTTTGGTGCAGATTTGTATGTTTTCTCATGATCCAAAAAAAGCTTGTAGGTAACCGGTGAAGCTAAGATTTCCTTATAATACCCTCATTTTATGATAGGTTTATATACACTGATGGAACATCCTGAATATTGAATGAGGGGGGTGTATATAGGAAGGTTTTACAGTGTGTATGTGTTTGTGTGTGGGAGTGGGAGTGGGCTGGAGGTACGTATGTATATACATTTTTAAGTTGTATCTGGTGTCCCACAGGAAGAAGGTTAGAAGTTTAAACCTCCTGGCCGGTCCTGAGCATTCTTTAGTTTAATTCAACGTTCTAGGAGACAGGCTGTACCACGTCTCTTGCCTTGTGACGGCTCGGCTAGGTTCATCCTCACTGTTAAGTTGGATACGTCTGTCCATGTATACAAACATCCACCTACTTCCTTCTGCTGGATAAGCAGCAGGAAACGGCTGGCAAAAGTCTAAGCAGAGATACCCAGATAACAGTTTGCATGCCAGCCGAGATATAATCACTCCAGTGTGTCCTGGGTGTGCCCTAAGGTCCCTTCCAAGTTGGACTCGAGCCCACCTCAACTGCTGGATTAGTTAATATTGTGTTTGCCATCCTCTGGGGACTGTATATGGAAATTAGGTATGAAGCATGCTTTGTTTTGTGAGGTCAGTGTTTTTGTGCATGGTCCCTGTCAAATAAATACCAAAGCTCCTGAAACACAATGTTTAAGGCACGGCCAGGCCTCTTCTCAACATGGCCTCACCAGGAAACTACTGTGGGGCAATATAGTAATAAATCAAGCTTTCATATCTATCTGTTATGATCACACTCTAAAGAGGTTAGCTAGATGCGGTATCCATATGGCTGGAAGCACATCCCTAATCTTCCACATTAGTAATTACCCTGTGCCATCGGTGCCAGCCTCTGCAAAAATTGAATAAACAGAAAATATAGTTTGAGAGAAAGAAGTCATGTTTGTGTAAGGCACTGTTACAAATGTCCTGATGCTTTTACTAAACTGATAATGATCTTATTTAAACAAAGGCAAGCATTAAAAGCTTAAGCAGCACTGTTTTCTTGAGACAAACCTACAACTATGTTACTTACTGTATTTTTTAAAAGGAAAACGTGGTAGTATCAAACCTGGATTGCTGGTCTGATTCCTTATTCAAATCTGCATTCCTGCACGTGACACTGGAGCACCGAGCAGTCTCTTTCTCTGCTGTAGTCACTGGCTCAGTCTGTCCAAATATCCAAACTGCTCCGTATCCCGCTTTTGCTTATTTTTCTCTCCCTAGTGAACTCCCAAAAGGGGAAAAAGCTCCAGGTGAAAATGATCCAGTGCAGAAAACGTGCAGGAATCAGTTAGGATCCGGCAGCCTGGATTTTTTTTTTAACCATGCAGCAGCTGCCCCGAGGCACGTGGTGACTTTCACTGTGCTGCAGCAGTAACGCTCAGGTGCACACGGTCACCTGGGCTGATGACAGCTTGGCCATTACTGACTTTTTAATGGCCAGTTCACCCATGAGGGGTTTGTTGCAGAACAATGATCTCTGTCACCGAAACCCTCGCCCACCTTCTCTCGCTTTCCTCCTCTTACATCTGGCAAATTCTCTCCCTTTGACTTGTTTCTTCCTCCTCCTCCTCCTCTCTCAGCAGGAGCAGTCAGCTCTGCATCGGCTTCTCCGCAGACAGGCTGATGTAGCTTTTCTCTGTCCCACGCACAGCTTCCTCCGGCTGCCACAGGGAAGGAAAATCAAGTTTTTATGTCTCTTTCAGGCAGCATACCCAGGAAAACATTTAATAAAATGAATAATCATGACAAACTGCTTATTTTGTTGTGACAACTCTACAAATATCCTTAGAGCAATAACTACACTAATCCTAAAATAAGATTACAAATCAAAGACCCAACAGAAAGTACGAGTACATCACATTAGTCTTTAACTCACTTTAAACTTTACTCTTTGCCAAGATCTTGGCTTTAGGGTTTTCTCACTTATTGCATATACAGCGCCTTCCATAATGTTTGGGACAAAGACAGTTTGTAGTTCTGCCCCAATCACAGCGGATTGCAAATCAATCAATATGTGACTGAAGTGCTGACGTTCAGCTTTAATTCAAGGAGCTTTATAACAATTTTACATGCACTTTTTAAGAATTACAGCGATTGCTATACACAGTCCCCCAAATTCTGAGATCCAAAATTAATGAACATAAATTTAAACACTCTTTTTAATACCTTTATGAAAAGAAAAACTTCACCTGAGGTCTAAACCCGTGGGCAACACCAAATGTTGAGTTTCCTTGCTTGAGTTACTCCATCAGATCTCTATTATAGCCACCTTCACTTGCTGCTTGTTTGTGTTTGACAATGGAAAAAGCGCACTCTGTTGGGTTTAGATCAAGTTAGGGTGCTACTTCTATCAGCAGTCACATCTTCAGGTAACACTAGTGACTTTGTTCCACAGCCATACACACCAATGCCACAACACTGCCTCTATCATGTTAGACAGATAATGTATGCTTTGGATCATATTCCATAATTTTCTCTTCACATCATTCTAGTTCAAGTTAATCTTGGGTAACAAACGTGTGCCATTTGCAAGCACTCATATGATTTCCGTGAAATTATCATGTATTTTAAACGGAGCAACTGAAACTGGATTCACTTCTAAAGTACATCTGGGTCTGGGTCTCAAGTTACATAGCAGAAATGTTGACCCCCGTTTGAGCTCTTGGTTGCTCCTTAGATTTAAATCTAATGGTTTTGCCATCAAGTCCCCTTGGCTTTGGAGTGACCAGCCTGAGGAGAGAATGCTTGCTAATCTCCTTAAAAAGTCCTTTTCATACTTTTAAATTGGCCTTTTATGTCTTGTCATCAGTGATATCTTTTTACTGTCCGTTTATCTGCTTTCAGTTATTTTGTTTATGGTCTATTTTGCCTGTTCTAGGTTTTTTATTGACATGTGTACACATTTTAATCATATGATAACAACAACAACAACAACAACTAAAAGTCATTCTTAGTAATTTCATAACACCAAGTATTTGCCTCACTGAATAAAAGACGTTCAGTAACTGCCAGCTTCATATCAGAGATGAAACGTAGAGGGACTAAATAAAGAACATTACTTCAGCCTCTGCTGGCCTATTTTATTTTGTCAACTAAATGACTGATAAAACAAACAAAATAACCCTGATTTGCTGACTAAGCTCCACTCTTGTCTCTTCTTATTCCCGTGCAGCGCGTAATGGACTGCTTAAAGCGCAAATTGGTGCATGTTTGACTATATGAATGAAAGTCTGTCAAGTCAAATGAGACGCGTGAGTAAACGCACTGAAAAAAACAAAAACAAAGAAACAAAAAAACCCCTCACACTACTAAGACAAAATGGTGGGCTCGTGCATTATGTATCTTGCGAAACTGACAAATCACTCAGATTTACTCAAGACAGGACAAGACGTGTTCAGCTGTCAGATAATTCAATACAGGCCGGTATCTGCCCACAGCACAGTCTGCTGCACTGTCATAATATTATAAACAACTGTGTGGGGGGTTGATGTATAAACCCAAGTGCCACTTGCGCGCATTTAGCAGATGTTATGTTTTTACAAGGCATGTCGACGTCCAAGCACTGACACGGGAAGGTTGAAGTAGTGCACCGTAAGGTATTTCACCTGTTTAATCCCGGGATCACTCGCATCCAAGGCACCTTGAGGCTAACAGCTGCTGACATCTCTCATCGGACCCTACACAATGCGTTTTAACGGCAACTGCCCCCAGTAACACAAGAGAGAGAATGCGTGCACGGACTTACACAAACAAAAAATGGTAGAGTTTCTCTTCAGCTGCTCGTTCCGATGTGTAGCCTTGTCTCTTGTTGTCCCCTGCTCTCCAAATTAGGTCAGTACTCCTCTCGCTGATACAGCTGATATGCCGTGAGTGAGTGCTTGACTGTCAATGCAATACGTTTTACGCAAGGTTCCGGTGATGAGATTTTCAAAACAAAGTAGGCAGTGAAAACAGCAGTTATGCGATGGTTAGCTAGAGCAGTTACGTGGTACATCTGTAAGTAAAACCGAAAGTCCTAACTAAATAGCTATATAGTTTTAATAACCTGGATATGAGCTCATTTTATTTCTTGCGATACAGGTTATTCTTAATTTTTCTTTTTTAACCAGTTGGCATTTCTTTATCATTTTCTATTTTTTAATCTATTTATTTATTTACACGTGGATTTTTGGTACATAATGAAAACACAATACAAATTAAATTAATTTGTTGTCTTAAGCTGAAAACGTTCAACGTTCATCCAGCTAGTTCCGGTTTACGCCCCCTAACGAGGAGCCGTTTAAAAAGGTAAATGCTCAACTCAACGAGTGCTAATAAACTTTTTCTCTTTTATATTAAAAAAATAATAACATTTTAAAAAAATAAAATTAAAACGATAAATCTGGATAACCTCGTTTATCTGACGTTATGACACGGGCTAAAATGGCGGTGTCGCCTTCCAACAATCCGCCTGATGATTGGTTGCCTGATTTTCTTCGAGCCTTTTTATTGGCTCGTGACATCTTTAGCTTGACAGTGTGTTTCCGGGGGGAGTGAGCACGAGCAGTTGCGGCGTGCAAGAGGGTTGTCAACAAAGTAAGTTCCATTGTTAACGTTCACCTGTTCAAATGTTAAATTGATATACATATACATTTTTGTCAGCCGTTAGCGGGACAGCTGACAGCCAGTAAATTGGTAAGTTGGCCCAGCGATGTGGCGCTGTTTCTTGCAATCAGTGCTCGAAAGACTGATTGGAAATTCATTGAAAAAGTTTTTCTCCTCTTTACATCTCTCTCGGTCGCATAGTTACCGGGCTCATAATGGCTGACAGTGCTGCCTTTACACCCACCGTGAACAGCCAGTCTCCTGCTAAAGAGGAGCAGGGAGGAGGTGAAGGTGGAGGAGGCTCAGAAGGGGATGTAAAAGACGGATTGACTGATGCCCAAAGAGGCGTCTTGGAGAAGTGTGTGCATGCGCTGAAGCACGCTAAAAACGACAGTCAAACGTTGGCTGCTCTTCTTCTGGTAAGTATTCGTTTAATTTAAGAATCGAGATAAAAACAAAAATATTGTTAAAGGAGTTCATATAAAACTGTTTTAAAATTGATTTTCAACTATTTGGGGGTTAAGCTTCCCCAAAATAAAACTAAGAAATTATGGGAGCTTTTTGCATGTTCCCCTTTTTTTTTTTTTTTTTTTTTTTTTTTAAATTTATTTATTTTTATAAATACAGTTGCGTTTACCAAACTAATGGTTATTTGCAAACATTGTGGGGGTTTTTTTTTTGTTTTTTTTCCCTTAAAACTACCTCTGCAGCAGAGGAATGGGCAGAAGTATTGGATCACACCTCTTAATCTTTGAATTTTGGGGTTTTCAGTCTCATCGTCACAGGTGTGTAAAATCAAGGAACCAGCCAATTTAAAAGCTAAAACAGTGTTTTCTCAAGGGTCTTTTCTGGGATTGAATTTAAAGCTTCTGTTTGGTACTGTCATAAAGAATTATAATACCTTTCATTCTTATACAGATGGTACACAGTTGTACTTATCTTTTCCCTCTAATCTAGCCCCTGTTCACACACTGAGCTGCACTGATGAGATTAACTGCTGGATGTCTAGATATTATTTTATAGAACTGAACAGAAACAAGACATTTATATTTGTTGTTACTCCAAGGAAATCAGGAATCTTGCTCTGGAGAAGTGGTGAGTAATCTAATGGACGGGTCTAGGTTTGCAAATGCCACAGCAGTTACTTGCCTGACTGCATTGTGCTAACTGTAAAGTTTGGACGGCTGTTGCTTTGGAGTATTTGGTTCCAGTGAATGAGATCTTCATGGTTAAGCTCACCAAGAAGGTTTGGACAACTACGCTTCTAGCTTTGTGGGACTAGTTAGCATCGAGGTTCCTCTGTTCCAGCATTTCTGCCCCAGTGCAGAAAGCAAGGTCTCATAAAGGCATGGTTGGATTAGTTTGGTGGGCAAGAGCTTGACTGGTTGGAACAAAGCCTTCACCATCAAACACCTTTAGGTTGCACTGGAACAGCTGGCATGCCAGATGGATGAATGGACAACAAGGAATTGCAAACAGATCAAAGTATCATTAAAAATTGCGCGCTATAACACTGTTTTTTTTGTTTTTTTTAAGTAGACAGATTTTACTGATGTTATATTTTAAATTGTGCCTCAACAAAGACTAATTCTACTCTATCTTCACATCCTCAGATAAGTCGCTTGTGCCCAGCCAGTGAACTGGACAAACCCACGTTGAGGCGCATCTTTGAGGCGGTGGGCCTCAATCTTCCAGCTCGGCTTCTGGTCACAGCAGTCAGAGGGGACGAGAACTCTGGCTTACCCCCAGATGAGCTCCTTTCGCTGGGCACGGCTTTGCTGGCTGCCCTGAGCACAGAGCCAGACATGGCCTCCAGTCCCCAGCTCCTCACCACCATCCCCCTCCTGCTGGGCATCTTAGCAAATGGTCCTGTATTTAACCAGCAGAAACGGGAAGACCGGGAGCAGCACCAAGTAGGGCAGAGTCCAGACGGTGAAGTCCAGTCAGCAATCATTTCAAACCCAGACTGTAATCCTGCCAGTGTGGCACAATCTGCAGAAGAGACTGAGAGCAGCAGGAAAAAAGGCGATGATGGCAGTGAAGCAAACAGAGTGTCAACGTCTCAGGAGAACCCTCCCTCGTCTAGCCTTGATGCGGCCTTGGCTGCTGACTGCTACCTGGTTTTGACAGTTGTGTGTGCCTTACCCAGAGGCCCGGAGCAGCTCCTGAGCAGGGGCGCCATCTCGGCTTTGTGCCAAGCGGTGGAACTGAACCAGACTCTGAGCCACGAGAAAGGGCTCACCTTGCTGGGCTCGCTCCTCTCTGGTAAAAACAAGGACAAAGCATGGAGCAAACACACTCCAGAGCTCCTCTCGCTGCTGGTCAGACTCTCCAAAGATTTCTGCGAGTCCACAGACGAAACCAGGTTAGGCATGTGTGGTCAGTTGGCGCAGTTTCTGCCCCCAGCAGGCGTGGCAGTGGAGAGTGAGGAGCTGAAGGCAGTCGTGGGCAGTTTATGGGAGATACTGAGACCTATGGTGCAGGCTAAATTGACACCGAGACATATCGGATCAATCCTGGTCCTCAGTGCTTGCCTGCTGGATTTATATGGCTGGGAGATGGCGGGACCTCCAAAGTTCTGTTGCTTACTGGTGAACCGGGCCTGCGTGGAGGTCAGAATGGGTTTGGAAGAACTGCCTGGTAATGATTTGACCCCTGAGGTGCAACACACAATAACAGGTAGTGTACTTACTCATAATAGTATGTTGATTGGAACTTCTCATTTCTGCTGTATGATTTGCATGTAACTGTTCACTCAGCTGATTTAAAGTAGTCATCTTGGTGTCCTCATTTGCATGTTTTGGTTGTCATGTAACAGTGTTTCTTGTTGGGAGCAAGTACAATTGAAGTTTAATTAAATAAACAGGCATCATCTGACTCCTTAAGTCATTTTCTAGGTATTGAGATCTAATCAAAGTTAACCACCTCAGTCATTTAATCTGAACTGTGCTCCTCGTAGGCTGTTACCGAATCATGGAGGCGGCCATAGAGCAGGCCTGCAGTCCGGGAGTCCCGCAGGCTGCTGCACCTTCTCAGAGCTCAATTGCTACCCTCAGTCTGCAGCAGAGCAGGCAGGTCCTCGGGGTCCTGGAGGAGGCCTTCTCTGGCTTGATGTACTTCTTGCAGCAGGTAAAGAGATGATGAGAAAACTAACATAACAAGCTATCTGTTGGTGATACTAGAAATATGATCATTTATTGTGCACAAAATTATTTCTGTTGTGCTGACGTGTAGAGCCTAGGAGTAAAGAGAAAATTTAAATGTGAATAAATGACTCGTTTATTCATGATATTAAAGGTGGAGCCGAGCCGCTATGGCGACCCTTTCGTTTTCGCCACATTCCGCTCTCTGTGCTCGTGGTTGGCTGAGGAGACTTCCTGTCTTAAGGAGGAAGTGACTAAACTCCTGCCATTTCTGATAAACTACACCCGAAGCCACCTGCAGGGTGGGATCTTAGAGCATAGCCTCGCTGACTGGATGGTCAAGATGTCTATTGGTGAGGACAGGGGCGCGTGGACGGGCAGAGAGGCTCTCAGGTAAAGATGAAGTCTGAGAGGAGATTGGTAACATTTAGAGAAAATCTGCTGGTTTTATGTTGCACTGCCTCTTTTCCTTTTCCCTCCTCCCTAGGTATCTCCTCCCAGCTCTGTGCCACCTGTCAGCAGAGGAAGTTCCCAGGAAGGTGTTGCTCGATGTCGACACCCCGGCCCTGCTGGTGGACTTCCTGTCTCAGAGCTGGACTTTCCTCAGGGGAAAAACCAGTGTCGCATCCACAAGGGATCCCAGCATGGAGACAGCCTGCTCTGCTTTGCTCAACTTCACTGTTACAGAGCCAGAGAGAGTCAGGTAGCTGGTTTATCATCATAATCATCAATGTGACAAGCAAACCGTCTGTTTCTGAGTGTCTGCCAAATGTTTATGAGCAGTACTTATCACACAATCTGTGTTTAAAAATGCAAACCTGTAAACTTATTGTCTTCTAGAAAGGACTCGTGTTTCAGAAGCCTTGAGGTCCTTCTGAGTGAAGCACTCCCCCTCTTGGTGAATAAGCCCCGCCTCCTGGTCCTAACAGCAAATTGCTGCACTCTGGGACTCATGATTGGCAGATTAAAGGAAGGAGGTGAAAGTGGCTTTTGGTTCTTTATACTCTTAGGTTTGGGGGGGGGGGGGGTGTAATTTATTTTTGCATAACCTTCAAGTCATTTAATCTAGAAACGCTCTGTATAGAGATTCTCCATTGACATATCTGCACACTGCTTAAAGCTATTAGCTACTGGAACAACAGCTAGTTTTTCAGGGCTTTCCAGTGTAACCACGGGAATCTATGCCATGACCTCGGTTTTCCTCCACTTAGTGTTGGCTCAAACTGCTCATAGTTTACAAGTGTAAATGTATTTAAAAGGCTAAAGATGGTAAATTTTCCCTTCCCTACAGTTTGTATTTATTTATACACAGAACCAGTTTATAGAGATTACCCTGCACTGACTGGCAAAGCTGTGTCACCATAATGCTAGCAAGCTAGCCAACAAATGTTCCCATCTCAATCCTTTGCGATAAGGTGATCACAAACTTAAGTAACCTTGAGTTGTTGACATTGTGCAGTTTTCTTTGTTTTGAACCACCACCCACAGAACAAACTCTTGCACACACAGGCAGATGTGGCCCAAAGCTCCTTCTGCTTCTGCTCAGCAGTTCTGCTGGAAATTTACAAGAAGGAAAACTTGCAAGAATCTAGCTGCAGTCTTTCTCGTAGTGGTCCTGCAAGATTCCTAAGCCTTGCACAATGTTGGTCTATGATGTGAAACATGACGAATGTGACCCATTTAGATATGAACAAATAAATTAATGGTTTAGTTATTTGTTAAATAGTTTTCAACAAAGCTCTTCTCTGCAGGCTCAGTGGAAGCGGGCCAGCGGCGTTTCCTTTCTTCAGCTCTCCGGTTCCTTCGCAGCGCCCTGGACTCGAGCTCTAGTCCAGGTCCAGCGAAGGTGAGCCTGAGCTGGGAGGACAGTTGGGACGACGCTGCAGAGCTCTGGAGGTTGAGTTTGCAGGCCCTGGGAGGCTGTGCCCGTGCCCAACCCTCAATCACCACCCTGATCAGAGAGGAGGGTTGGCTCAGACACATGCTCGCCATGCTTCATCAGTGTAGCGCTCTGCCTGACCAGCTGACCCAGGATGCGCTGCAGGAGGCTCTGTGTGCCCTGGCAGAGCGGTGCCCGGTGTGCAAACAAGAAATCGGAGACATGATGACGAGATCCAGCGAAGGAGCTTTGAGCAGTATGAAGAAGCTGAAGAAGTCGGTGGGAGTGAAGTAAAACCAGCTGCTCTGGAGAAATGGTGTACTCTCTAATCGAGTACTTTTAACTTTTAGTGAAACCGCACAATGAAACCAATAAACCAGGGAAACTGCTGAAACCAAACTCTTATTATAAATGTGTTTGCTCTGATGTTTTTTTTTTTTGTTTTTTTTTTTTAATTAATAAATTGGGGATGTCTGCCGAAATGTCTAGTTTTAATAGGAATGAGGAGGATCATGCATTTCTGTGCACATTTCTCTGAATGTGCCCCGTTTGACTGACCTACTTTATTGTTTTCATCATAAATCATTGAAAACATCTGAGAGCTCTGCAGGTAAATCCTTACAGAGACGGCTATACCTGTCACAAGGAGCTGAAAATGCACACAAGCTGTTTCTTAAATGCAACTGTTGAAAATGTAAATGCCTTTAATAAAGAACTATTTTTGTTAGAGAACGCTGTGTTTTGGGTTTGCTTTTTTGTTTTTACAGCTTTGTCTGTTACTTGCTGCTGCTTTGAGGACAGTTTTGTGCTGTAATTGCATCATAAATTAAATATGATGCAGGTCTGCATTATGAGGTTGGATGTGAACATTTAAATTTCCTGTTCAAAGGTCATATTATTGCATTGGCCATTACATGAACTTAAAATAATGCTAAATTTAAATCATTTGATTAGAATCTTGTAATTTAAGTATTATGTCAAACGTTCAGTGTAATGCGAACTGGGCTGGTGTACATTTATACCAAGCACATTTTCCTTATATCACTGAACAGGCATTCAGTCGGTTTCCACTAGATGGCGCAATGACACTTAATGTGTGGTGAAGTTCTTGTTTACTGGCAAACTTCTTCCGTTATCCACATTTCCAGAGTTTTAGTTGTTTCAATTATTAGGCTGGTAATTAAATTATAGTGAAGCTATTAATAAAACAATATGTGGTGGGAAAAAAAACCTCAGCACAGAGAACAAAGTGTTTAGTTATGACATCGTTTTACTGGACGCTGAAAGTCTTAAATTGGCGCATATCAGTCATCTAGCAACAAGAATTAAATGCTGTAGCGGATGTTAGACTTACTCAGAAATGCGGGGAAAATTTTATTTTTATTTGAGTTCTGGAATATTTCTAAGTATTAAAGTGAATTTTTGATTAGGTTGATAATTTGTCAGGCCGTTATCACCAATCAGCTATGTTTAACCTCTCTACCGCTGATCCTATGGTCCTCACACCAACCGTGACAAAAGTTTTCAGTTGCCCCCCTCCTCGACTCGTGTCACCTACCGCCCTCTTTTGTGTTTTTTCTAACACCCCCCCCCCCCCCCTCCCCCCTCCTCACACCCGGCTCTATTCTCTGACTCATCCATACAAACTACTGCATCGTCTCTCAAAGTAACTCACTCCCCTCTGCA
Organism: Maylandia zebra; assembly: GCF_041146795.1. Classification (NCBI taxonomy): domain Eukaryota; kingdom Metazoa; phylum Chordata; class Actinopteri; order Cichliformes; family Cichlidae; genus Maylandia; species Maylandia zebra. Next base: position 10,751,647 of record NC_135187.1, read on the forward strand.
CCTTCAGCCTGTCTCCTCTCTTCTCTCCATCCATCTCTAACCCCTCAACTGCAGCTTGACGTACAGCCCGAGCGCCATCATGCTCTGGAAATCCCGAACTAAAACTGACAACGCGCAGGTAAAGTTTTATTTTCATTGGTGGGCTCTGTGAGTCTGTTATGTTTTATATAGAAGCGCGTAAAAAGGTGCACACGTCTTTTTAAAATGTATTTATTTTTTTTATGTCAGAAGATAATTTAAGTCGGTTCAAACCGTGAAATACTCAAGGTGTATTAAAAAAGTTGAAACAATTAAAATAATTTAGATTTTTAAACCATCCCTCTAAAATTTCGTGCGTAAAAAGACTAACTTTTTAACGTAGACGTTAAAAGAATCACGGGAGATGATTTCCTTGTTGAAAATGTGAATTTTTGAGGGATATTTACTACTAATAAAACCCATCTGGGGTCTTACTTCGTGCGCAAAGCCTGCATGATGCTATTTTAAAAGGCAACAATAAAGCTAACGGTACAATCAGCGTGGGGCAAAACAAGCAAGCGAAGGAATATATCTCTTTAAGAGAAGTGGCTCCTCTCGACCCCTCCCCTTATTCTGCCGGGTGCGCGCAAAACCTATAAGTAGTGCGCTCATGGAGAGGCTGCAGGACTCTGTGTTGTGTTGTACGCGCGTGTTCGTATCTGGCAGCTGCTTTTCATCTGCGCGTAAAGAGCTCCGGCAGACAGAGAGATAAGGAAAAGTAAATATCAGCACCTCTGAATTGAATGGACCTTTAATAAAGGCCTGGATTACATCTGGGAACATTTTTTGTGACACCTTATGAGCCGTGGGAAGCCTTCGACTCCCGTTGAATTTTAAATTTTGGGGATCTGTCCAGACTGGTCCAGATGTTAATCCACACCTATTCAGCTATGGTAAGTTAGACAGAGTCGTTCTGGGTTGTTTTTTTTTTGTTTGTTTTTTTAGTATTTTCAGGGCTGCTGGTGTCTGTTAGTCGTTACTGTAACACAAATTTACAAGGATTTTGTTTTTTGCATTAGAAATGTCAGTAAACCTTATAGAACGTGCGTAAAACAATTGCAGCTGGCGGTAAAACAAATTAACAAAATTGGAGTATATTAAGATACAGAAAAAGACTTAAACAGTGCGTTGAATTCTTTACAGCAGCTGTCAGCTTACAGAGTAATAGTAATTCATGTTTATTGTTTTCTAAATCATATAAGATTTGTGGTTCAACCGTTGCTGTTAATTCGGTTTCCTGTAGAAGTGGTTCCAAAGAATCACAGATACTTCAAAAAATTTGACTTTACTGACACTGCGCCGCGCATCTGTCCCAGAGATGCTCTTTGTCTGTCTGCACACGGTCACAGCAGCTGAGACAGTGACCATGAGGAGTCCACACGGTGGAAAGATGCTCATCTTTTTCTGTGTTTTGCAGTTTTTTTATATAGAGAGAATTTGGGGAATAAAATTTGAAATGCACAAGTACGCACAATCAGTATGAGTAATTGTAGTACTGAATATCGACCTTGATCACAAATATGAAAGCCCATAATAATATTAATTTAAAGTTATTAGGTTGCATTTCTTTGAGAGATGATTTGAGTGGGTTTTAATGGCCTGGCAGCAGTCAGTCTCTCTGACATGTTTTATAGTTATGTACCAAAGCGGATCCCGGCTTACATTCTGTGCAGCCGGCCTCCGGGTTCTCCCAAGGATCTTAATAAAAACGCATGGGGAACCATCCCTGAGCCACTGTGGTCCCAGTCTCAGGAACAGTCTGCCTCAGGGAATGGTGGACTGCACCTCAGTGGAGATTTAAAAAAAAGAAAAAGAAAGAAGAAGAAGAAACCCGAAGACATAATTATTTTCACTTTTACTTAAGGTGTCTTCTCATTTGTGGCCCATCAGTTACCTTATAATCTTACCTTTCTTCTCTTTCTTTATTTTTTCTTTATTATTTATGACTCTCGTTTGTTGACATTTTCGATATTTACAGTGTATTTTTTAATTTAAAAAAAACATTTTGCTGTTTGTTGTTATAAAACTTTTGCAAATATCTGTTTGTCTGTTAATTGTTTTGCCCATTCTTTCCTTGTTGCCCGAAATGCACTTTTTCATTCATCTGTGGGTGAAAGGCGGTGCACGAATAAAGCTGTGCCGGGCTGACCGATATCTGCTTTTAAGGCGGCATTTTTGGCAGGGAGATAATGGACATTGTTTCCACCACAACAGCATCGATCAGGTTGACCCAGCTTTGAGAAAAAAATCAAATTTCACCGGGATGCGTGTGTGTGTGAGCCCAAATGTAGGCTAGGGGACTACATGTTTGCACACACACACACACACACACACACACACACACACACACACACACACACACACACACACACACACACACACACACACACACACAGAGCGTGAACATACTGGCATCTCTTTTAATAAGAGAGGTCAAACTTGTGAAGTCACATTGAATTATCGTTTGGTTTCGCGCGCCTTGCCAGCCTGAATGAACCCCTCTTTTTCTTTAATTTTCACTCGTGGGGTCAGTTTGTGTTTGTTGACGCAGTCCCTGATTATTTACAGATGGAGCCTCCTCCCGGAGCGACGTGCTGCTGTTGTTATTGTTGCTGTGCGTTACCTGTCCTTTGTGCAGTTCCTTGGTGGCAGTGACCTTTCTGACACTTTTCAACAGCGATGCCAAGGGCGTCTTCTGCCACGGCGCATCACTTCAAGCGCAGCTGCTATTTCCATCCCTCCCTAATGAAATGGAAATATTTATTTATGGATTCACGACTTTTATTTTGGACACATTAAAACTTTTTTTCATATTTTAATTTTGCGTTTTTGTGACTTATTTGTTTCTTTTATTTTTCCTTTTTAAAATCTCGATTCCTTTATGGAAATAACGCTTTGGTTTAAAATATTTTTTCTCTGAGCTCAATGTTTTTAACCCTGAAACTCTGAGCACGTTGAGCTCCTGATATGAAACAAACTTTCTGATTCTCTGCAGGACCGCGCAGACGGACTAAGCGGCTCTTCGCCGAGCGGGCGCCTTTCCCAGCTGTCCTCCCTGAACCAGGCCGCCTACTCCTCGGCTCCCCCGCTCTGCCACACTCCGGCCTCAGACTTCCAGCCTCCCTACTTTCCACCCCCCTATCCACAGTCTTCACTGCCATACTCTCAGAGCCAGGACTCTGCTTATTCCCACCTGTCAGACCCCTACCCCTCCATCAACTCCATCCATCAGCACCAGCAAGCAGCGTGGCACTCGCAGAGGTCGCGCTCCGAGGAAGGGGGGCTACTATCACAGTCTCACCGGGCTTTGAGCCTGGACCCCCGTCGGGAGTATCCAGCTGTCCCGCGGCTGCTGCACGGTCTCGGGGAAGGGGCTGCAGCTCTCGGAGACGGTCCTCTCGGGATGCACCTGGGACATCACGGCCTGGATGATCTTCAGGTGACTTTTTTGTTTTTCCGCTTGTGTTGCGTTGGCACTGCTGCTCGAGAAGTCCGTGCGTAAAAGTCAATCGGCACACGATAAAGACGCACGCATTTTTTCTTAAAACGCTCGTATTTGTTGTGCTTCAATAATTATCCTTTACGACAATGAAATATTTTAAAATTAGCTTATGTAAATAAATACTACTAAATTCTACTAAATACTAGAAAACGCGCAGTGCGGCGAAAAGGCCTCAGGGCAATTTATCTTTAATTCCAAATAAGAGTTTATAAAGATGCAGGCCACACTAAAACATCTACATAAAAAGCGAAACGTGTAATTTACAACTCTGGTAATTAATTTAAAAGTATTTTTTATGTTATTTATTTGTTTTTTTATTTTTTAAAACACCTTCAGAGCTGCAGTTTTATATTTTTCCCTAAAAATTGATACTTTAATTTTAGCGTCTGACACAGAAACAGCAAAGGAAACAGCAGCACGCTGATTTCTCAAGACAAGAGAAAAATATTCTTTAAATTTCTAAATCTCTACATCTTACAGTTGTCTGTTTTCCTGCTTTATCCGTTTGTGCTGGACATGATCAATAACGACATGTCTTAGATGGTTTTTATATCAGTTAATGTTTCAGTTTTATTACTTGAAATCTTTTTGTATATACGTTTTTTTTCTAAGCTTTTTTTAATGGATTATCCACAATAAAAACGATACCCTAAAATATGAATATAAAAAACTGCATTCGTTAAATGAATGATAGCAATTTGGCCTCACTCCATTTTATTATCCACTCCAGCATTATCCTCCGTCTCGCGCAGACACAAAGTGATTCTGCAGCCTTTTTGCCTTCTGCAGGTTTTTAGGGGGAGAAGAATAGTTTCTATGGTTTATTGAGCAGTCAGCTTCCCTGCAGCAGGTGCAGCTGCAGACGCTGTTTGTTGCCTCCTCGCAGAAGAAGAAAAAACACACACACAGACACACACACACACACCGAGACCAATTGATCTGCACGGTCATTAATAGAAAAGAAACGTCTGAGAGGAGCGCCGGGCGAGGAGTCAACCCGGGCATGTTGCTGTTAAACGCTCCCACTTGACAGGGACTTTTATTTGATTAATGGATTATATCCTCCGCGTTTGAACCCTCTCATAGTGTCAGCACAAAGGAGGCAACATGAGACTCGGGCCCTGCAACATGATTTTACTTTCAATCAGAGAAAACTCCAAATGTTTCTAATTTAGTCTTTGAATCGCTGAGCCACACTTCACTTATCAGTAAATCGCATTTTCTTAAGATTTAAAAAGATATATTTATTTATTTTTACCTAACACATATTATGCAGATGTATTAATGATTTTTATGTTGCTTTATGTTGCTTTTTCTGTCCAAAAAATAGCCTTTGTTCCAAACGTTTTATTGCTTTAGGCTTAAAAGAATTGAAATGAAGTGACATGTCTTCTTTTTGATTAAACAGAAATGTAAACTGCTTTGTGCGTCACAACTTCAACTCATTTACTTTCTCTGTTGCACAAAACAACTTGCACTAAATCAAATTTGCTTTTATTATTTACTTCGATATTGATGGTGCTCATATGTGCTGTGAGGGGAAAGTAAATGTTGGACCTTCCATCTTGCTTTGGCCTGAGAGAGACAAGCTGTATATCTCTGTGTGTGTCTCTGTGTGTGAGTGTGTGGTGGCTCTGAGGCCGGTGGATAAATGATAGTGACTGTCTGTCTGTCTGACACAGGGAATGGAGGAAGGATCAGCCTTGGGCATCCTCGACCACTCTGTCATTAAAAAAGGTAAGAGGTAGAAGAGCTGCGTGTGCGTCTGTGTGTGCACGTGTGCGTGTGTGTGTGTGTCAGAGAGCAAGAGAGAAAAGATCAATTGTGTATGTGTGCATTTGTGTCTAAGTGTGCACCTATATAATTGTGCCATACACGCTGAAGGGGATTTTGTGTTTAGGGGCACTCCAACACCAGCCTCTCTCACTCTCTTGTACTCTCTCTCTCTCTCTTACACACACACACACACGCGCACATGAACACACACTCTCTCACACACTATAAATAATTCTGTTTTGCTATTTCATTTGAAGTCAAGAAGTCCTCTAATACTCAGCTGCAGACTTCACCCCAAAGGCACACATTCTTAATGAACTGTTCATGGTCATATGAGAGTGTGTACGTGTGTGTCTGTGAGTGTGTGTGTGTTAGGCTTAGAGTGAGGAGCAGAGAGAAGTGGGGCAAGGAAGAAAAGGGAGGGGAACATGATAAAAGAGGAGTTGTGGAGAAATTTGCAGAGTACGATCACACTAATATTACCGACTCCGAGTGGCAGAAGACACAGGGGCGCGATTAGAAAATTCATGTTGGATTTGTAGCTGGTGTCGAGCGCGATGCTTTGAAAACAGATAGACGCCCTGCTCAGGTGCATTTTTAAAAAAAGGGAGGTTTTGCACAAAAACAGGCTAAAGATGGCACCCACTGTGTTATGAAATGACTGACAGAATAAGAGAAATAACACTAAGCAACATTGGTTCTTTGTTGTATTTCTTTAGAACGAGAAAAACTTCAAATTTAAACATGCATGCACAATAAAAAAACAAAACAAAAACATTCTGTGCTTCTTTTACTGCACAAAACCTTAAAAATCCTAACTGGTCTGGCCGTCCACACCTTAAAGTTTCCCCCGAAACTGCTGCTTGATTTGGTGTAATTCTCCAAATCAAGCCCTGGGAGCGGCTTTACACATTTCTGGTTTCATTCAGACTGCCTGAATCTCTCTGCTGCAGTCATCTGATGAAGTGACAGTGATTCCACTTGTTTGCCAAACGCTTAGAATTGATCAATTACCGCAGCGAGACTCTCCACGGCGAGCACTCGCAGCAGATAGCAGAGCAAACCTAGAGCCCTCATGAATAAGAAAATCCATGGGGGAGAAAAAAATGAGATAGAGTATAAGGGGGGAAGAAGACAAGCAAGGAGGGAGAAGGGGGGGGGTACGACAAGTGGGAGGCACACGAAAGAGTCAAGCAAGAGAGTGAAAGATGATAAGAGAAAGAGAGGGAGGGGCAGGGAGATGACAAAGGAGGGGAGCTTTGGAGAAAAACTCTGCTGCTCTGCGGCCTCGTCGCCTGGCTAATCGGCTCGTTGTGAATGAGGCGATTTTAGAGATTGTGTGCAGTTTGGGGGAATCTGCGCTGCACAGCAGGGAGTTGCAAAGAGGCCACCCGCCGTTGAGCACCCTCTCAGTGCAACGAGGGAGCTGGCACGCCAGCGTTAGTACAGTTTTACAGACAATGTTTCTTTCAAAAGACTGAAAGGAGAAGATAGATTGCAGAGCCATGAGGCATGGAACGACCACAGGAAGTGAGGCTGAGGGAATTATTATTACATGAGTTAAATAAGTCCTCAACTTCAACCTTCAACTAAAAGATCTGATTCTTTCACATGAAAGAGACATACGTGCAGATTGATTCAAGGTTTCTTTAACCAGAGATTCTTTTGGATTTCTAAGATCTTTGACTGCTTCATTTTATTCCTTAACCTTCAAAATTTTGAGTCCTGATCATTGAGGACAGCTAAGCCTAACACTGTGTGTTATCGCAGTATGCCTTCTTCTTCTCCTCCTTCGGATGTTCCCTTCAGGGATTGCCTGCTTGACTGATTTGCATCCATCTCATCCTCTGTCACACCAACCCTCTGCATGTCCTTGGTATCTGAATATGAGATTTTTGAATAATTATTAATAATTATAAGACTCAAAATGATGAGCATCAAAATCTATTTATGCTCCCCTCCACAAAAATATTGGCTTAGGATTTAAAGTTTCTCGTCATCATCATCGTCATCGGTGATACTCAGACTAGAGATTTAACTGTGTGTATCTCACCTTAAAGGACTGGATCTCCTAAATTAAAATAAATAAAATAAAACAACATATTTCCATGTTCTTTGGTCACTTAAAGCGCTCATCACAAACCACATAATCCCCATTTTGAGACTATCCAGGGACCTTTATAGCCTGTCAGCCCTCATTTCGCTCTCTCTGTCTTCATTTCCTGTCCTCTCTCTACCGTTAACTCTATATAAACATGTCTATCTCTCTCACATCGCTTCACTAAATCCCAACAGTTTGAGTTTATTGTTGATTTTGCACGCACAACATTGCAGTGAAGGAGGATGGAAATATGTCTGTGCTGCTTATATTCAAATTTAAAAGCAAAATAATTCACCAAAGACAGTCTCTTCATAACTCTGGATGACATATAGTTAGCAGTTTTTATTACTGTGCACATAAATCGTTTCTAAAGGAGCATGCTGATGTTTTAAAAGTCATTTGGCCACAGTGTGTGAATACGGAGAAAACTGAATCTGTGGCAGGAGGCGAAAATTATAGACATATAAATCTGAAAACACTAAAGATTAAAGCACAATGAGAACACATTAAACAGACGAGGAGCAGATCTAAGGACTCTTTGTATCCTTCCAAGGAAATGCAGTCTTAAAGCAAATCGTCTGACTTCCTTCACTCTTCTCAATTCAGAGGATTTCTGCTCAAATAGAAAGTAATTTCATCATCGCCCAACATAAACATTGGAGAAAACAAAATCTGCCCCTGCCCCTGCTGCTCAGGTAGCAACAGGTACACTGAGTGTTACACCCGAGTAGCCTTCGATTGCTGACTCTGGCCAGTCACCTGAAGGTTTCTCTGTGTAACTTCTTAGCTCGATTTAAAATAGTTAAGTGCAAATTGAGCTCTTCGAGGTGCGAAGCGAAGCTATTTAAGAATGCGCAGTTAAAATGCAACCACCTGCAGCTTAAGGAACAGAATCAACAAGCAGCGCTCCAGAATTAGAGCTGTCGACGCAGGGGAGAACATTGCACTGAATAGATTAATCAGGAGGGGAGGAGCACGCTGTCACACAGTCATTCACACAACACAATCGTCGCCACACATGACATATGTTAAGATTGATGATCTGTATCCTTTTATCCCTCCTCATCCAGTCTTTGTTGCTTTAATAATCACCTTTCATCCCCCTTTTGCCCCACAGTTCCCATCCCGTCCAAGTTGAACGGCTCGTCCCTGTCCGCCTTGTCCATCGGTAAGGAGGGTCTCGGAGTGGGGTGTGTCTCCAACCCGGCAGAGGTCTTCTGTTCAGTCCCGGGTCGCCTGTCGCTGCTCAGCTCCACCTCCAAGTACAAGGTGACAGTTGGGGAGGTGCAGAGACGCCTCTCCCCACCTGAGTGCCTCAACGCTTCTCTGCTGGGAGGAGTCCTCCGCAGGTGAGAAGCAGACGGGGAACGAGAGGGTGCGACTTAGATGTAAAGATGTTTTTATTTAGTTGGGCTTTAAAGATTAAAGCACAAGAAAAATACAAACCTTTTCTTTTTTTAATGAATGGAAAAATGCTAACTTTACCTCATTAGGACCCAAAAATGCGGTAAAACGGAGCAGTCCCCAGCAGGAGCATCTGTTACTGGTTGAACTGGTTGAATTTGATCTTCTGTAACAGGGATGTCACACTAATTTTACATCATGGGCTACATGAAACCTAGTTTGATCTTAAGTAAGGCGTCAGGCCAGTGAAACTCTTCTTTCTGTCAGTGTAAAGAAGTTCAACTACACATTTAATCCCAGAGATAAGAAGAAGCTCCGACAGCCCGACTCTTTGGACTTAATTTGTAAGAAATTAATATGTAAAATTACAGAAAAGATTTTGGTAGCTTTCAAGTCCAAGACTGTTAGGTAATTATAAAACAGAAAGTTTTTGTTAATTCACAGAAAATGTAAAAAAATAAAAATAAAAAATCTGTATATAATAATAAATTTCTGCATTTGACGGTGAAAAAACAAGAACTATTCTGTCATTTAAATGTTTATAATTAATAAATTTCTTTGGTATAGTATGAGTGTCCATGGAGGAGATCTTCATCTGTAGGAAAAAGCTCTAAAACATGATACAAAATACAGTTTAAAGTCCAAAATATTTGCTCTTCTCTAAATTTTCATGGGCCGCCCTTTGTGCCGGATTGAAGTCTTTGCTGGACCCATTCTCGCCCCTGGGCCTTATGTTTGGTACCCCTGCTATATAATACGCTTTACCTTCTAGGTGCTGCTTTATGACACAACACAAAGCAGGAAAATGCACATGTGACTTGTTTATCTTCTTCAGAGAGGTATAAAAAACCAAACAATAACCAGGATTTATGGGAAATGTAGTCTAGAAACACTACAGCACAAGAAAACTACACAGGAACTACATTTTCCGTATTTTTGACCTTTGAGCGTGGGATCAAGTTACCACTCCAGTCAGGCTCTTTTATCATCAAATAGAGGAGAAATAATAAACGAGGACCAACAATGACCATGATATTTAAAAATGAAATATTTATATAATGGCAATAATAAACAGAGTCTAATAATGTTTAATATTATGATATTATGAATTATGAATCACACAGCTGTCATTTCAGTTCTCTCTTCTGCACTTCATTAATATCTCTATTGTGAATTCTTTTTGGCCACATTAATCATGTCGCGTTAGTTATTGTAACGGTCTCACTCTTTACAATACACGCCATACATTAGGACGTTTCTGCTTTCAGCTTTTCAGAATAAGATTGATTTTAGTCTAACTACAGGACCAGCGCCGAGGACCCAAAATGGGTCATGAGACTAAATCACAAGAGAAGCAATGCGGTTTAATGAACTACGGCCTCGGGGCGAGAGAACAACTTCATGATTTGAGTTGCAGGCTGAAATACTTTGAGAGGACATAATTAAAAGATCTAAAGGGCCGTAAAAACCCAGTGCCTCCCCTGCAGAGAGATACAGATACCCCAGTGATAACAATACATCGCTGCCTATCACTTTGAGGTACCGCTGCTTAATCCACTTTATGCTTTTGCAGATTAAGAAATGAACCCTATTCCAATTATTTGGTACCTGGTTACTTTGGAAATTGGTGCAGTGTTGCAGATTTTGAAGATATTTGTTTTATTCTGTATGTTTGTTATGATTTGGTTCATTTTTATGAATAAATGAATTTATGAGAAATGAATATTTTAACGTGTAAAACATTACAGTTTGTAAAGTGGCTTAAACTCGCATATGATGCATAAATCAGTCCCTATTTCATATTAATATGAAATGTAGAAATATTTAAGGGATTTTTTGATAACACTGCCTTATTATGCTTCTTCTAAAGTAGTATTTTTAATGCAGAATATCTTTTTACACTGTAGAATTACTTATTTCATATATTACTGCCCATCATCTACCTTAAATTTAAAGGTTATTGCAAAGAAAATCGTATGTGTCTCCAAACATAAAGTCTATATGAATTATGTGTTGAGGTCTGAAGAGCTTTAGTAAATCAACAATGAGCAGGATTCATTGGCTTTAAATTTTACTTGAATATAAAGAGGCAAAGCAGAAAAACATTGAGAAGAATACTGGATAGCATCAGAGCTGACAGGGAACATAGGGAGAGTTTAGCTTCGTGCACACACACACGTACAGAGGGACACAAAGAAGCACACCACAACAAAAGTCATAAAGACAAACACACTCGCACGCACGCACACACACAAATACACAAGAAGCATCTCCTAAAACTGCTCCCTCTGTTTCCCTGTCCCCCCCTCAGGGCGAAGTCAAAGAATGGTGGCCGCTGTCTGAGAGAGCGTCTGGAGAAGATTGGCCTCAACCTGCCCGCCGGGCGACGCAAGGCAGCCAACGTCACTCTGCTAACATCTCTAGTGGAGGGTAGGAAAAACACACATGCAAACACACACGCACACATATATACACAGAGGCACGTACACATATACAGTGACCTGCATACATCCTGACAGATAGAGACACATATTCACACAGCAAAATCCCTGCGTGAGCACACATGAATAAACAGCCACAGCATGGATGGCTGCATGCGTGCGCACAAGTGCACGCACATACACACACACAAACACACACACACACACACACACACACACAGACATGGAGGGTGTCCTTTAAAAAACTGCAGCTGTAGCCAGAGAGCAGTGAACTGTTTGAGTGGTGAAAGTGAGCGAAGTGGTTAGTGAGTTTATCTTGACCTGACCCGAACAGTCAGTTGTGTATATTTAAAAGTCTTTATCTGAATAATTACTTGATTTAAACTAAACTGAAGCCCTGAACGTGAAAAAAACAACAACCCATAAATCCATGTGCAAATTTCAGCTCGAGCTTCTTTTTAATCCAAACTCCCTCTTCTCCTCGTTCAGGTGAGGCCGTCCATCTGGCGCGCGATTTCGGTTACGTGTGTGAAACAGAGTTCCCAGCCAGAGCCACGGCCGAGTATCTGTGCAGGCAGAGCGAGCCGGACCAGCTCCCAACGCGACGCAGCATGCTGCTCGCCACCAAGTGAGTGGCTGGTCTCTTCTTCTGCTCATTTCACTCTTGAATTAATCTTGCATGAAATAGCTTTTAAAGCATGAGGCTGGTGATATTCAGCGTTTCTTCTTGCTTTCAACTAACAAAAACCAGCGCCATTCTGTTTCTCAGAAGTGGTCAGACATGAAGATTTAAAAAGTTAGTTTGTGTGTTGTTTGTGGACTGCAAGAAGAATGATGAGATCATTATAGTTGCCATTTAAAGAGAACTCCTGTTAGGTATGAAGGTCTAACAGATCACGGTCGAATGCTTCTAAAAGGCTGATCTTGTTTCTTCTCAGGGAAATCTGTAAAGAGTTTGTGGACCTCATGTCCCAGGACCGCTCCCCGCTAGGTGCCAGTCGACCCACCCCCTGCCTGGAGCCGGGCGTCCAGGGAAGCCTCACCCACTTCAGCCTGCTCACCCATGGCTTCGGTACACCCGCCATCTGCGCGGCGCTCTCCGCCTTCCAGAGCTACCTGATGGAGGCGATCAAATTGCTGGACAAAGGAGAGGGTGGAGGGAAGAGCCACCACGACAAGGAGATGAAGCACCGCAAATAGAGGGAGGGGAACACATGTGTGGATGAATGCATGGATGGATGGATGAGAGGCAGAAGGGAAGAGAAAAGAGGGAGAAAAGACTTGACTGACACCCTCTGCATCTTTACCTTTGCCCTCAGGATACAAACTGAGACTTTTACCTCCTCGAAACCTCTATAGCCCCTCCCCTCTCACTGAGGAGGCGGGGCTTATGATGATATCTGTACTGTAATGTGTGTCCACAGCCACCTCGCTCAAAATGACGCATGGACCTCTCTTCTCAGTAGCTGGTTGGTGTCACGATGGCGTCTTTTCAGGATGAGTTTTCACTTATGGCAGTATGCTTTTGGTTATTTCCCCCTGCCTTTTATTTACTTTGGTAAACATGCCACTATTATGTGTGTGTTAGAAGCCCCCGCTGTCATCACACACACACACACACACACACACACACACACACACACACACACACACACACACACAAAGAAAGTTTTAACTGAACTCATCTGGGAAGCGCCATAAGCCATATCCGAGACAAAAACCTGCTCTTTGCCCCTCTCTGGAACTTTGGAAGCCTTTTTGATCCATCCGATTGGACAAACCCAGCTTCCATTTGTAGTCCTTCATGGTGGGTGGTCATGGGAAATCGAGTTCTCTGGATTCTCTAGCAGCAAGGGTGAAGGAAGGCACGAGAGGCAGCTAAAGAAGATTTGTTTTCTTTTATTTTGAAGTACTGCGTGTTGGTAACTTAAGAAAATAACACAAATCATTTTGTACTTTCTGTGTATGTTTATTATTAATGTTATTACTGTTGTTATTATTATTGTATTACAGCATAAATGTAATATATTATTAAAGAATTAAGAACTGAGTGGTGGAGTTTCTCGTTTTTGATACAGTATAAAAAAAACAACAACAGCACCTTGAGGTGCAGCTGAATGGTACTGGCCACTGCTTTTATTTGCCTTGATTGTAAATCTCTGTGCCTTTTATTTTTATTGATCCCCATGGGCAAAGTTCCAACAGAAATGTCATAGCAAGGACTGCATCCAACACCTAAAGCTGCAGTAGGCAAAAATTTGCACAAGGCACAATAAATCCTAAATTTGAGGAAGAAACAAAGAAAAAAAACCAGCCTGTGCTCCTCTACCTCCCACCAGATGAGCACAGGGACAATGTATGTGCTTTATAAGAGGTAACGCATAAGAGCATACTGACTCCTGGCTTCACGCATGACTTAGACCCTGCTCTCAGAGGTGAAAGTCTTCAGAGTGTCAAACCAAATTGGCTAAAATCTTCAGTTACAGGCTGGTTTTTCTAAAGCTTGAAAGCAGAGCCCAGAGGAGATGCAGGAGTCTACTTCACTCTCAGAAAAAATGTCACAAAGCAATCACCCCGAGCCCAAAGTGACGCCGTTAGGACCAAAAGCCCAAACCCAAAAGAAAAGTTACATTTACATTATTAAACAGAAAATCAGTAGATGTTAGGATCAGTCTGTCACTGACAAATTTCAACAGCAGCCAGATACTGCTAAAAAAAAAAAGAAAGAAAATGAAAGGAAAACATTTTAATCAGAGTATCAAGTCAGTAAATATTCTGGGATATTGATGTGGTCAGCTAAGTAGACGAGGGGGTTGTTAATCAGTTTCAGCTGCTTCGGTGTTAATGAAATTAAAAACAGGTGCACTTGAGGGGCAACAATTAGACAACCCCCAAAACAGTGGCTAGGGGTCAGCGTACCTATAGCACGAGGCGATACTTGGACCCTACAGAGTGTGTGTTAGGTAATCTGGCTCCTCTGGGATGGCACATAAATAGAGGTCATTTCCACAAGTTTAGCTGTGTCTCACCACAGTCTCAAAAGAAGGACAGTTACCCAAGAGAGCTGGAGAGGGGAGGGAAATGTTGTTAACCCATTAGCAGCACCGGAATCTGCTCCTTTGTCCAAAGAGGAAAATGATGAGCACTGCACCTGTTTTCCTCCCCTCACCTCAACCAGTCTCAAAAGATAGCTGCCCCTCTCTGTGCCTGGTTCTGCCAGGTTTTTCTTCCTGTTAAAAGGGCGTTTTTCCTTCCCACTCTTGCCAAGTGCTTGCTCAAAGGGGGTTGTTTAATTGTTGGGATTTTCTTTGTATTATTTTCGAGTTTATAATTTACAAGTGGCTTCCGGCAGCTGTTGTTGTGATTTGGCACAAAATAAACAAAATTGAATTGAATTGATTTGAATTGCCAGACCTAAAAAATGGCCTCCAGCAGCACTGTTGTGACTGTCTCTGACCATTATTATTATTATTATTATTATTATTATTATTATTATTATTATTATTATTATTATTATTAATAAAAGCCAGAGAGAGCTTTTGGTTAGTGAAGCCATGTTTTAAATCCTTGATCTGAATCCTCGAAGCTTTTGTTCTAAAACCACATTCTGGATCATTTTCCTTTCTGATTCTAAAAATGACAGTAATTTCCAAAATAAATGTCTTTTTTTTTCCCAATTGTACATGTACATAATCTCCTAAATGAGAATATAAACTAATCGAAAAATTGTTTACTGAGATCACAGAGAGAGGAAGCCAAAGACCGTTCCAACAAAAAGACTTCCAAGCCTTTCAAGAGGATTCAGCCTCTGATGGAGGTTCAATAAAATTCAGATTTAAGGCACTTATACCTTGGAATAACTTTCGGACCTGGAAGCTATGTCCATCTTTTATACTTTCTATGGCTCCCCAAAGGCCCCAAAAACCGTCAGTGACCCTCTTTTGCATGCAGGCCTCCATCAGAGGCCCCTGTGGAGACAGCAGTGTCACAGCTGCAGCCCTGAGCGCTGTACCTGGGAGTAGTACGACCTCCAGCGCCCAACTAGGCACACCTCAGCTTCCCCTCAACCCATCTGTCTGTTCCACGCGTCTCCCACAGACCACCGCTCATGCTCAGTCCTTCACTTTATTTAACCAGAATGAGACGCTAAGCACAATTACTGCTTTCCAGGGAACGCACACATACATGTCGCCTGCTCATACATTCTCAAACATCTCTACCTGCCGTATCTCCCCTTCTCTCCTCCCATCTCATTACCCTCTTGTGTGAGCGCCCTCACCCCTCCCACCCCATCCCTTCATCTCCGTCTCTGTAACCTAACTCCCCCCCCCCCCCCCCCACCACGCCTTTTCTCTCCCTCTATCTGACACTCAGCAGGGCCGCTCTCCATCTCTCTCTGTGCCTCCAGGCAAACATATGCTGCTCTTCCCGTCAGATTCCGGTGTGTTTGAGAGAGGAGGGATTGTTTAATGTTTATTAATCACCTGTCTGTGGCGGAGAGAGGAGATGGGATGATGGAGCCACACACACGCTGCCTCTCCCTCTCTCATACACATGGGTTTACAGTCGCTCTAACACACACCAGCTCAGCTGTGAGGTTGGCCTGGTTTTCTTATTTCCAGCTGCATGCAAGTGTGCTCGTTTATTGTAATGCTTCTGATACGCAGACAAAACCGATGAACTTCTTGTTTCAGCTTCTTGTTAGTGAATCACAAAGATTCCTTTCTTTTATTTCCACTTAAAGGTTCAGTACTGGACAAATTTTTAGCAATAAAAGGATTTAAATTAGATATAAAAAGGTAAAAATAAACATATCCAGAGTTTAAAGTGTGGACCGTGGTCCAGTGGTGGCCCTCTAAACCATTTAATGCTTACTGAACGCAAGCCTGAATACACTTGATTCATTCTCAGTTTATATTAAACTTTTACAGTTAGAAATCCATTTTTAATCTGTTTTTCTTTATATAAATTTGAGCTGTTTCACTTGATAAAGCCTTCTACTGTATTTTGTTGTCTCTAATTAGTTAAATGCATTTCATGATTTAGTTTTTCCTCATTGAGGTATTTATGTTGCCAAACTTTGCTGTTATTGAGCTATTCTTTAAGCTTTTATATTTAAGGCTGTGTTTGGGGGTTTGGCTACTGTAACAGAAATTCTTAAACTTTTGGTGTAAATGAAGGATATTTTATACTTTTGCAGCGGCACAGAATGATCCAAGGATGTATTTCTCTTTAGTATTTTTGCCAAAAAAATAGAAAAAAGTATTTAAAAACTCAGCTGATGTCCAGAAAAGTAACCACTTCCTCAATACCAGTGAAAAACTAAAAACCAGGACAGTGAAGATAGTTAGCAACATAAACCACCGTCCTCTGAGCAGATAAACTGCTTTTTTTTTTAGCCTTTCTAAACACCATCTTTGAATATTTAGGGAGAGAAAAAACTGAGACTGAGCAGACCAACATCGATCTGAAACTGTTTTAGCTATTGTAGCAAAAGTTTACGAGGTTCATCTACTTCTTTTTTTTTCTTTGTGCCCCTCTTTAAAAAAAACAAACCCAAACTTTATCTACTGTTCGGACCTTGATGTAGACTGAATTGGTTAAATTTAAGTCCTCTTATGGAAATTTATAGCTAAAAAACTTCATAACTATTTTATACAAATGCACGAAATTGACTTTGGATGAGAATACTTCTCTTTAAAATTTGAAATGACAATCTCAGGGTGTATATATCAAACTGAACCAATCAGCCGTATGCAATCTTCTCAAATTTCAAGTGAAAATGTAGTTTATAATTTATTTGTATGTGAGGTTGTGAAGTCAGTTGTTCTTTGTTGTTAACCCTTCTTCTGATTACAATATGAACACTTTATTTTGAAAGCCCATTGACTGGTTTGACTGGTCTCTCTGTTAACACCAGAGTAGCTGCCCTGGTATAACCTTGTTATATCATCTTAAATGGAATCAGATTCAGGGGAAGTTGTGTTTTTGTGCTAGCTTTGAAATACCTGCTCACGTGATCAATCAGGACACCTGTAAAATGTAACCTGACTGATAATTAATGTTTAATCTCTTCCTGACAGGTAAATCAAAATGTGGCAGCTCATATTTAACAAACCACACACAGGGCTCACTAGCAAACAATTTCAGCTTGTTCAAAGGTAAATATCATTTAACAGATGCGCGCGGCGATACATTTACCGACATACATAATTAAATCAGTGAATAATGTTTGAGTGAAATCTCAGCAGAGGATTGGAAATCAGCTTGTGCTGCAGCTCGGATTGTGTAGACACACCTGAGATTAACACACCATAACTGGCTGAGCACATTTAACATCTGCCAAGTTAAGCTGTTAAAATAAAAATATATACTGGAGATATGAACACAAGTGTGCAGATAAAGGAAAAGTTTGTGTTTGGCAGAAAGAGAAGATTATTTAAAAAGACTACTTTTAATGTATTTGTATCCAGAAGAAAGAATTACCACAAAATAAGCATTTTTTTAAAGGTTAATACCATTACTTAAAAAAAGAAAAGAAAAACTCAATGAAATTTAGGACAGCGACAGACAAACAGTGCATGATTGTGAAGGTTTATTAAAGAAGTGAATGTTTTGGATTTTATTGAGTGTCAGAATAGTTTGCTGTAACCCTGCAGGTTGTTGTTTCTTTCTTTCTTTTGTTTTCTGGTATGTGGACTGTAACGTGTAGAAATGAAGGAGCAGTTTGTTGTTTGTATGTCTGTGCTGGGCTCTTGTTCATTTCATTCTCTTAAACATGTGAAGTCAAATTGATCATTGGTGGTCAACTGAACCCTATAATAATAGAATATGTCCTGTGTGTGTGTTTAATTCTTCTTAAAAGCTTGCAATTAGGGAAATAATAATAATAAAAACATAATTGTAACCATCCATTTTTGCTGTTGACCTTTTTCCCCTGCCCTGAAAGTCTTTTTGGGGGGTGAAAAACATGTGGGACAAACCGAGTGTTTGTGTGGGACACGTTAACAGTGGTGGGAGGAAGGCACATCTATTTGATCTAAATGCAACTTTTGCAACTCTTTTGCTAAGTGAATGCATTAAAACTAAAAGGAAGCTTAGCTGCTTTCTAGCCTGGCAACAGTAATAGAGGATGCACCCAGACTGCCAAATGCATTTATTTATTTTACACTTTTTCTGTTCATAATATGTCTAACAACAAAATAGATAACCCATCTATTTCTCAGAAAATACTGTTGCTTCATTTTCATCACGTCCAACAAAATCTGCAAAGCTTGTGACTTCTTGGCGCTTTAAAGGGCAGGGTGCTAGGTGATAATAATAAAAAGCTTTCCCTTCACATGTTCTGGGTAAAAGCCAGACTCTTGCATAATCAGTGAAAATGTACGACATTGTCTCGAGATGTGAAAAAGTCGAACGAGGAATAAAAAAAATGCCGTGTAGCACCACATAAAGCAGGACATGTGGTCACCCTGCACACAGCTTGTGTGATCGTACTACTTCTCGCTTGTGCTACACGTGTTTGTCTTTACCATAAATCTCACAATCAAAAGAAAGCTGCTTTTCTCTTTACATGTGCACGCGTGTTTTAATACACGTGTACGAGGAGCGTAAGCAAGTGTACATTACCCACATGCCCTCTCACTGAGTACAAGTGCAAAGTACACAGCCAGAAGGCTGTTCTCATTCAATGTGCAGATGAGCACACGAGAGAACGAGAAAGCACCACAGGGACAAAGAGCTTGTATCTCAACTGTGTGTCACTTTTTATTGGAACAGAAAAAGCAGGGAGGTCACTGGTACAAAAAAAAAAAAAAAAAAAAGAGAGAGAGAGAACGAGAGAGAAGCGATTGTGATGGTGGGTAGTTTTGCAGTGCGGTCACTTGGCGCCGAGGGTGAGCTTCTCCAGGTCATGGATGCCCTCCTTGTCAATCAAACGGACGGTAAAGGAGGGGAGATTCAGGATGAAGCGTTTGTTGAGCTGTGAGAGGGAGAGAGAGCAGACACAGGAGGAAATTTAACAACAAAATAAGATGAAAGGATTTGGGGTGAAGTTACAGAAAATCAAACTTTATTAAAAAAAAAAAAAAAAAAAAAAAAAATAGATGCAGAGAAGCAGGGTAAGAAAAGAGGTGAAAAGTGACATAATTTACACTCCAGCTATTTTTTTACCTCTGTTATATTTAATAATCTATACATGCCACTGTTCAAAAAACTCAAATATCCTGCTGTTTGTATGATGTGAACCTATTAATGTGTCAAGACTGATCAAAGCTCCCAAGTTGCCATTACACGTGACGCGAACGTTTCAAAGGATTTCAGTAAAAGGTGTTAAGTGCATTTCCTCTTTTATTCTGATCTGTAGCCACGAAAATATGCAAAGCTTTAAATATGAATGTTTCTGCAAAGAGAGTTTTAAAATGGGGACGCTGCGTCACAGCTTCGAGCGTGGGCACCAAAACATGGGTTACCAGATCTAATCTAAACCTACGCAGATGTAATAATATGGTCAGAAGCCTCTTCTGTTGTTGAGTTATAGTGTAAATACAACACACAATATTTTCATCTCTTCTTCATTTATGGACGAGAACAAGTGCGGTCACATAAGACAGTTAGGAGGATTGTAATAAAATGATTCCCAACCAGTTTATTACTATGTTTAATTTATTCATGCATAAAATATAACCGTCGATCAGATGTCCAGAAATTATAAGTAAATGCACAGACTTCCCGAAGGAAAAAGACTTGACTCATAAATGTGCGACTCATAAGTCATCCCCAAAATATGACAGGCTAAACTGACAGTAAGCTTGTGGAATATTTGAATAGTTTCTCTTAAGTCAGTAGAGCAGGTCATCTACTGATCGGAAGGTTGGTGGTTCGATCCCTGGCTCCCCCCAGTCTGCAGGCCAAATATCCTTGGGCAAGATATTAACCCTAAGTTGCTCTCTGATGCGTCCATCAGAATATGAATGTGTGTGAATGTTAGTGAGAACTTAAAATTGTACAACAAAGTGCTTGTTTAAATGGGTGAATGTGGCATGTTGTATTAAGCGCTTTGAGTACTCCAGGAGAGTAGAATAGCGCTATCAGTCCATTTATATCCTAAGATATCACCACCACAAGATTGGGATGGGCGGATAACCTGGAATCTTAATTCCAGGTGCAACACTTAGAGGCCACAGAGGCAAAATAATCAATAATAAGTAGAACAGAAACAGCTTTCTCATGTAAAAACTGGATTATGATCATAAGAGTGATCAAAAGTAAGAATACATTATTATCAGGTGTTTCTGATTTACCTTTGTGAAACAATACTGACATCTTAAAAAAAATCAGTCTGTGATCATGTAAGAAATCTCAACCAATCAAATCAGGAGGTGGACAGAGCTTTGGCCTTTCCAGGTTACCGAGCTCGCTGAAATTGTGGACACTGGAACAATCGAAGTAACTAAAAATGTTTTAAGTGTTTTAAAAATGGCCAACAGTGTGAGCTTTGGGACATTAGCACAGGGGGTAGTAGAAGTTGTCTAATGCTACTTTAAATGTTTTTCACACAGAAATTAGATCGGGACACTTTCCACAGCTGTCCTTTCTCAGGTGTAATCCACATCAGAGGTATTACAGTCAACTCAAAAACATCTGTCCTTGTATTCAGTCTTTTTCAACACAACCATCAGTACGAGGCTGAGACAGCTACATGACTGTGAGTCAAGAGGTTGTACTGTAGTACTCCCACATCACTTAAATAATCACCAAAAACAGAGTGAAATAAGTAAAAATGTGGAATGAAACAAAAAACTAACAAGTATATCTACTCTGGAAACAAGAAAAATCTAAGAAATAAGAAGAAGAAATAAGAAATAACTTCACAAAAGTATTGTAACTCTGACAGGAAATGGATGCTGTAAATACTGCGGAGATACATGTATGGCTATTAAATACCCAAGAGTATGTGTGGAACTGTCAGACGTTAGTCTTGACATAATAAATATTTGAATAAATATCGGCTTTCATTTATGCGAATGAAAAAAGAAACTGCTTCAACTCACTTCTTCAACACACTTCTTCAGCAGATCTACCGCTTCATCCCGACTCAGATCTAGAACAAAAAAAAGAAAATACAGTTTGTGGTGCATTATACAGGGGTCACAGGTTACTTTAACAAACGCTGGAATTAACATAAAAAGTTTGAGCTGTAAGACTGAGGAAAAAAAAAAAAAAAGTCATTTATCACCACCAGGAAAAAGTCGTTTATCACCACGCCTCGAGCCAATCTCCTGACCCGAGTGTGAACAAACTCTATAACCTCCGCGGTGATTTCATCATCCTCTCCATTTCTCTGTCTCACAGGAACAATGAGAAGAAGAGAAAACAACAAGATACGAGGCGTCCGTATGCACTGACCTGGTCTGTAGTATCGGTCAAGAATGGAAAGAGTGAGGTAGGCTCCGTAGCCGTGGGCAGCGAAGGGGGCCTTGGCCAGGGAAGACAGGTAGTCCATGTAGTAGAGACCCGGGCCGTCTGTGTCATCATAGCCCGCCAGCAACAGGTTCACGTGGTATGGAGTCTGGAGACGCAGGAGGAGGAGGAGGCAGCCGAGGATTAATATTCAAGTTTATAACCGTGAACAAAACAAACTAAATGTGTTCAGTTTTAAACGCAACACCTCTAGAAACAGGTTCCTACGTGCGATTTAGTTCAGAGCTGCAGGATCAGAAATGTCATAAATCAGTGCTCATGAACACCTGTAGGAAGACTTCACATTCACATTCACCCACGTGCAGCTCAAAGTTGTCAGAAACCAATGCAGAGACTATAAGCTCAGTTACCTCTGTCAAGGACACTTTATGATTCGTTTAGACTGCCTGATTATTAAAAGATTTATGGGTAAGTCTGGAAGACAGATATGAGATATGATATCATATGATATGAGTTTTAATATTTCTATCATATTTTTTCCTCCTTTTTTAACTTTATTGCTTAAAGTGCTTAAAACCAAAGCATCAAAAGGGCGACTGAGTGGTTACTGCATTTAATCCTTGCTTTTATTGCTCATCCATCGAAATCCTCTGACAAGCCAACTG
This sequence comes from Maylandia zebra, assembly GCF_041146795.1. Lineage (NCBI taxonomy): Eukaryota > Metazoa > Chordata > Actinopteri > Cichliformes > Cichlidae > Maylandia > Maylandia zebra. Next base: position 10,773,976 of record NC_135187.1, read on the forward strand.
GATGCATTTATTCAGATACTGGAAAGCTGCTCCAGAAACACTGAAGACACGATACAAGTGTCTTAAGAAGCTTTCGGATATTTTTTGAGGAGTGAATTTTGGATCCACCAGCTGCAGGCCTCTACTCTCATCGGGCATCACATGTGGTACGATTTTAAACACGGTGCTATGTTTATTGTCTCCATTTAAAAAGTTTACTTCTCTGCTCCAATTAGAGGTGCTAACACTTCCATAGATGATTTTACTCCAGGAGCCAGCTCACAAGATTAAGACGGCACTTGAAAAGTGCAACTTCTCTTTCTCAACTTATCCCAAATAAATTGCTCCTAATTATCGACTTTGATTTTTCCACTTAGCAGAGACGTGGCGTGCTGCACACAGCGGCAACATTAAGAAAACATAAGCAGCAGTGTGACAGAGAGACACGCTAGCGGAGGAGTCAGAGAGCGGCTGTGCAACGGAGGGAGCGGAAAAGGTGATAGTGGGTCACAGGACAGAGGAGGTGAGTGTTTTGTGTGTTTAGGGGGGGAAAAGGAATCAGGGTGTCATCGGCAGTGTGACATCTGCTGGGAGCCAGCGCCCCCCATCCCTACCCCCTCCCTCTGTCTTCATCCCTTCTTTCCCTTGCCCCCCCACTCCTCCTCCTCTCTCTGCTGCCTTCACCCTGTGCCCTGGAGTAGCGCCAGGGCTCATTAAAAACTTCTAAAGTCGTTTCTCTTGCCCCTACCCCCTCTCTCTTTTCAAATTACATCTTTAACGCTCCCAGCCTCGTCTCCCTTCTCTTCCTCCAAAACACCAACTTTCTATCTTCGCTGTTGCAAGCTCTTGTTTCTCATTTTCAATAGAAAAAAAAAAATCCCTTTAAACCAGGACTGATTTTTTTGGGAGGGGGTTAAAACAACTTGTGGCCTAAATTCTTGACTGAAGTAGAAGCAGAAGGGTAATGTGTCGCACGAGGAGGAAAATGGGGAGTCTTAACGACAATAAGACTCGCATTACGCCAGGCACCTGCCCTCGTGCTTTAATTCATGTCTGAGACAACCTGCTTGTTTCTGTGACTTGTGGGTTGGCGCTGCGTGTGCCATGAGGGCAACGATGATCGCTGCGCTCCCTGTGGGAGCAGGCTTTAATGTGGGTGTATTTTAACGATGGTTTCGAATGCGCACACACACACACACACACACACAGAGAAATGGTGTTTGCAGGAGTGCACAATGAGCGTGAATCTCAGGATGAATATCTTAATGTGTGTGTGTTTATGTGTGTGTGTTTTAACTCCTATGTGAGCTTGCAAACGCCCCAGTGGCGTCACCCCCGCCCACCAGACAGCTGTCTCACTGGTTACATGTAACAATGATACAGTCTTGGCATCAAAATAACCTTCCCTTTCCCATGTCACCTCGGAGGGAACAGGCACCTTGTTAACCCTACCACCTGAACTCACACCTCAGTTAATACGCAAACAATACACATCATATGTTTTAATCCTCCCTGCCGTGACTCCTGCTCACAGCCAAGCAAGGCAACTGTTGGGCCATGAGACAAAAGGCTTCACCCGTAACCCATGCCATCGCCTTAAGCAGACACAAACCTGCTTTAGATGGAGGAACAGCTAGCCAAGAATTACTCCAACACTGCCCCTCCTTTCATAGCTCCAATGTGTAACTTTACAAATTTGGCTTTTGCGAGTGACACAGTAACATGGAAACTGCACATTTTCATTTGCAGGACCAATTTAAGTGTGTGACCTACAGGCTAAAGCATGCACAAAAATTTCAAGAGGCAATAATTAAAAACAAACAAACAAACAAACCCTGTAAGTATCATCAGAGAGTATAAAAGACACATGTAGCTTTTAGTTCTGAAAGTGAAAAGTAAACAAATGTGAATGTGCTTTAAACTTACGTTCTATCTACTGGCCAGTAGGGGGCGACTCCTCTGACTGCAAACACTTATTTATGTAAAAATCTGTGGTAAAACGGCTGTCCTGTGACCTCAGAGTTTAAGGGCTCAGTTGATAGTTTCAGGTCATACTGACTAACACGTGAAGTTGATCTAATGGTCACATCTGTCCCTCGCTCTTTGAACACACTCAGCTCGAGGCTTCAACACAGACTTTACAAACTTATGGTGGATTTTACTGTAACTGTAATAATATTCAGGTCTGTAGTCAAGGGATACGTTTTCGGGTTCCTGCTTGTAATCCAAGTTCTACTGACCAATCATGTTTGAGCGGTCTTTACCTGCTTTGAGGTAACGAGTCCACGTGTTTGCTGAACTTCAGTCTCAAAACCATGAGTATTTGTCATAGCAGATCATTAACTGGTCTTTAATTTGTGACGATTGAATCTAGTTAATTAGAATAAATTTTAACATATGGAGGTAGTTCCCTCAAACGACTGTCATTTTTCACCTTTTCTACTTCTAATTCAGCCTTAGTCAACAAATGGGCTTAATCCATATCTGGAAATGCCACAGGCTATCTGCTAATTATAATTTTTAGTCTCTCGCTCAGTGTTTTTGGTTTTAAGAATTTATGTGTGTTCCTTAACAACAACGGCAAACAAACCATTAAAACAAAGTGCTTATATCTCTTATCTGCTATTTAAAGGCGGCTGTTCAGGAAGTCGTAAAATATTGGGTGTTTTCCCCAAGTCAGGCCAAGTCAGCAGACTCGACAGCATGTTCCCCAATGTGTCCACCACCTTACTAAAAAAAATAAAATAATCAACAGCTCTAGTGTTTCTCAGTGAGCTTTAAAATGGTTTTTGCTCACATAGAACCAAGTGGGTACCAGCTGGCTATAACCTGAAGACAAATCCGGAGAACAGCCTGGGCAGTGTTACGTTTCTCCAACCAATCAGTCACCACTCAAGACAATGTTTGCATTTCTACCAAAAGTGCTGCAGAGCACTTCAGAAGGTGTACTTCACTCTAAACAACGCAAGGTCTAATAATCAGCCCGCAACAACCACACGAACACGACCAGTATCAATTTGATACCAAGTACATAGAGGGCCAGTATTACCGATAGTGAGGGGAGAACAGTGTGTCACGATTTATGAGATGAATCATCGTCAATTTTGAAATTCTGGACACTTCAATCACCACTAAACCAATGTGATTTTTACTTTCCACAACTTATTAACCAACAAAGCACACCTTTCATGTAAATGTTCTTTAGCCTATAAATAAAATAGACGTGACAGTCAGCACAAAAAGGTTCAGACATCTTTCATAGTGCATGTTTCGTTTTGATACTATGAATATTGGGTAGATCTGCTCACCTGTAGTAAAATAACTTCTGAAACACTCCTGGTGTGATTAGAAGATGATCGACCAAATTTTTGTTGGTCACACGGCCTAATAGAAACACCCTTTGTGAGTTCCCAGGGTTAGGCATCATATATCTGACCCTAAACTTCCTAATCCTGTGGCAGTGGTTATTTACAAATGTAGAAACACTTAACTTTTTTTGACTGGTTGATATTGCTCTAGACACACAAACCAGGAAACTTCTGGTAGCTTGCCTACAGATATCTGCATTTTTATAAATACTCCAAAGCCCTAATCTGGCTCTTCCTACCAATTTCCAGTCTTTGTGCGATTTAAACGTAGCAAACTATTTTTTGTAGGCAGGAGAGAGGCATCCGTCTTCTCGTCTAAACCACGAAGAAACTTCTCTGTAGTTGTGAACACAAATTAAGGTCAGGCTTCTAAAAAATCATCACAAAGTCATCCCTAAACACTCCTCTGCCACGTTCCAGCACTTCCCTTCCTGCCATCTCTCCCCCCTCCCTCCCTTCCCCTTATTTTTGCACCCTGCCCCGGGGCATGTTCTCTTTATTGGCATTTCTCCTCAATCTGCTGTATTAATTGTTCATCTGTGCAGGAGCAGGGGAGCCGCGTGCAATATGGTGCCAGTAATTATTTGTACCCACTGTGTGCCCATGCTTAAAAATATTTTACAAACCCATACGGGGTGAGCTGTAGATCACCACTGCACTGCAGCGATCTAACTGTTGCAGCAGTCTTATAGAAAATGGTAAAAAAAATTAACAGACTGAATGTCACCTACTTGTTCAAATGGGACATTTAAGGTTCCTCATCAGCCTCAAAACAGCTTAATGCTGTATTTACAAACCTTTTGATGTTCCCTCCATTAAATTAACATCATGTCTTGGCCTGTTGTAGCTACCAGTATCAAAAATCCCAATCTGCAGTGTCTTTATCCATGATTGAGGAATTTCCTTCTATTTTGTCCTGGGACTAAAAACATGTTCCTCCTTAACTTAGTTTGCTTTTGTCAAATAAGCCTGCCTTTTGTTTCTATAAAGCAATAGATCAACTATATTTCCTTCTAACTTTATCATTTTTAGTCACTTTTACTGCAAACAAAAATGGGAAAATTCTTATTTACAAAAGATCTGAACAGCCGGGATCACACATAGCTGTAAATATTAAAAGCAATCTAGAAACTATTTAAGCTAAATCTCACCAAGCCTGACTCTCCTTTACATTCATTAATTGTGATGTGCCAAAACACAGAAACCGAAATCAGTGAGTGACATCACAGTGTCCATGTCCATCCAGAACAATCCTGGTGATTAATTTGTGATTGATACACAACATCAAAACAGGATGACAAAAGTGAGTATAAACTGCTGATAAAAGGCACAAGTGGACTGTAAACCACTCCTCATATCAAGGCAGAGCCATTGGATCCTCTCACTGTGTCAGAGGGTCAGGTTTTTTCCTTTAATTTGAGACCTGTCTGTGCATCACAGCACATGAAGAGGAACAGCAAAACAAACAGAGGCAAAGCATTCAGCCCTGGATCTTTGCTCTACGGTGAGTTTCACACATATCATTGCTAATATGCATGCAGCAGACCGAGGCCTCAGGTGATTATGCTGCTTTCCCCCCCTCCTTTGTCTCCTCTCTATAGCTTGAGTGAACGCAGTACTCTAGAGGTTACCAGGGTTGTTTTTTTTCTATGCAACGGGTTGGTAAGCACATAGTCGTATATGAGCAGGGTTTCAATGTCTCTGCGCCGACATGCTCTGCTGACTTTAGCTAACTATACCTCCCGGAGGTCTGCGGCCACTGGGGAATGACATCTTTCAGACTCAAGGACTCATCTCTAATTTATCCTGCAGGAATAAAGCCATGTGAATTAACAATATACCACTGATTAATTTATCAGCCACTGGTTTTTAACCTAGGGCTCTGGACATGGAAGTGGGATCACAAATTTTTTAGGAGGGTAAAAAGATAATTTAAAGATGGCATAACGAGAAAAAAAATAGCTATACATGATTTAATCATATTAATTAAAATATATTTCAACATATGCAGCATATTCCCTTGGACTCCTGGCATTTTTCACCTTAATCTACATCTAATTTAGATTTAGTCAACAAATGGGTTCTCAAACCACATATGAGAAATTGGCCTGTAGGATCAAAATAATGTCTATCTTCATATGGTTTTGTGGACGTTAATGACCAAACAGAGACACACAACTGGTCATCTGTCGGCACTGAGTTAACACATTAGTCAAATCAAATCAAAGCAAAAATACCAGATTAACAATCCTGACTAATAATTATAGTGGGCAGAAATATCAGCCAAATTTACTGAAGGAAAAAATCTGTTTATTTTGTTTTATTTTTTCAGGTAAATGATCCCAAATTCCCTGATTTCATATAGTCAAATGATATTCAAATTTCCTTTTCTTTCTTAATAACCCGAATCATTTGTTTATACCTATACCTCTGTGAAACTTGACCTTTCCTCTGTATATCACTGTTGATTTTTTGTTCATCTTAAAAAAAATAATAAATAAATAAAAAAGGCAGATTAAACAGAAAAATTGTTTACAAATAATCAATGACCTGAAGTCCTAAAGTCTTGACATAAACGCTGCATTAATTGCATTGCTCAGATTTATTTTAGGTAGCGATTACTGACCCAAAAATAAACTTCAGGGCCAACACAGAATGGCAATATGTATCATAACATCCACCCAGTAGACTGTTCAAGACTTCAGCCAAGGATCTCTTTCTCGGTTTCACTCTCAAAAAGACAAGACACATTAGTTATTCTACATATACAAGATGTTCTGCGGGGGGTGGGGGGGTGGGTAGCGGCATGAAAAAAAACTTGTTTATACAACATAATTTGCAAATGTCCGTGTACTCTGGAGGTTGATGAATGTGAGGAGAGCATAGCTGGAGGAAGGTGTGGGATGCAGAAGAGAAAGTGCTATTGCTTCAGTTTCTGAGCACTCCTGAGAACGCAGCATTACTAAATCCTGCACTCATAAAGCCAAATTCATATCCGTGAGGCACAAAAATAACGATACACTTGCAGCTTATGGCAAGACATGAATATAAATGTTATCCCACAACATGCACAACCTTGACTGAATAAAACCATCTCGATCCTATAGGTCCCTCTGTGTGCATGTATATTGTATTTTGTGAGTATGTTGACTCCTACTCCTTCTCGCACTCCAGTCAGTGTGCTGTTGTCTACTGGGTTTAGCCGTTTCCCTCGAGACCTCCACTTCTTCTACTACTCCTCCTGCTGCTGCTCCTCTGCCCCTATCCCCCGTTCGATGTGTCCCACATTCCCTTCTCTGCCACACTAATTGTTTTTTGTAATTATTTTCACCCTCCTGCTATTGTGACAGGCAGCAGCTACACTACTCTTAACAAATTACTGCATGAGATGCATCGAGGACCATACAGATGTCTTCAGTAGAGAGTTTAAAAAAAGAAAAAAGAAAAAGAACGAAGCTGTGCATGTGTACTGCAGGTTAAAACAAATTAAATCATTCGTTTTTAGACTAGTTTGAACTTCAAAGCAACTGTTCAAACCAAAGATCCAAATGTTATGCAGTTCTAGTTCCAGCTACTCAAGTATAATGCTTTGGTTTCATAGGAAAATTCACATTATAAGCTAAATGCATAAAACAAAGATTCAGACATTGCAATCTCTGCAGAAAAATAAACTGTAATTTGACTCAATTCAATTTTATTTATATAGCGCCAAATCACAAAAACTGTTGCCCCAAAGTGCTTTATATTACAAGGTCGGGAGCCTACAAAACACATTTTGGCAACAGTGGGAGGAAAAACTCCATTTTAAACAGGAAGAAACCTTCAGCATCTCCTCTTACTGTGCTAAAAGAACTTGACACATAGATTAAAACATTCTCAGGAAAGATATTGCAATTCACATGTTATTGTAATATGTGAAGTACAGAAAGAAAGTGAAAAGTTTTGCTGTTATCATTTGGCTGTATTGCAAAAACAAAGGAGAATTAAACTCCAATGAGTAGTCCACGACTCTCATCACATCACAGACAGTCATCTCTAGGACAAATAAAATCTGGCAACACTGAAAATAAATATGAGCAGTTTGGCTGAAGACCCAACTGTAAATGGAGCGGTACTTGTATAGCGCTTTTCTACTCCATATGAGCACTCAAAACACCTCATTCAGCCATTCGTACCCACACTTTCTCTGCCTAAGCACTTTTATAACATTCACAGATCAATGGATGGGAAAACTCGGTTCAGTTTCTTGTCCAACATGCAGATTAAAGACTCCAGGTATCGAACCACCAACCTTATACATGACCTTCTCTACCTCCTCCTACCTACAGCAGGCTATAGTTCGATTAAGTTCTGACCAGTACTGTAGGAGTGATTCTTGTGAACTATGGAAGGACAGGCGAATGGCATGAGCTCAACTGTACTTTGGTTGAATGGGCTACAAACGAACAACCATGAATGAAATCTCAATCTATTAAATGCTATGAGATAATAGCATGTTTTTAGAAAAACAATCAAAACTCGATAAAGAAAAATGATTTTGTTTTTGTAAAATCAAAAAAGTCGCAGTAACTCATGAGAGCAACGTGTGACCTTATCTGATGAGCACCTATTAATTTGCCTGTCATTTCTGACTTTCTGAGAACAAAAATGTAAAGTATGCTCAAGAATATGTTACTTTATTTATAAAACTTTTTAGCTCTGACTAAAACTTCTTTAGGGGGATGTCAGAAATTCCCCTTTGGAGAGACAGGGGAAAAAAAAATATCAGGTTTTATAAATCCAAACATTTCTGTGAAGAGTTAGAGAAGTTTCCACGCATCAAGTATCGAAACAGACATATTTTGATTTCACGATTTCCCGATCAGGACACTATTTTAACTTTAGGCCAAAGTCTGTAACATTGATGAGTTAAACCCTTTGGCATATTTTGTTCTTGTCAAAAAGTTTTCCTACATCAGTATTAAGGCTTTAAGGACAGGGAAGGCTGTGTGCACGATAAACTGTAAAGCTCTTAAGGCCAATCAGAGAGATGTTTGTCAACTTCTTAAAATGAGAAATAAACGCCCCCCCAACACAAAAGTAAGAGTGTGGGATGCTGCCCTCACAGTTAGTTAAACTAATCATTCTTGACTTAATAATGAACAAGCAGGATTATTATGGTTAGTGTTAATATTTCGTTTTGGCTATGTGCGGAATAAAATTTCAGGTAACAGAACTAAAAATAAAACTAGAAAACCAGAACTAACTGACATCATATTGTATATGCAAGAAAATACATAAAAATACAAAACTGTAATTAAAAAAAAAAAAAAAAAAAGGGTAGTAAAGGTATTTTGTTTTAGTCAATTTGGTATTACAACCTGCATGAGGAAGATCTGGTGCATATGGGGAAATGATGATTCGGGTGTGGTAACGTGTAGACCATTCGTCTACCTTTAGAGTGTCTGTTGTCAAGATGGGGGGGCCATGCCAAAACACAACCAATCTGTGGGCTAGTCATGCTTGTGCTGTTGTTGGTCCATCGCCTAGCCACAGAGAAGATATGATATACGAAACCCCCTCACTATGATCAAGCACTTTGTGACAGTGAGAAGGAAAAAACCCTTTTAACAGGAAGAAACCTCCAACAGAATCAGGCTCAGGGGTTGTCAACCATGTTCCACAACTGGTTTAAGTTGTGAAGTGAAAAGAAGTGAAACCAGGTGTTAGACTGCTGAACAGCTTTAAGCTTAGGTCAGCTGGAGACCTGATGGCTCAGCGGTCATTCCTCTTATATTTCTTTAAAGTCCGCATAGTTGGTGCACTGTAATGTAAATTTTCTGCAGATGAGTCTGTGCAGTCAAGAAAAAAAAAAAAAAAAAAAGCAGACAAATGGATGTTGGAGGGACATTTGCAAAAACTGACTGATGAAATTTATGTCACTGGAACCCAAATGGACCTTAGTGCACTTGCGTTAAGTATTGCCCTGTAATCCCCGCTTTACTCATAAGGCTATCAGGAGACTGAACTTGGGATTGGTTCATTATATATGGCCCGAAGTGCCACATATGTCATTGGAATTTAAAATTGAACTTGATAATTGAAGAATGTGAAAAGATAAACTGACTACAGAAGAAAGTGATAAATAGTTTCTCAGGACTCTTAAAAACACATGCAATCTTTCTACAGACTGCATTTAACCCTGACTGAGCTCAAGTGTTCATTCTTCCAATAGCTTGCACTGTGCATGAACAGTCACTACTCGGCTAGTCTTTTTTAAAATATTTTAGCTACTAGTAAATTAGTCACCAGGAACATTTTTAACACAAAGACAAATAAAATGGTTAATTAGCATTAAAGTGTTAAGGTACTGACCCCCCCCCCCAGCTCTATATATTGCAATATAACATCTGCATGAAGTAACACAGATAAAGTAGCAGTAATTTGCGTGTTTCTCATTCTCAGGCTTGGCTGTCTTGTTGTGTAAAAGATGTAATAAAGAACTAAAGGTCAAAACCAGAATTTTTTGATAAGACATTCAGCAGATCTGCGTAGTGAGGGTGAGAGACAGGCCTGCAGGCTCAGGTGTTACAGGAAATCTCAGAGGGAGAACCCTCAGTCACCTTTCACAACAAGCTGACAAATGTACCTGGCTCTGTCAAAATGCATCTGCTGGTTTAACATGAGTGTCTCAAGCTGACAATGATACAAACACATGTGCCAACTCAAGTGGGAGTTCATTCCCACCTGAGCTCCTTGGTAATACCACCTCTTCAGCACCACCACAGCACTGCCGTGTCATCAACACACTTAGGGCTTCTGTTACTATGTTTTCATTTTGAGCAAAGAAAATGAATTTCAAGTAGAAACTAAAATACATTTTTAAATTGGATGAGTAAACCTACCTTATATGGTTAGTCTTACTTGAATTAGTTGGTGATTTTATCATTTGTTCCCTTAAGCCAAATGAGATTGCAAATACTGGCAGAAGAGTGTAATTAATTTAAAATAGAAATTAAAATATTTATAGGTATGTTCATTCATTACTCCAGGATGAATATGCTTAATTCAGACGGTGACCACTAGAACTTGGGATTAATTAGCAACTGTTTTGTTAACAGAGAAAATATACAAGGATACTAGAGTTGAGATGATTTGAAAATGGGCAAAAGGGTAGAAGTATACTTGAAGCAAAAAGTAAAATATGGAGGAAGACAGAGAGTCCAAGGCAGAACAAATGCATCTTTGCAAGATGACATATGTGTGGGGAAACTAAGCGAGCGCAGGTTGTTTTCTGTTAGACATGATAGTCATTTGGGCTCAATTACATCTGAAACTAGTGACGAAAAAATGTTTAGCAAAAGACCAAATATGATATATGTTGCATTATTTTGCTGATTTCTTTATTTTGTTTTATCTGCACTCATTTTTGAAACGTTAAACCCTTACACCAATTATGATTTCACTCATTAAGACAAAACTTAACGGACTTGTGGAGACTCACCTGCGAAGGATCAGTTACAATGATCAAACTCTGAATAAGCAGAGTGGAGAAATTTTTTCATCTACAAAAGATATCACTTCTTTATGTCTGCATAGTGTGTATGAGGCACCTGAAGTCAAACAATTATGCTGGTTATGATTGTAGTCTCTGCTCTCTAGTCTCAACAGACCACATTTTCCCCGGGGCAAGAGAAAGCAGCTCTCACAAAACACAGGTTACGACCACTGCTTTACATCAAGCTCGTGGCTGTGACAGTTAAAAAAAAAATAGCACTTAGGTGAGGCCGCATTCAACAGGGACAAATAATTTTTTACAATATCAAACATATAATAATAATAATAATAATAATAATAATAATAATAAAAAACGTGTGGATTTCTGATACACAAGGTAAAGTAAAAAAATTTTTTTCCACTTTGTTAATTGTTTTTTTAAAATCTTTTTTCTATCCAAACTTATGAACTTGTTTGTGAATTTCACTTTTCTAAGGATCTCTTTTTTCACAAGTCTAAATTGGCACATTAATGGACCCAAAATAGAGAGTGGGGTCCTGATGGTGTGGCATATACTGCTGGAAACTCAACACTTTCCTCCACAGATAAACATAAAGGTGTTGACTTAGTCAAGTCAGTGCTTAAAAATGTTTAGCTTCCTTTGACATTTAGGTAATATATTAACTGATTTGTACATTTAAGAAAAAATATCTTCCTAAAGTATTACTTATAACAAACAACTAATAAGTGGATGGACAAGGAACCACAAACTAAAGAAGAATGACTGGTCACTGCAAAAGAAATACAATTAACTAAAACCGACTAAACAAAAACAAAAAAAGACGCGAGAATATTATGATCAAATCTGATTCTACTGATATAACTTGGATTCAAGCGCAACCCTATTGTTTTCAGCATTGAATGACTATATATATATATCAGGTAATCTTCACTGTGCCAACAAATTAACAACTCAGACAAAGTTTTTTACTTGGCGAAATAACGAATACACCTATAATTTCAAGCTAATTCTTATATTAAAAGACAATGCTTGAAGCCATTCTTCTTCAATTAAAAAAAAAAGAAAAAAAGCACACAGTAAAATGGACTGTAGTATCTGGGGATGTACAGATCATCTCCATTCCACTCAAGGTCAATGTTGATGTGTAAAATCTGTCAAAAGTTTGTTCTTACTTATCTGGTTTCTGTTATGTGCTACCTCCAAACTTCTTCAGTGCGAAAGAAATAAAGAAAACTTAATTATAACAAAAAAAAACAAAAAACAACTTAAATACTTTACAGTTTTCCAACTCTTTACCACACCGTCTTCGATTAGCCGGTGCAAAAATTAATGAGACACAAAGATTAAAATAAAATTGATCACTTTGACTTTATATCTGTGTAGCCTTACTATATTATTCTTTTTTTTAATAAATATATCAGGACATTTACCCTGCTCCGAAGATAGTCTGCCAGGTTCTTTCGCGTGAAGTTTGCTGCTGCTGATGGACTGAGCTCATAACCTAAGAAAAAGAAGGCACAAAGCTTTGAATATAAATGTTTTTAGCAAGCAAACTGGTTTCCCAAAAACATTTTAGAGTTAAACTTAAAACCTATAAGCACCAGCAGCATCACAACAATCATGTCTGAGGTTCTTACCGTTCCTCATTTTGTAGAGCTGCACATTCTTCTGGATGTACTCTGCAAACTGCACTGTGTCTCCAGCTTCTCCCACACACAGCAGCAAAATCTTCTCACTGAGCTTGAACATCTTGTCATAGTCTGAAAAAATATAAGGAAGAACACAAATTCATTAGTCTGTTCCTAAATTGTCTTATAGTTTGTAGTCAAACCTTTATACACACACACTAATCATGACCATGGTAACTTTGGGCTATTGATGATTTCTTTGAACTGTTATTTTTCCAGCATAAAAAGGATTTGACTGACACCACTATTTGGATTGGCAAATACTCAGAACAATGAAAAAGCCCAAGAAACTATAGATTTACACAAGTTAGGAAGATCTCTTGGAGCCATCTCAGAACAACTACAGATTCCAAGATCATCAGTTGAAACAAATGAATGCAAGTACAAGTTGTATGGATGTGTCACCACTTTGCAAACACCTGGGGAAAGACCCAAATAGTCACTTTCAGATGAGAGGAAACTAATTAGGCTGTTCAGGAACCACCAAGGCTCAAGCCAACCTTGAAATTAAAACTGCTGGTGGCACAATGCACAGCGAAGGGTGTTTGCATCACCATGGACTGAGAGGGTGCCCACCAGAAAAGAAGCCCGTGCTCCAAAATTGCTGACCACATGGATCACTCAACGATCAAAGTATTACGGCCAGACAAGACAATAATTTAAGTATATGGCCACAATGACAAGATGTTGTTTGGAGGAGTAAAGGTGAGGCTTTCAGATGTAAAAACACTGCATGACCTGTTAAGCCTGGTGGTAGCATCATGCTCTGGGGCAGTTTGCTGGCAGTGGTGCTGGTACTTTAAACAAAGTGCACAGAATAATAATGAAGGACTACCTCCAAATTCTTCAACCTCAACCCAATTTAACAGCTTGCAGGTTGAAGCATCAAGAATTGTGGTCAAAACTCAGTCAGAATTATGCCAGAAGTCTGTTGATGCCTTCCAAAAATATAAGATCAAGGTACAACTTGCTAAGTGAACCAAATACGAAGTAAATTCAAACTTGTTCTCCCAACTCTCATTTTTATATTCATTAAAGACACATGCTGTACAATCATTTCACTCTGCAAAAAGAACAGATCAAACAAATCATTAATAGGCTAAAATTATCCATGGTGAGTGTAAGTAAACTTCCATTTCCACAGTGATACAGTGACTTTCACTTTCGTTGTCAGTAACCTTCTTATGGCAACTCATGCTAAGGTTGCCAACTTTAGTTACGAATGAAATGTAGAGTTGATCTATTAGCTAGGAAAAGGTTATGATAATGCTGAGAAAAAACATCAAACTGCGATAGAAGATATTATTTGCTACCTTACTGTTAGCTTGGCTAGCTTTAGTCACATTCAGTGTGTAGTTACATGTAAATATTTAGCAAAATGAATAAAAAAATTGGTTCAAGTAGTACTTATTAGAAGCAGAAATCCGATTTAATGCATTTAGAGACTCTAAAATGTAGCTATGTTAGCAAATCTGTCTAAAATAACCGGCTATGCGGCTAACGCTATAAGCTAACGCGTTGTCATACCGTGTTTCATCTGAATGATGCTGCTTGCTGCAACATTATCAGCGGCGACGAGGACAAAATCCGGTCCCTGTATCCCGATTAAATATTCCATTCTGTTGACCTGATACAAGTTGGAGTATTTATATAAAACAGATTAAATTATGAGCAGTCTCTTAGCCTCGCCTGTATGGATTACACAGCAAAAGTTTGTGATAGCCGGCGCACAGTGTTTACGTCACAGCAAAGGAAGCTCATATTTTTCACGCGACGCGGGCGGGCAATTTGAACGTTCGCTGTTGTTGTGTGCCCTGTGTTGGTTGAGTTACAGTCTGATCTGCTGTAAGAAGGGGAAAGTATCTGGAGTTTCTTCAAGAGACTGTTGGGATGAACGAAGGGACTCCTCGGAGCATAATGACGGACTCTAATAGCATTGACAGCTCGCAGCGGAGACGCTCCCCGCGGCTGAGCTCTCCGCAAGCTCAAAGTGACAACAAAATGGCGCTGCCGTCTCTCGCTGTTAAACGCTCAATCACCGTAAGAAAAATAGCGCCCAGAAAAACAGTCGCGTTATCGGAACAGAACAAGGAGAACACGCCGAGGCCGTCCAGCTCTGAGGGCATCCAGCAGAAAAAGCCGAAGGTCTCCACGCCCGGTCCCGTCCCGGGCCGAGAGAGCAGCTCTTCCTCGGCTAAGAAGAAAAAGGCCACTATGCCTTCACCGATCCTCCCCTCATCACCGCCGCCCGCTTCTCACACCCCGCAGATGGATCCAGAGGACGCGGTGTGGTCGCAGAAGGTACGCCGATCTTACAGCAGGCTCAGCGAGAATTCATTCAACAGCCCCGAGTCTCGTGAGACTTTATTCGGCTTTGAGAAGCTGAAAACCCCAGAGGTCCGGAGAGCCGGGGTGTCCAAGTTTGGCCTGGAGGTTTCTGCAGGATCCTTTACAGGACTGAACTCATTCACGTCTTTGCTTGAGGCTGATGACTGCGGTGGTTCAGCTTTCCCCGAGCCGGACCCAGACATCCCCGGAGTGGCTGTGGTGAAGGAGAGGAGGAGGAGGAGGAAGAAGAAGGTCCAGCAGATAGACACCACGGAACTGGACGCTCTGGCTGCAAAGATGAATGCAGAGTTTGACCAGGCTGAGGAGTTTGAACTGGTCGTGGAGTAAATATTCAAGGGAAAAAAGAAAGACTTGGCAGCATGCTTGTGTTTGTCACAGACATGCATACAAACACTGACTCTGGGAGGACTCTGCTGAAAATGTGCTTTTCTTACTCAAAACATTAAAGTTTTATCTGTTTCTATTTGTTCTTATTGTAAAGTTTGATCATTTTGGAGTTTGCTCTTAATGTGATTGCTAGTCATTTTGTGGATGCTTACAGACAGGATAGTTTTTGATGTTATAATGGCCCCATAGTTACATAAACAAGACCAAAATTAAAATGTTTAGATACATTCACCTGTAGCATAATCAGTCAGGATGCACAAATATATCAGGATTGTTGACTGGTGCTGGTATTTTTCAAATAAGATGCCTTTCACTGATTTTTATCTGGTGTGTGACCATCGCTTTTACTCTGGTGGGATCTTAAAGGCTTTTAAAACAGTTGTGTTCTTATTTTAATCTTATTATGAATATTTCATTATCTCCCCTGGCATAAGGGTTGAATAAATAAGAATAAAACAAAGACAAAAATAATCTTGTGTCACCCTGGACGCATAATACGGGGGGAGTTGTAGCCTTCAAAGGGCCAGTTTTCTACCCTGTAGAGTACATTTTGTTTCTTTTAATGTTTTTAATAGAGGCTGCAAACAAAAGATTTTGGTATTATTTTCTATATCTAAAACCAGGGTATTTTCTCTTTTATAGAGTGTTTGAATCCACATTTATTGACACAAAGGTTCAATAGCAGTTGCCAATACTCTTGTCCTGAACTGTTTTCTTATGTGTCTTTTCTTGGAAATTTTCATGTAAATAAATGCTAATGCCAGATCTGACGTCTGAGTCAAAGTATAGTGTTTTATCCTTTATTTTCCCCAAATTACACACAATATCTTAATTTATAAAACAAAAGAAATAAAAAATAACAAAGATGACCATCACAGACTAGCAACATTATAAATGGTATTTTCATCTTATTCCAGCTGTAAAATGAATATTTCACAGAAATCTGTTTATTTAATCTGTCACTAGTATTTTGTGTTTTGAAGTTATTGCCTGATGATGGCACTCAGGATTAGCCAGCACAGACTAACAAGGTGCCAACCAAGCATGCTGACAGCAAAGAGGTGGTCTCCAGTGGTTATGATGAGGTGAACTGAATGACTGAGTGGGCAAACTGTCTCTATTTAATGAGAGTGGTGGACATTTTTCCTCCAGAGTCTTTTAAAGGAGTGGATAGAGAGGATAATTTGCACTAACAAGGAGCTATGTTGTGAGTAACCAGTGCTTCTTGAAAACATGTCAGGATTTGTTGATTTATTTATCACTTAAAAATGAAGAAGGGTGACGTGAGGAGCTGTAGTAACTTCAGAGGGATCAAGGTGGTGAGCCACACCATGAAGATATGGGAAAGAGTTGTTGAAGCTATGATTGGTGAGCAGCAGCCTCATGCTGAGAAAGAGCAATATATGTGAGATGCTTGCTTTAGAGAAGTATAAAAAAGGTTAGAAGGAGCTGTCTGTGTAGGTTTCTCTGTCATCTAGGTCATGGAGCTCAGAAAGAAAAGCAACTGGATTTCCTTAAGATTTGTGAAGACGTTTCATCCAAGAAGCTTCTTCACTTCTAAAACCAAATATTGGAGAGTCCCAGGTCTTTAAGCCCTAGTGGGAGTTGTATCTTAAGAAGGTCACTGACCGACTATTGATCGTGTGCCTCATCACATGAGCCAATGTGTGAAAAATACTTTCTAGTTAACATTCACACTCCAATGAGCACATCAGAAAGCCACTGGAGTTACGTATCTTCCCCAAGCATAATTTGGTATGCAGACTGGAGCAGCCAGGGATCCATGTGACAACATTCCAATATGTGGATGACCCTGCTCTACTTCCCGAGTTATAGTCACCCCACAAACTTACAGGACATAGTATTTCCAGGCAGTCTCCCATCTAAGTACTAACCAGGACCTGCCATGAGACCAGGCATGTTCAAGGTGGTATGGCTGTGAGTTAAGGGTTGGTGTGACAGATGCTAGGGATAGGACAAGATGGCATTAGACTATCTGCTGTAGTGACCCCTAAAGGGAGCAGCTAAAATAAGAAGATCTGACTTACAAAATGACACATTTGTTGCTGACAGACACACTCGTTTGAATAGAGGACACAAAAGATCACCAAGTTGATTCATCTGGTATTAAACCGATCTAAGTCCATATATTTACATTTAACAGCTGACCAATGGGAGATTTTGAATAGATGAGTATCCTCATCCACATTTTCAAAAGTGAAGTACACCCTTAACCGGGCGCCAGCCTATCACAGAGAGACAGACAAGACAAGTTAGAATCACCAGTCTTAGGATTACAGAGAGAATATGCAATCTTCACACAGCCAAGTAAGTCAAAAAAGTCAAACCAGGATATATCTGCTGTGAGGCAACTCTGTTAACCACTGTTCTACCCACTACCCCAACACATCAGCCTACTGCTGCATACAGATCCAACATGTGAGACTTTCAGGTTAAAACATTAATGATATTGTCCAAAATGTGAAATATAAATTTCCGAGATATCTGTTGCTATGTTGCAGTGATAGCTACTGATTTTAGATGCTAAAAAATTGGCACATACCCATGCTCTCATTTAGTACCACTCTGTACCCCAAAATAGCAAGAAAACCCATCAACAGTTCTTTTAGTTAAATATCGGAGGAGAAAAAAGTAGTATTGTCAAGGCAGTCAGGAAAGGAACCCACAAAGAGAAGCTGAAGTTTTTAATATGAGGGTTGCCAAGTTAGGGTTTGTCTTTAGGTTATATGTAAGTTAGTGCATTGGTTAGCATTGTCGCCTCACAGCAAGTTCAGGTTCTGGCTGGCTCGGGCCTTTCTGTGTTGAGTTTGCATGTTCTTCCTGTGCATGGGTGGGGTCTCACCAGGTACTCTGGCTTCCTTCCACAGTGCAAATACATTCGTTTCAGGTTAATTGGTGAATCTAGAATAATGAAGGATATCAATAGATATTGCTTCCAGTTTATTTAGTAAAGCAGATATGAATGCATAGGTAAATGCGGCTCCTCCCTTGGACATCAGACGACAGTGAAGACTGGAGACCTGGTTGTTTGCAGGAGACAGAGATTGTGTGGCTTCTACAGAAGATCAAGCAGGTGAGTTGGTGGATGACTTATATTGTGTAGTTGTGTTAGACACATACAGCAGGCCAAATATGTAATTTAAGGACTGTCGGAAAACACAAAAGTATTCTGTATAATGTTATAATCCAAACAGTATCTTATTTTTTAAAATTCCAAATGGAGTCTGATGGGAAACTTACCATTCAAAGAGTCTTAGTATTCATGTGGATGTTATTTGTTATTTTAACATGTCTCTCTGTCTCCCCCATGTCCCCTTCTACATGATGGCAATTGAAATGTTTTGGTGTTTAGGTATTAGAATTAACCTAGCACCGAAACCTGGATTACTGATAGATGCTGAACACTAACAGTTGGGATTGAAAGTTCTTTATTTCATTAGATTTCAATGTGAACCACAATTTAGCCACAATTTTGGAGTCATTTTTTGCCCTTGTTGTGCTCACTGAGTTTAGAAAACCATTAATAAAAGACAAATTTGGCTTTTTCAGTTAAATTCACACCATGGTCTGTGCTTTTCTGGTTATTTTGTTGTTAATTTGAGTCTTCTATTTCTCAATTGTTCTTATGCTTTAGTTTTTGAATTGCTTGGTTAGTTTAGTTCTCTTTAGTTCTAGATATTTAATCCCTCGTGCTTTAATTTATTAGGCTCTTTTAGCATCTCAAGTATGTCAAGTATTCAACTGTGCCATGTAATTTCTCCATTTAGTTAGTTGCTGTTTTAGTTTGTTAGTAATCTGTCTCTGTAGCTTTGCTGTGTGCTTTTCTTCTTTTGTTATCATCTTAAATAGTTCCAACTGTGTGCCTGTTTCCCACTTGTGTGTGTGTGTGTACCCTATAAATTTATGCTATCTCTTGCTGCTTCTTGATTCACCTGTATAGCCTTAATAAAGATTTGTTTGTATTTATATTTTATGTAAAACCTGCAAGTTATGACAGTTAAAGGTTTTGCAGGAAGGCGTGTTTGTGTTCTTCTTGGTGGTGGAATTTGCAAAATGTGAAACCATCACCATCACTTGCATCACATGAGTTGTTTTATTTATTTGATTTCAAATGAGATTCTTAATACCATTAAAATAATCACAGCTTTACCTTTTCAAGCTCTTTTCTTGCCCACTCAGGAAGTTATTTATTATAATACTGTGGGGTGCTTTAATGCCCACTGCTGTTAATGAAGACAGAATTGCCACATCTTTAGCAATATATAATATTTGCTGTATTCTGTAAGACTTTCAGCTTTATTGCTCAGAATCGCGATGAATAAACCCCGAAGATCTTTATTTAAATTTAAAGATGTGATCCACACTCTTGCACAGATACCAACCTTGGAGAGAGAGAAAAAACACAACCCTGCCTCCGAATAAGCTCTGAAGTTCAGTGTTTACCTCCGCTTAGAGCACATACACTTGCTGATAGTATTTGAGAGTGTGTATGAGGAAGAGGTGCGGAGATATAACGAGTGTGTGTTTGGATGTGTTGCAGCGAGTGAGTAAATCCACAATTTGCTCACGCATTTTAGGGTGTGCAAAGCGCGCTCTGTTTTCTTCCTCAGGTGCCATTTCATGTTCGTACCCTTCATTTGGTGTTTCAGTGCAGACATTTTTTATTTATTTATTTTTTGCACAACACATGGCTTGTGCCTTTTTGTATATTTTTAACAAGATATTCATGTCTACTTGTCATTAGGAGTGAAAGTTACAAACAGAGTGAGGCGAGGTGTGGGGGGTGTTTTTCCGCCGTCACTGCCAGAAACACTTATTGATTTGCAATTCTGCTGCTGCTTCTTCTTCTTGCAGTTGAGTCTGCTCATGCTGACTTTCAGGAGGTTTTATACTAAAATTCATATTTTTCTTTTTGTTTTTTTTCTCCACCCAGCCCAAATCTCTTCCCCTGCTTTTCCCTCTCTCTTCTCCCCCCCACCTTACATTTCACTCACGGCAGTTGTCGCTGGTTCAGCTTGACTGCTTCGTTAGGGCTCATCATTTGCATTCAGATTAATTATCTAATTACCGACAAATGTCCGGCGGCCACCCCACACTCCGGCTCGTCAGCTCTCAGCCTGTAATTATTTTAATCATTTACTTTCATCTGGAGCTTTCCTGCCATACTCCTGTGTTTAGAGGCCATTCTTAATTACCCTGCCAAGACACTCTTTTCATGAGAGGGAGGGGAGGAGGGGTTGGTTTGAGGGAAAGAGAGCAATTGGGTGAGGGAAAGTGTGTGTGTGTGTGAGAGAGAGAGAGAGCGAGAGACCGATGGGGACATGATCCAGAGGCTTTGACAGCACAGAGGAAGCTCAATGCTCTGCTAGATGCTCTCTTTCTCTCTCTCTTTCTCTATCCCCCCCCCCCCCCCACCTCCTCCCATGCCCCCATCCAACTTCCTCATCTCTACTCTCACCCACCCACCCCTCACCCCCGCCTCTACGCCCCGCTTTCCCCCCCGTTATACTTCCTCCCTTTTTCCCTTTATCGCAAGCACACACAGGAATCGCCCGTGGGCTTCAGTGCTCTGACTGCTAATACACTGACACACACAGATATACACATAAACACAACACACACACACACAACACAGAAACAGGCAGACGAGAGAGTCATGCGCCCTGTTTGTGGCACTCATCAGGATGCACACATCTTTCCACTATCTGCCTGGAAAATCTATACTCCTCTTAGCTCGTCTGTGTGCCTGTCTGCCTCCCACCACCACCACCCATCCATCCATCCATCCATCCATCCATCCATCCATCCATCCATCCATCCATCCATCCATCCATCCATCCATCCATCAGACCCGCATGGCTGTACGCTCCACATGTCTGTCTGTCTTTCTCTCACCATCTCTTCTTCCTCTTCCTCCATGTTTGGACAGGCTAAAATCAGGCCTGCTGCTCCCTGTCCTCCACTCAGGACGATGGGTCATCTCACCCCACCACCCCACCCCACCCCCCGCCTTCCCATCCTCCCCGTGACCGCTTCATAATGATGCTCTCACTCATCCCTTAAGCCACTCACCCCCTCTCCCTGACTGCTCTTGTTAAGAAAAGCAAGAGTGAGGGAGAAATGAGAGGGAGAGAGAGAAAGAGAGATACAAGCTCTGTAATTGGGCTCTTGAATTTTTAAGTCACTGGGGATGAAAGTTTAATGAAAAGATGATTATCTACCAGTTTATCACACCACTGTTTCATATTTCATTTTCATATTCTCATTCTGAGCCGCCATTGTCCGCTCTGGCAGCTGTGGTAAAGGAGCTGTGATCCAGTGCGTGCGGAGGAGAAGAGGAGGAACAGATGCGAAGAAGCGAAATGTTAAGGTCACGATGCACATGGGGCACTTTAAGGAGATGCAGAGGAGATGTTTTGTCACTCACGGCTCAAAGTGTTCATTATTCCACCTTTTTTTGGGTGGGGTGGGGGGGTGGGGGGGTATTAAAGCTGATTTGTCACATTGATCATCGTTTATGTCTCCTAAGAGAAATGCTTCTCTCATTCATTATTCCATGAATCACTGTCTGTTTGGCAGATGTTGGTGCAGAGTTGTGCTTGTTGGATAATCTGAGACCATAAGTGAAAAATAAATGTAATATAAGTATGATACAGAAGAGACACTTTAAGGAAAAACAAACGGCAAATGTTGACACTAAAATTAGGGATTTTTTTTAGTTTTATGGGTTGTCATCTTATTGATTATTATTTATTTCTGAGATATGCCCTCAGTTAAACTACTCTGCCTTTAAGAGAACTTTTTTCCTGATTGGCTGCTCCTCACAAACAGAAGGTTTGAACAGGTGGAGCCGCTGTGCCTGAGTGATATCTGCATTACTGCAGTGATATCTATATTAGGGATATCTCCTTTCACATCGTTCTGACACCAAACAGAGTCAGGAGCAGAAAGGATGTCTGAGCCTGAGCTTTTGGTTCAGGTAGATTACTTCAGCATACACTGACCTGATTATTTGATACTAATTTGAAAAATTCTCATGCGCACTCATGCGCCCAGCATTTTTTTTTTCATATTGCCACTTTGCTAGACTCAAAATTAAACAACACAAGTTAAAAAAAAATACGAGTATAATCATCAGTAATTTTATTTTTTTATTTTTTTATTTTAAAAGCCATACACAGCAAGGTCAAATTATCCATCCATCCATTCTCCATCACTTATCCAATTCAGGGTCAAATTATCAAATTAAATACAATGAATTACGTAACATTTTCTTGAGCTCTTTGTGTACAGAAATATGGAGAAATCAAATTTCTTGGCTGAGACATTAGTCACTAGATGAAATCAGTGCAAACACTTTGAAGCATCACATGCTGACTAAATTTATGGCTTTTAGGCTTTTCTTTTATTTATATGCGACCTCCATACGCACCCTCAAGACAGTTCAATAAAAAAGCACAAGGACACTCTTTCCTTTATTTAATCGAGTGGGATAAATAGGGAGCTGTTTGTTATTCATTCTCATTATTCATAATGGTGAGGACATTAATCCCTTTTTGCTGGAAGATGGTGTGAAAAAGCATTGAGCTTTGTGCTGCTCTGACATGAAGCACTTTTGCCAAACCCCAGTGGAATAACAGGGACTGCAGAGTTTTGAAGGGGATTATGTTGAGGACCCACACGTAGCCTCAGGCCACAGTTTGGAAAGAGGACACAGTTTGGACTGAAGAGATTAGAGACTAAGGTAGGGTGCAAAGAGGGCCATTTCCAGGCAAAGATGCAGCCTGTGTGGGTCAACATGGCGGACGACTATCCTCTGTGATAAATGCATTTTCCTAATTTTGCATATAGGCTTTTCCTGCGAATGCATGAAAGTAAAGATAAGAGGTGATGCTTCCACATGACAAATGAATGCTCTCTGAGTTCAGGGGACATGCAATTTGCATCTTTTATTTTATTTTGGTAAATTCTGGCAAAGTTGCAGAGATAAATTTATGAGCTGCATTATTAAAGAGCCTCAGTTCTGTCTACAGGCCACCATATGTTGAAGATTGCACTTCAAAAAAAAAAGAAGCCTAAAATCCAATAACCTGTATGAAAGAAGCCTCTGGGGACTACAGTGTGTTAACCCTGCTTTACCAGTTACATCGCACTCGCTTAGCCTTCTAAAGCGCCCTCAAAAAATGTGGGATCAGTATCATTCTTCCTCCTTATCAGTTTAATCCACAATTTCACGCTGCAGGGGCGGAGACGACCCGCGCCGGTTGTCGCTTTTGTGGCCGTGGTGTCACCGTTTAGTCCGATCTCTGCGGCTCGGAGGTGGGAGGGAAACCTGGGAGACCAGCTCCATCTCTAGGCTGGGGTGGGTGGGTGGAGAGGAGAGAAAAAGAGCAAGTTAAATGGAAGTGACAATCTGCAAACATTCCTGCTGGCAGCTGCGCAGCACTCCCCATAGTTCACCACCCTCTGCTCGGTCACCGGGCCCCCACGACCCCCCTGTGCCTGGCACACGCACCTGCCTCTCCCAGCCGGGCTTTCACCGACAGCCAGATAATCTATGGGCGGATCCCGGCCGGGGCTCCTCTCAATGCGCTCTTGAGAAAACCCCTTATGCGTGAAAAAGCCCCCTTTCTCCATCTTTTGTTCAACACAGTTTTATGGGACAACATTGGGCATTATGAGGTTTGGGGGATTTTTCACGGGACTCTATAGAAGGGTATAATCCTTTCAGGCACGGGACGAATAAAAAAGTTTTAACCTGCTGTTTTCATATTTATTAGCTGGTTATAGCAGACGAGGCAGCTGAACCATCAACACACGCACACACCCCTCTTCACACACAAGCTTCAAGTCCTGGAATCAGAGCCTGACAAGATGTTTGAAGAGGTTGAGAGAGACCCTCTTAAAGGACCTGATGGCTTTAACTAAATCAGAAAAGAGAGTCAAGTGGGAGAGCGACACTCAGGTCAGGAAGGCCTTAAATGATCTGAAGTTTTTTGCGCCTTTCAACAGGTTGTTACAACACATCAGTAGATGTTTACTGTTTGCTAATATGTAGTGCAGAGGATTTAGATCATGCTTTATTTGTATATTTAAACTTAACTCGTCAATCCATCCAGCTATAGTACTGTGCAAAAGTCTTAAGCCACCCCTCATTTCTATGTGTTTTGCTTTTACAGAGGCAGGCATTCTTATAATGTTTTTAAGTGGTCTTGAGCAAAAGTTTTTAAGGTTTTCTTAGACATTGGCTGCTTTATCACTTATTTTCAGTCCAGTCCTTGGTCACCATTTTCGGAGGAATGTGTAGCTGTGATTCATTCAAGTGTAAAAAGGAACCCAGTGTTGTGTCTACACAGCCTTTAAAAACTACCTACAGCAGGTAAACAGTATCTGAAAGTCATGTCTTTAAGAAATAGGAAAAAAAAGGGTGGCTGTCAAGAGGAAGGGAAACAGGAAGGGAAAGAGGGAGAAAAGCTGGGGTATGCGAAATTACACAAGAACTGAACTGAAAATCAGTGGTAACAGGTCTCTCGGTGTGATAAATCCAATTTGGAACATTTTGGTTTCAATCGTTAGAGAAAGATACAGCCATCTGTAAAACACGGTGGACGATCTATCATGGTTTGAGGCTATGTTTCAGTCAGTGGTGTTGGGGATCTGTTGGAACTGATGGAATTGTAAAAGCAAAAGTGTATTATCAGATTTCCAGCATGAAATGCCATCTGGGAAGTCTCTGATTGACATCAGCTTCATTTTCTAGCATGAAAGAGATGCCAAACACACTGCGATTGCAGTAAAAGCATATCTGGATGGAAAAACACACAGTGGAACATTATCAGTCATGAATTGGCCTCCCCAGTGCCCGGACTTTGACACTGTTGAAGCAGTGGATAAAGAATATTCTTCTTTAGAATATTTTTTGTCCTTTGTATTCACTGTTATCACTGTGTATTCAATATATTTTATATTTTATAAAACAGATGAATGGTAACCACTTTGAATCACCTCTGTGAATTTTTATGATTCCTATGTTTTTTCTCTCCTGTTTCTGAGTTATTATGATTGCATTCTAGTTTTCATTGTTTAGTCTCCTGGTTCAGTATTTCCACTGTTTCCTAGTTTAGTTATTCATGTTTCTAGATCTCATTTCTCTGTTTAATTTTGTTCCCTTTCGTGTCCAGTTTGTTTAATTCTCCTCTCTGTGTGTCCTCCCCAGCGTCCCCTGTGTGTAGTCAGTCATGTCTGTTTACTGATGTCAATTTTGTGTCGCTGTCTGTCTCAGTGTTGAGACTTCCTGCTTTTGAGAGCCGCTAATGTGCATTATGTTTAGTTGTGTATCCCTTGCCTCAGTTAGATTCAGTTCTGCTGTGTGTTTCTCCCTATGTGTCTCCACTCCGCCCTCATCTCCTTGTGTATGTAAACCTTCAGTTTACTTACGTTCTTTGTTGTGTCCTCCATCATCGCCGAGGGAAAGTCTGAATGGACAGTTTTCCTTTGAATCTTGTTGAAAGTCACATCCTAAAATTTTGGATCAAATCCACAATTTTGATTGGCCGTGGCAGCCATTCATGTGATGATCCCACTCACCTGCTTACCGGAACACCAAGCCATAATTAACATCTTCGTTGTCACCTTCTCACAAATTCACTGGCTTCTTACAAACACAGCGCTGCACACTGACTTCTGCAAAGCAGCATGATCTCTGTGACAGTATTGCTCATTTGCAAATTGCAGAATAGTTCAGGACAAGAACAACATTAAGAGCAAAACAAAAGGGGGGAAAAAAACGTATATGAGCAATAAATCAGAAATGAGCACAAAGGTTTGCAGTGTGAACTTAGCCAGGAACATTTAGATGTAGTAAATCTATTGTTAATGAGACTGTAAATTATTTAAATTTAATAATTGGGCTCTGCAGGAATGAGTAAAGTAATGATAACTGATAGTTAAACACACTGAGACATTTAATTAAACTTCTGCTGTAATTCATACAGAGAGTTTCTCCACACTCATTAAATTATACTTAACACATTTTAGGGTATTTGATAATTTACGCATAGGTGTGGGTCTCTTGAGAGTAATATTGCTTTGAAAGTACCCATATGAACGAATTAACAGAAAAGGCTGGGACAACATAAACATTCAGAAAAGAGATGAAGGGATTATAAAAGGGACAAACATAAAACAAGTATTTTTATGTCTTAAATAAGCTGGACTCAGGAGTGTATCTTTTTTCTTTATATCAATATCAAGGTGGCAATAAGGTCCATAATGGAGACCCAAGTGTTGACAAAAAGAAGAAGACACTTTATTTAATACAGAGAAACAGCAAAAACAGAAGACTAACTAAAGTTACCTACCAGAACAAAAACACACAAAGAGGGATAACAAGGCACAGGTGAATTCAATCAAGGCAACAGTGAGGACAGAGGAAAAGACAAAAACAGGAAGTATCTATCTATCTATCTATCTATCTATCTATCTATCTATCTATCTATCTATCTATCTATCTATCTATCTATCTATCTATCTATCTATCTATCTATTATGTTTGTGTGTTGTTTCTCTTCTCATGACGGGTCTTTCTATCCAGTTCATCATACACAGGCCTCAGGCCGCAGCCTCCCCTCCACCCTTCCTCACCCACCATCCCTCCCTCTTCCTCTGCCTCCCTCTATCCCCTCCACCGCCACCCCCTTTCTGTCAAAGCTGATTGTTTCCACGCCAGCAGAGTGCTGCGGGCGAACACACTGTCACACTACATCAGGCAGAGGGAAGAAGGGGAGAGAGAGTATGATAGGGTATATATGTATTTCTGTGTTCAAAAAAAGCCCGATGCAACAGCTAAAGCCGTGGCTGCAGCAGGGACTCCCGAACTTTTGCATGTCAAGGGCATCTGGATACAAGACTGCAGATCCTGTCCTGAGGAATCTTAATCTGTGGGGAATTTTAGTGTCGGGAAAGAGAGATATGAGTCTCTGTAGCTACCGTACACAGGGAGGTAAATGTGACAGCAGGAAAGGATTTACAGCTTTACACAGACATGAATGAACAAAACATCAGGGGGCTGCTGTCAGTAGAGTCCAGAAATAAAGTGAATCCAGGCAAAAGACACAGTGTTTTACTTGTTTTTATCAGTGTCTTGTTGATATTTGACAAGCTCTTATATTGACAGAGATTTTGTAACCATCAGATAATAAATCACAAGGACTGTTTAACTAATACAGCACACTAACGTCACTGGCTCTAAATTGAGATAGTTTGGATCAGTGTTATAATGTAACTGTATTCAAGAGCACTGGTATTTGTTTAATTTTATATAACTTTTTATTTAACCGAATGGACAAACAAAACAAGCTCAGGTTCCCTTTAAACATGATACAATTTAATATTTGCTTGTGTAAAAATTACATTTCAATTTATAAAATGCAACAATAGTAAATTCGTAAGAGATGGTAAACAAGTGGTTTTCAAACTGTGGGGCGCAGATCCACTGCAGGCCTGATGAGGACAACAAGGGGGACAAATGCTGTTGTGTTGGCTTTTATTTCCTTAAAAAAAAAAATCTTGGATCCACAGTTTGTTTGTTTTTATTATTTAAAGAAAGAAAAAATGGTATGTTTTAGGATATGAACCTTCTAGACAACAACCAGTTAAAAAAGTATAACATATAAGAGATTATTTAAATAAATAATAATAAAAAAGAGCAAACCCATATCATATTCTTGAGTAAACAACCAACAGTGGCACAGATGATAGCACCAAAACAGCCTATTGATCTAAAATGGGATTAATAACCCAGGCAGTGCTTCAATTAATAGCTCTCCACTTGGTTAGTACATCTTGGTTTAATTCATCATTTCACTTTTGACATCCTTTTTTTTTTTTGGACTGACTTTTTATTCAAGATCAGATATGATGAGTTTGACCTTTTGTTGGGTACATCCATGCAGTTTTACTTTAAAGCGCGTGGCAGATTTATGAAGAGGGGCCGAAACAAATACGTGTTAACGAACAACAACAAGCAGAGATAAGTAAGTTCCAAAAAATATCTGCACGAGAGCATCAGTTTGGATAAGTGACGGAACAACAGTGTTCAAATAATGACACAAAATCCTGGGTCAAACTTTGGTGTTACATTGTTTCTGTGTGTCGAGTGAGTTTGGCTCAGATCCTGTAACTTTATTCAGCTCGAGATTCCAAAATGTTTAAAATAAAGCTGAAACACAAAAAACACACAGTAGAAGATTGTGCTACACGTATGATTTTGATGAAGAAGAAGTCACAAATGTTTTTATTTTTGGTATTGCATTTCCTGTGTGGCTCTCCACATTTGAGCCCATGACCTCCTGAGCAAACACGTTAAATTCAGCACTGGCTACAAAATAATTTTAGTGCTTTTTCTTTTCTTTCTTTTTAAGTAAACTTAAACCCAAACTGTAGAAAGGTTAGAAAGAGAGCTTTTAATCTTAATTATTTATTTATTTTGTTGTTGTTCCACAAAAAAGAATAAAAAATGGGGGTTGTTTGAAAATATGTCCCAATAGAAACCCTCCTTTGCAGATCCCTGGTGGTCCCCCATTAAGTGCACCACTGCTGCACACACTGCTGGATGAGCCATCCATGTGCACGCTGCTGACCTCTGGTGTCAGAACACAGAAACAAAAGGAGGTGACGGTCTGAACCGAGTGGGTGTGTGATGGAGTATCCCCCCCTAGTGGATGCTGGAGCCTCCTTGTTCCTGCTCAGGCAATCTAAAGTCAGTCCATTCAGGTCTCCTTTAATAACATCCCACCAGGGTGATCAGGTGTCCCACTTCTTGTGGGACTGCACAGCATTTTTAGCCCTTGTCTCACATTGTAACTGGCTCAAGATGAAAAAAACTGAACACATATTTAAATACTTTTCTCTCCCCCCTTCCTTTCTGTTCACAATCCCCCTCTGTGAGACAAGTGGAACACATATACGAAACACTTTGTGTTCCTCATGAATGGTCAGCATGATACGAGGACAGCTGGGTTATTATCTCCACTCTTTGAATTGCTAGTTAACATCAAGGTCCTGAGACTCGTGATCTCAATACAAAAAATCTCCCTCCTTAGAGTCTTGAGGCTGTTCTTTGCAGGGGGTCATGCCGTGGGTTTGCTACCAGTCTAAACAAATAAAATGGACAACAGTAATGGTGGATATTAAAGCAGGCCTGTGAAACCTTGCCCTCGTGACCTGCCATGGTCCCCTGTGGTGAATTCTGTCTTGTACTACATGTACTGTTTCCCCATCTTCTGCTGTTCCATTTCTTCCTTCTAATTACTTCTGGATTTAATAGAATGATGCACAGTTTCCATCACTCCCTCACACCACACAGTAGCATGTACACTTAGTTTGGGGTTTAAGTATTAATATTGTCCCCTGTGTCCCCTCCTTAAAAGAAAAATGAAGTTAACACCTTCAAGAAAGATCGTTAGTGAAACCCAAAGATGTTTAGCTGAACCTGAAAAAACAGTCTTAACAATTATTAGGATAGAAACGATGAACACACAAGCATATAAAGACACACAGACAACAATAAAACATGTCGAACATTTAGCCCACATAGATTGTTTGTAAAGTTGCACATTTATTAGTAATGTGTCTCACATTATCCCTACATTTAGTCTGTAGTGTTCCGGTTATCCTAATACTGGCTGATGACTCATCATCACACATCTTTTATCTGCTGTACTTCATTAAAATAATCTTCCCTCAAAGCTGAAGTTAATCACATTAGAGAGCATCTTTAAACTGACCTTCAAAAATTATCCCCCCCCCAGTATATGTAGCTCTATTTTCTTTCATAGTCTGGTAGGGAGGATGTTTTCCTCCGTCCCTGCGCCATCTTGATGATTAGATACTATTTTTAACAGGTTCTAACGCGTTTTGTGCTGAGAAGTTGGCTAATCTAATACATTTGTGAATGGTTACATGCGGCTCTGTTTCCTGTAAATGATTCATCACAAAAAAATATGCAGGTGTGAAGAATCTCGCTGTGGAAGCTATAAAGACTTTGAGTGCCCGTTGCTCGAAGGGAAAAAACGTCACAAGGTAGTGTAGCAAACCTGGCAACCTTGGATATGTTTTCTGCAAAGCATCGATTAAAAAAAAATACACAAGTATCAACAAATACATCAGTTAATTCCAGGTTTGCAACCACTGATCGATGGCACAACATGCACAGCTACCAAAATCTACACGAGAAAGAATATATCACCAAAGGGCATGAAAATCAGGCCGCAAAATTGATATTTTAAATATATATTTTAACAATCGATAGATTTTCTTTTAGTGCACATTCGTCTTTAAATGTAAGCGTAAAAAAGCTCATTTAAAAAAAATCTGTTTTCACAGTCAGTATTTTATAGGTAACCACATGTCTGCTATTAGAATACATGATGATACCACCAAAATACAATTTAGAAGAAAACAGTATAATTCTTTTAACAACACTCGCGATTAAGCGTCTTAAACTTCAAGGAGAAGTGTTACAACCCTTTCTCTGTGGGTTAAATATATCGCAAAGCAAAGACCCTGAAACCTTCCATCAGACATTAAAACATTTGGATTTGGGTGCTCTGGTTGTTTGAAAAAAAAAGTGAAGTGTGTTACAAAACAGAAAAATGCAGATGAGCCTCTTGGCGCTCCCACTCGCCTTGGGGATGTGCCACAAGGCCCAGCTGTGCGCACCTCTCTGCTCCCCGGGAAGCTTTGCTCTGAAAAAAAGTCATCTAACGCCATACCTGTCATTCCAGGGTTTCGTTTTTTTTGTAGGGTTTTTTTTTTATTTACTTATTTATTTTTTATTTTTAGTAACCGACTGATTTACCGAGTTTGCAGAAGATGTGCGCAATGCGCCCGCAGCAGGGCCCCGACGGTCACGCCGAAGAACGTATTTAGTCTAAGGAATGTAAGTTAAAAAATAATAATAATAACCCTGCATACTTTACATAGTGTTTTTCATGAAAGTCGGATATAAATAGTCGTTATCCTGGAAATATTGCATGATGCCACTATTTACAGCGGTGGAAACTCGAAAATAAAGCCCTCATTGTCTCTAATAAACAATTTACTGAGTTTTCCAGGTCCCTTCGTGGCCTTTATTCTCCTCCAGCCGTGGACACTCTAATGGTCTCATTGGAGATCTCATTGAACACTTTGACCTCTGAACTTCTGGAAAAATACTGAATGAGAACATGTGAGTCTATTTGTTACAAACTTTTTTAGCAGTTTTTTTTTTAAATCAAATTTTCAGCAGTTTAACAATAAAAACAAGTCATAGATAGATTTTAACACTAACTATTAAAAACAGTTTACAAATCTTTATTGGTTAACTTACTGCAAAATGACGTCATTAAATAATGTTTGTATTAATCCTTAACGTCTTTGAGTTGTTATTGAAACGTTATATAGGCCGACAAGATAAACCTGTCTCGTGCTAATCACTGCTTACAACGCATTAATAAAAGCATAATAAGTCATTTATTAACCATTAATAAAGTCACTAGTTACATTTAATCTACACAAAGCCTCCTTCTTTTTTAAATGGAGGAAACAGTTAATAAGCTTAGCACCAGCGGATATTTTAATACTGAACCACACATCTAAAATATTGTCATATGCTCTAAAGATACTGGAACCCTCCTTTATCCCGAGGTAAAACTGATCAGCCGTGTTTTTTTCCCCTTCGCGCCCCTGCAGCTTCATTTATCTTCGTGAGCTTTGTCTCACTTCATTTATAACCTCTAACTACCTTGAAATCAAGTCTCCGCGGTTTACAAAATCCCCATCAAAGGCACGTTTGTTCCCAGATGTCCCTTTTTTGAGGATGTTTTCTGTATCACGTTGTATACAAGTCACTGCTCTGCTGTAAACATGTTATCCGCTCAGATTTGTCGCCTCGCAAACACAACGAACAGCGGATCAATATGGAAATGGACTCAGACTTTCTGTGCGGTGCCTGCGCGTCCAAGAAAAGCGATAAGCTAGGAAAAAAATAAATAAACTGGAATTGGTTTGGAGGCATAGCTGGGGATTATCCCAAACTTGCCCCGGGGTTTGGCTCCTGCGCGCAACCGGACCGGCGTCTGTTCACCGAGGCCGGATAGGACCCGCAGCGGCCCGGGGCGCAGACTGAAGCTCCCCGAGGGCTTCCAGCGACTCCCATCGACTCGCCCAGGACGGAGATTACAGGGTGGCAGCGTGGCTGGTATCTTTCTGAACACACACACACACATACACGCACTTAGAAAGAGGTGAGATGATCTCGGAAAGCCTGCGGCGGAAGCCCAGCCCGTAAAGATTGAGGCTTGAGCCCTCACACGGCTATCACACTGCCTGCAGAACACACGCTCCCAGCCCCGTGTGATGAGCAGATACAAAACAACTTTGTTCAGCTGACAAAGAGGCAATTGTGAGCTCAAAGGGCATTGGCCCAAGGCTTCAAGTACAGCAAGTACAGCTACAGAAGATAAAAACTGGCCTTCTTTAGTCATATCTGTTCTGAGGGAACTTTGATAAACCAGCTTCTTAAAATGTTCCTCAGGAATCAAAAGAAGCCTCTGTGCTCTTGAAGTGGAGTTATCAGCCTTAGTCTTTCTCTCAGATGTGTCTATTAGAAATGAGCTCAATCTAGATTAAGCTGTTTAAAAGTTAAATTAAAAAAACATCCACACAAAACATTAGATAGAAGGATACTTTATTCTTTTAATCGATCATAATTATATACAGCATCTCCTGGTAGAAATCATCTCTAACACATGGATGTTTTCCAACACTTTTAGGGATTTTTTTTTACGCAGAGGTCAAGACAGGTAACAACAGCATGTAGGACATTTCTGATATAAACATCATATTATAACAACACTCAAGAGTTCATACAGTCATTGCTTTAATGAATATATATCCTAAGTCATGTGACATTTTGGTTTTTGTGTAGAAGCTGAAGTTAAAACCAGTCTTCAGCAGCCCAAAGATGAGTTTGATACAGTAATTGATGCTCTGTATGGGAAAACGGGGAAGATGAGCAACAATAAGCAACATAAAGCTTAAAAATGTCTGACGGGATGATGGGAGATTTTTTTTCCTTTTTCCAGGGGAAATTTATGAGCAAAAGTGCAGTTTTATAAACACTTGTTTCCTCTCACGATTGGCTGACAGCAGCAGCGGGAGCAGTGTTGGCTATGGCAGCGGCGGCGCCCATTCGCAGCAACTCCTTCCTGTGAGTGAGGATGACATCAAAGCTGGACTGAAGGCGGTTCTGCTGTTCCTGGACGCGGCCCTGAAGGGTGCGGACCCAGCGAATCAGCGCCAGGCGGCGATACATGGTCAGCTGCACCTGGTGCTTCTCCATTTCCTGAGCCTTGAAGCGCTCACGGTCCCGCAGCGTCCATACGGTGTCCATCAGCTCTGGCATCTCGCCGTCTGAGTCGGAGGACTGATCGTCATCATCGTCTTGATCTTCCGCTCTTTCCTCCAGATTTCCCAGGTTGCTTCCTGGGAGGGACTTGCGGCTAAAGCTTCTTTGTCTCGTGGCTGGGTCTCTGTTTCCTGCTGGGCCACTTTCCGGATGACTCGATTTTGGTTCCCCGACACCGATGCGGTCCAGGCCTCCCATGAGCATCCCTTCTCCCCCGCTTTCCATGTTGAGGGAAGACATGCTGCCGCCAGACCGGTAGCTGTACTCCGACTCGGAGTCACTGTCTCCCCATTCGTCGTCCAGCAGTGCATCATAATCCTCTTCCTGTCTTCCTCTGAAGTCTGTGCTGCCCTTCCTCCTCTGCTGCTCCCTCTTCTCTCTTTGCTTCTCATCATCCTGGTTCATCATCATCCTTCCCTCCTCTTCCTCCATCCTCCTCTCCTCCGCTCCATCAGGGGGCACTCTACCATAACCATCGTCCCCACCTTCGATTTCAGGCAGAGGCTCAAGGCGGCTCCAGCAGGACATGCGGGAGCGCGGCGACAGAACCCCTGAGTTTGGGGGGTCACGCCCAAGTGGGCCCAAGTTTCGGGGCCGCACCTGGTTTCGGTTCTCATCTCCTCCTCCTTCTACATTGCCCGTGTAGTCCTCATCATCTTTCCTTGGCAGGAAGTTGAAGTTGCCGTCTTTGTCGCACTTCCTGTTTTGGAACGAGGAACTACTGTTGGAGCTTCCATAGGCTGAGTTCAGAGGCTGGTCCTGATGATGAAGCATCACTGGCCTCGACTGATTCTCACTGAAATGACAAAGAACATAACATCAAAGTACTGGTAGTGCCATTCTTTACTTCAAATAACCTCTACACACAGCACCGCTGGACATTTGCCCACCGTGTACATCACTTTGAATGTTTCCCAACTTCCTGGAGCCAAAAATTTAGATAGAAGATGAAAATCTACTTGACATGACTTACTTGAGATCCATAGTTAAGTTTCTAGTGCTTATAGCTTCAGTCTATAACATTTAAGGTTTTTGGCTTCCTTTGCAGAAAAACATCTTAGTGTGTTAAAGAAACAGAACATCAATCAGAAGTTGCATTGAGAAATGTGCAGTATGCTCTAACAAAAGAAAGTCAAGCCAAATCACAGTGAAACAATAAATAAAATATGTGTCGCAGGCCTGCACAGTGTGTAGCTGCTTAAACCTGTCATCACATGGCAGCAGAACAAAGCAACAAAGAAAAGTTCTTCATGGGCGAAAGGAGGAGGATTAAAAAAGATCAAAACAGCTAAAATGCAGTCATGAGCTAAAGCAACAAAAACAAAAACAGGAAAATTCAATGCCTAGCCCACTGGGGCCAAACACACACACACACACACACACACACACACACACACACACACACACACACACACACACACACACACACACACACACACACACACACACACACTTTCCTTGTTTATAACGTCTATAACTACAGGCTGGTCTGCGCACTCCATTTCTATTAGCGTCAAATATTTACATGTCTCCTCAGAATGGAAATCTCTCTAATCCTGACTCCAGGCTGCTGTCAATCAGTCCCCTCTCCTCTTCCTATGCACGCGCGCTCACGTGGTGCTGAAGGACAGCGATGGTGGCGGTGTCGCGAGCGCGCATGCTGAAGCTCTAACCACGGCGAGAGGAACGGGGACAAACCGCCCGAAATCGACGCGTTTTTGGCCGCAGTGCTGGCGCTTGAAATGGGAGAATAAAATAATTCTCATGTTGATAACGAGTGGTTTGTATTTTTTTCGCTCTGAGTGCAAAAACACCATATTTGTTGCCGTAAGCGCGATGGAAATAAAGGAAAATAATACCTAAGCAGTCCTGCTGCTGGGTGGATGCCTATAATCTTGAAATGAGGACGCCTGGCTCTGTAGAAAACGTGAAAAAGGCGTCCAATGCCGCCCAGTGGCTGCATTTTACGGCTTATTGGAGAATATCAGGATGATAAAGCCTAAAACGCGACAGTTCTTCTTCCTCATCCGAGCACTGCTCTTTGCTAAAGCTCAAAAACGCCTCAGAGTTTCATCCTCAAACAATAATAATAATAAAAATATACTCAGAAATGTAGAGGAAAAAGCAGGGATATTTAATCTGCGCTGCGTTATGTAACGCTCACCCCATATCTGTGCAGTCTCCACTCTAGCCCTTCTCATATAAAACAACCTCAGAGCCTGCCCTTCATCTCCCTTTCACCGCTTGCATAAGTCAGACATGTGAATCTATTTGCACGAGATTCCAGTTTTTTCTTACCTATTTTGCCGGTTTGTTGCTCGATAGACAAGCTGGACACTGCGCCCTCCCAATTTTTCCCCTCCTCTGACCCTCCTCTGTGTGATGTTTATCTTCCTCTTCCTCTCTCCTCCTCCTCTCAGTCTAACGCGGTAGCTCTAGAAAAAAGAAAAGGCTGGGTGACTAAAAGCATTTCCTAAACTGGGCTGCGGCTGAAAAAGAAAAAAGGAAACAGTGGAGAATGAATCGGTGCGCGGACAGAAAGCCTGTTGTGTTTGTTGTTTATTCAACAATGGGTCTGAATTCCCAGAAACGAGCGTCTTTTTATTACAATGGATTGTAACTCTGTGGGTGGTAGCTACCAAACTTATTTCCATAGAGGAAATCCAGCAAGTAAAATAAATGAACAAATAAAAAGAAATAAAAGCATCTCAAAATGGGCAAAAAAGAATAATAATTCTTGGGTACCTTTATGGGAATCCTCATTCATAAACACAATGTAGAAGTTTAAAAAGTGGTTTATAATCCATCCATAGGATCTCTTTAATATAACCAACACGGTTTTACTGTAGTGCCATTCACTCCCTCTTTCTACATCTGGCTGCAGCTGGAGTTTGGAGGGGGTGGTTTTACTCTTGTTAAAATGACATTTTGTTGACATCATGTCAATGTGAAGCTGGTCAAACTGCACTATCAGCTGAAATAGTATTATGCTACATGCTATAACTGTTTTAGATCATGGTTTAAACTCCCTTATGTTATGATGTCACTTTACTTTTTCCAGTTTGGCTGGTGGGGTGGGGCGGTGGGGGAGGTCACCCAGCAAATACATAATAACTACATGAGTCACAATATATAGCTATGCATATGTGAGATATAAAATAAGAGATATGGGGGTTTTAATTGTTAGAGAACATCTAACTCTCTTTCACTGTTTTATATTTAGTTTTTTAGTATATGAGAAAGGGACAGTTTTATTCAGTCAAAATTAAAACCACAAAAACAATAAAGTGTGTAAAAAGCTTAACATTGATGTAATTTACAGTTGTAGGCCTGGTGGAATTTCACGGTATAACAGTTATGTATTCATTAAGTCTTGCAAATACATTTAATCTCTCCCCGTGACAAATCTGTGTCTCATACCAAACTTAAAAAAGTCAGTTCTCCACATGCTGGATGTTCTAAGTTTCCATATTGTCTTGTTTTGCAGGACAGATGCAAACTGGATCAGTGACTGACACCAAAATTGCACTCATACATAACCTTTGCACAGCGTTAAGGTCACATTTTTACCTCTTTTGACATCGGACAGCATTAAAATTACCATAAATGTTATTCTTTTTTCCCTGATGCGTTGCCAGAAATGCATAAAACACACAAAAATGAAAATTTTATACTTTTGTTTAAATGTTTGTGCACACATTCTGTTCTCTGTCAGATATAACGATATGATATCTACTGAGATAGATTTTAGATTCATTTTAAGGGAAACGAAGAAGTTTGTGGTAACAGAAGTCAAGGGGAACCTTGATAACGTCATGAGAACTCTGTCACCAACACATTTACTCAGCTTCCCACAGACTCAGGCACTTGCTGCTATCCTTTGAAGGGTCATGTGGGAATCTCAAAACAGTATAATTGTAATATTTGACACTGTTTTTGAAAATACAATGGACCCTGCATCCTCTGGACTACAGATGAGAGGGACTATCTGGCTTTTTATCGGTGCTTAGTTCAACAGCCTGCATCTCTGATGGTATTAGCGCCTATTGGAATTGGCAGCTTGTACATCTGGAAAGACATCATCACATATACATCTCACATACTTCCATTAGATGACATTTCCAGGGACGGTCTTGCATATTTCAGCAAAATATGCAAGACCTATGGCTATTACAACAGCAGGACTTTGTAGTAGAAGAGTCTGGGTGCTAAACTGACCTGCAGGGCTGACCTTTCACCATCTGAAAAAACACTTTTTGGACTACTCTTTTTCAGTTTATTGAAGTTTTTTGGAATTGATTTATGCATAGTTTTCTTAAGGTCCTGCCACACGGCAACTGGGTTGAGGTCTGGACTTTACCTGGATTATAGCAACTCTTTGATTCTTCTTTTTCAGCCATTCTGTTGTAGGTTTGCTGCTCTGCTTGGTGTCATTGTCCTGTTGCACGACCCAGTTTGGGTTTAGCTTTTACTGGCAGACACGCTGGAGCCTAGAATACTCTAGTATACAGAGGAATTCATCATGAGTCCAAAGTGCCCAAATCTGTGGCTTTAAAACGAGTCTAAATCATCATCCCTCCTCCACCGTGTTTGACAGCTGGTATGAGGTATATGTGCTGATATGCTGTGGTTGGTTTTCCCCAGATGAGTGTCAATATGATGTAATCAGCTACACCAAAACCACCCACTGCAACAACAATAATGAGCATAAATCACAATTATCTTGAATATACTATGACGAAGCTGATTTATTGAGTATATTTTAGTGCTAATTACTTTTACTTGTGACCGTGCATATCAACACAATCACAACTTTTTTCCCTGCGTGGCTTTGGGGAATTTAAATTCACCAAAAACACACACAAATCATCATGTGATGCTTTCACTGTGATAACTGTATAATCAGTTTATCTCCCTTTTGTTGGATTCAACAAGAAAAAAGCCATGCCCATCTTCTGGTGGTTGTTAAAATACTTTCTGGGAAATGGAGGAAATCACTCAAGCGAATTTAAGGTAAGTAGAATCACGTCAGTAAATCCCAAATCCTCCAGTTAGTCACCGAACACACCGTCATCATCAGGGCTGATAAGAGTGCATATTATATAAAGCTAACAGGGGATGTTTTAGGACAACACACTTCATCATTTACAGTCTCAGGTGTGTTTAAGGCAAAATGTTACGGAGAATGCAACACCGACAGGCGGCATCATACCCCCGGTCCTCACAAAAGGGAGGACTGCAGGATTTG
Source organism: Maylandia zebra (assembly GCF_041146795.1). NCBI lineage: Eukaryota > Metazoa > Chordata > Actinopteri > Cichliformes > Cichlidae > Maylandia > Maylandia zebra. The sequence continues at coordinate 10,812,962 of NC_135187.1, forward strand.
TTGCAATGTGATATTTTCTCCAAGCTGGTGACTGAATGTTTTTGGAACTGTCAGATCAGAGGGGCATGGCAGTGGTTTCTGTGTGTCTGAATATGTGTGTGTGTGTGTGCGTGCATGTGTAAGTGTGTTTTCTGGAGGTGTGTGTCTGGTATAGAGAGGCTACATCAGACAGACTTAACAAGTGTTCGCTGTCTCTCTCCTCCCTGCACTCATCCCCCTGACATAATGTTGCTGCCGGCAGAAATAAAATAAAAAAAACTCAACCTCCCTCCCTCCCCTACACACGCACGCACGCACGCACGCACGCACGCACGCACGCACGCACGCACGCACGCACGCACGCACACTTCTATCTCTTTCCTCCCTCCCTTTTCTCCTTCAACAACATTCCCATTCAACTGCATCAGCTCCAGGCATCCTCTCTCACTCCTTCCCCATCCCTCGCCCTCCCCATCGTTCACCAGTAGCCTAAGCACATAAAAAATACATCAAACACAGCCGTGCGCCCAAGGCCTCGTCACACGCAAAATCATCTCTTTTTCCATCTCCCCTCTCTCGAAAAGAAAGAAAAAACCCAAGTTACAAAAGACAACTGCAGAGGACACTGATGGAAAGAGCGATAGACTGAACTCGGCTGACTGAGGGTCGTCTGCGAGGCCTCCTGGGGGAAGAAAGATTATTGTAATGTTAACACAGCAGCCATGCCTTCATTTGACACACACACACACACAGACAAACACACGAAAAGAGTAAAAAAGGAGCGTGACTTACCTTGTGCATAATAAGGCCTTGTTTGAATTGTACAAAGCCTGCAGCACCATGACCCACTTCCCTCAGTTCAGCTCCACATCTGCTCCGGCACCAGTCTCGGCTGTGACAGTGGCCGAGGGCAGCCGGCAGCACCCATGGGCTACGCTGTCAGATCCCTGGTCCTGAGATGCAAAGAGAATCTGCAAAGAGAAGCTCGCTGGACCTCCAGCTCACAGCCAGCACTCTTTAAAATCAGCCAAATCACCCAAGACGTGCTAAATTGAACCACTAATCCAGCACAGAGGTCGCTTTGCACTCTAATTATACACTTTTACTTTAAATACGAGTACGCACATATACACGTACAGTGCTGACACAAGCACACAAACCCTTGGGTGCTACAGCTCATGTTTCTCTTCAATTATTCCACCCTCTGCCCTTTCTCCTCCTCATAATCTGAATAACGCCAGATCCGTGTCCTCTAGATATTTAGAAGCTGGGCCTCCATGCCAAAACATGTAACCTTCCTCCTCTTTCAAGTGTAGAGTGAATGTGGAGTTCAGGGTGGAGAGGGGGGGGGGGTTGGCTTCACTGCGCTGACCTCGTAATTCCCTCTCGGGGGTTAAACAAAGTTGTGAAATTCAGTTTGGAGAGGAGGCTATGGTGTTGATGCAAAAGAAGAAAGGACTTGCAGACATTATTCCTATTAAATTCTAATTAAAATTGATTTCTTGACCCCCGCTCATCGGGCCTCAGGACTTGGAGTCAAGTCTTTATGTCAGTTAATTGCATATAAATGACACGGAAATGATGATGGATGCTGCTCACTGCTGAAAATATATCCAGTGATTCTCTGCCCTTTACATTTTAACATTCAAACTTACCATTAATGTTTTGACAAAAGCTAAAAAAAGAGAAAAGATGCCTTCTCTGCCATAACAACACCAGGATTAAGCCAGCCTGCCTGCAGGTATACAGCAGCTCTTTGCAGGCGGGGGCCCTCCATGGGGCTCATTCCAGACCCTCCTGGCGTTGGCCCCTAATGATGTGTAATGGGGCCTCCTGCGACCGATCCTAACCCCAGGACCTCCTGCTAATCACCGTGGCTACTAATGAGATGGAGAGACATGAAAGGGCTCGTTAGAAGACCATCCCTTTAATGCCAGCCTATTATTAGCCACTTACCAAATCATTAGTCTCCAAATTGCAATTATGCTTTAAAATAGGAGGAAAAAGTGAAAAGAAGAGTCAAAAAGAGTCCTTGAAAGACTGGAAATCTGTCACAGATAGATATGACTGACAGTGTGTTCCACCTTTTAGTTCAATGTTCAGCTTAAATGGATTTGAACATTCGAGGAAGGGCAATCATATTTGCTGCCAAAATCATGGGTTTATTGTGTAAGGAATTCAGTGTTGTAAGTAAATGTTTTATAAAGTAGAAGAGAGCCTTTATCACCCACCCTGCGTCTTACGCATCTCCGGCCAGTACTCTTGCGAGATGATAAATTAGCTGCTGTTTTTAGACAACTGATGCTGTGCATGGACACATTTTAAAAAAAAAAAATCATGAAACATTTTTGTAAATATTTAAACCCAGACAAGTCCTACTAACAACTTTATGTAGCACAAGACTAAAAAAAAAAAAAAGGCCTCCCAAATTCTGAAATTCGGAGCACATATCTCAGACAGTGTCAATATCCAAGGAGAACTGATTTCCACTACATAGATACATTTAAAAAGCTGGAAACAGCATGCTACAATGAAGCCGATTGGTCCAAAGTTGTTGGCACTGATATTAGCACACTGGAGGGGCTTCTCCAAGAAATTTACCAAGGTTTGGCCCCCGCAGATCAGAATCAGCTCCTCCAATTTTGGAGTCTATCCAAGCTGTTGTAGAGCAAGATGTGGGGTACAATCTGGACAAGTGGGCAGTCTATCATAGGGCCATGCATTGATTTCTGTTTAGATAAATCAAGTAACCTAACATGCACATCTTTGCAATTCCTTTAATCTTCTTAGGACGTTCAAAACATACTGAAAACAAGAATCTGGTCTAACGAGACAAGAAAAGAATCAGATTTATGTCTTAAAATATTTTATTTACACTGTAAAACAAATACATTTAAAACATCACACAAATAAATTCCCTACTTCTTAAAAAGAAAAACCATATGTACATGATAAAACATTTCTAGATAGACCTCAATCATGTGGTCCAAATTAGGTCAAGTCAGATCAGATGAATGTCGCTAGTGGCGTAACGGATTAAATATTTGAACACACGAGCTGAACAAGGGAAGATTAAGTGTGCAAGTCATCGAGTAAAAGAGTAGCAGGATCTTCAGTGGTGTGTTTTGCTGGTGATTTATGCTCAACCACAAAATGGGCACAGGTGGGGAGACGTCTCATAATCCTGAAACCACCCAGAGTTTTGCCACTAGCTTCGTTTTTCTCAGTCTTATTGTGAAGTGAAACACTGAAAGTTAAAGGTCAGTTCTGCCTCCTCACTGCCTCTGTAGCAGCTGGGAGAAAAACTTGGACTCCCAGACAGCTTTTCATCTTCATTCAGTTAGTGCGCTGCATCATCAGTGGTCCAGGAAGTTGAAGATGCTCCTCTGAGACCCTTTGGTCTGTCCTGCAGGTTTGTTCTCTCTGCAGACCCTCTTTGCTGCTGGATTCGCTGCCCCCATCTGCCCCCTCTTCTTCATCGTCTGAGGAACAAACATCAGTTTGTCTTTTTACAAAACTGCCGTACAAAATAAAACAATATACCGGCTAGTGACTGCATGTGCACTGGGACTGACAGTGTAAAAGTCAGCCTTTAATCTACTGTTAGAAATGTGGGCTTTGCCGCCACATAGTGTCCAATATTGAGAATACACCAGATACCATGACTTCACCCAGCACATTCACATGACTCTCATACTTAAGAGAAGCCCCGAGCTCTGTGGAAAACATTTCGTTTCTGCATTTATTTTAGAATAGCGAGACCTCACTAAAGAGACAAGCAGACAGAGTTGGGAAATGACACTTTAAGGAGAGCAGCCTGATTTCTAAGGCCACCTGTGCTTGTTAGGAGATGGGAAAGTTTGCTGTTGTGTGACTATTAAAAGAAGACAAAAGTATCTTTTTAAAAAACTGAAATTTCTAGATTTTTTTTTAAACCATCACACAATAAGAATTATTTGAAATGTGTCCATAATTGTTCCTCTTCTGAAGTTCCCCTAGACTTTCAGGCGCCAACGACTTTAGACCAGTCGCACTTATTGTGAAATCTTTTGAACTCCTTGAGGTAATAACGCATTTGCTGCCTTTCCCGATTTCTTGAATTAAAACAATCTTGCAAAGAAGAGTGGGACAAAATTCCTCCACAGTGATGTGATTCCTGCTGCAATACAATTTCCTGTCCATCCATCTAAACCTTTGGTGGCCTCCCCAAAGCTTCTAAAGGCTGAGTAAACATTCCCCCTGAATTTGACCATATTTTTATTCATGGTGGCTTCAACTGTAACAGACATCTCTGCTTATCAAATGGTCAGAATTTACAGGAAATTGTAGAGATTTTTGTCAAATCAAGGTGGGGTGTCATGCAGATTTTAGATCCTTGACCCAACACAGCTGATATAAATGGCTAAATTAGCTCCTCAACATGTGTTGAAGTTCTCCAGAGGACTGGTAATGAACTAATCATTTGATTCAGTTGTGTTGACCCAGGGTGAGATCTAAACCCTGCAGTTCCCAAACTGAATATAAAGTTTTCTGGACTCTGGAAATTGAAATGCACGATGTCAGTTAAATTTAATACTAATTTTTTTTAAAACCACCTTTGTTATTGTTATAATTAGTTGTATATTACATTAATCAGCCTGTGAGTTAAAGTGGTTTAAAGAGGTTAATCGACTTCTTGATGCATGCTATATCATCCAGGTAAGTAAATCTCCAAAAGTTGATTCTGTTCAACTATTGAGTCAGTTCCTTAATCTTGATAGAGTTAAGATCAAGGAACTGACCTCCCAGCCTATTATTTCCTCAGTGGGCTGGTTTCAGTCATTATGCAAATGTACTGTTTATAAGATTGGGGAAACCTGCAGTCAGCTGAGGCTGAAGAAGTCACTTGGATGAGTGACGAAACGTTTCTCCCACAAAACGCTACGTCCAGATGAACAGAATCAACTTTTGGAGAGGTTAATCGACTGTTTTTCCAGTTTCCACTTAGTACATTTACAACATTTTTCCTCGGGAGTCACTAATGTCTCATGAAAAAGACATCGATTGGAGGTCATGTGACTTTCATGGTTATTAACAAGATTTCACAATGCAAGAAAAAGTGTCTTCTGTGTTTCATTTGTTTTATTTTTAAAGGCAGTTTAAGGGTTGATTTAAGTACTTAATCATTGCAAAGAGCAATTCAAGCCTTATTTTGCATTTTAAGACTGAACCGATTGAAGCCAGAGGGGCCTGCAGGAATGCTGGACTATTGTTTTACAAATTAGCAGTGAGGGTCATTGCATGCTGCTGCTGTGGGCCACTGATCCTTGACGTCAGGCAGAATATTCATCAGTAGGACATATGCTCATTAAATGGTCACACAGGACAGGACTGGTTCCCAGAGTTTCATTGTTTTTGCAGCAACACTTCATAACAGTGCATATAGTGGAGACATGCACTTTTATACTTAATCTGAATAAGTGCTTTACATTTTGCTTTTTTTATCCATTTAAAAATTAGTTCCTTTTGTTAAGTGAGATTTTGAGTTCAGCTCTAGTTCTGCTAATTTACAAGTATAACCTTGGTTCAACCTGAATTTTCAACTATTTAAACAGTTATTTTTATTCATGTACTGACCTCTCCGGTTTTGTTTAAACCTGATTAAAAATCAAACAAAACAAGCAGTTTGAAGGCTTCACCGCAGGCTACAGATTCTCATTTTAACAGTTTTGGGGGAATTTTACAGAAAATTTTATTCATGACTGATCCATGATTATTTAAAAAAAAAAAATTAACTAAAAATAACTACAGCAGTAAAACTGCAGCCATATTAACTTACATAACACAACTGAGCCTATTCAGTGTACATGAAGAGTGGGGCTGAGTGTTTGGGAGTGTAAAATGAAGTACTCTTTGAACATTCTGCTGAACTTCTGTCACGTGTACTCATGAAATGGGTTTTATTAATAGTTGGGGTTTTTTTTAGCATCATAATTCTGACTCACCTGTTTCTGTGGAGCCTCTGATGAGTTAACCTTCTCAGGAGAGAGTGTTTGGAAGAGGAATCCACGGCTGTTTCTGGGGGCCAGAGGATTTCCCTCTGAGATGGAAGCCAGCTTCTGGAGGACGGACTGAGGCTGACTCAGGAGAGAACCTCTCCTCACCTGGGAGAAACACAGATCTTAGACCGGCCTTGTGCAGATTATGGACGAACACATGATGAAGTCTTGCAAACACCCACTGTGTGACAGTTTAAAATATTTGTTTTATTTAGTAAAAAGCAATAACTAAACATCTTTTTGCCATTTAGCCTTTTCTTTATAGGACAGCATGGAGAAGAGAAGAAAGCAGTGACAGAGTGGGGCAGACTCCAACACTGTTCACGCCGTGATTAATGTTGAATTCTTTGTACATTGTTACACAGACAACAAAAAGCAGGTATTATTTAGACTTTTAAAAAAAATTAAAAGAAAGAAAAGTTATTCACAGGGTGTTTGAATTACCTGTAAAGGCTGAGAGGGCCTCTGGAAGGGATTGAGAGCTGCTGCTGTCTTCTTCTCTGGTTGTGGTGCCACAGGCGGCTCTGGTTTAAACAGTTACACAGTTAGCTTAAGTAAAGCACCAGTTTATTTAACAAGAATGACGTGGTTGTGCATGTGTTGCATATGAATTCCTTAAGTGTTTTCATGTTGAATTAAGTACAGAAAAACTTCATACTTTTAAGTGCAAACAGTTCAAACACCCTTTAAATATGATTCATATCTCAATGTAGAACTTTGTTTTGTGACGATACGAAGCAGCCAGTTAAATAAATAAAAGATCTAGCTACTGATTACATTCCTTTTTTTTTTCCTTTTACAGAACGTGAATTTCTGTAGCTGTTTCTGCGAATGGTCAAGTTTTGTTTGCTGGGACACATGTTGGTGTTTTTAGTGCCGTCGTTACTACAGCCATGTAGCACATTATCTGAATCTACCCATCTATCCAACTGTACTCCCAACTTTCAACACTGAGTAGATGAAAATGTATGTTTCTTATATTTTCTATTAACAATTCAGAAACAAACTGAAAAACTACACTAATCTTGGGGGTCATTAAATTATCCTTTTTGAAATAGTTTAAAATACCAACTTTAAAACCTTTCTTGACTTTATGATTTAAACCCTCTGTATTCTTCATAGGTCCTAAAGTCCTCAGATTGGCTTCTTGTTGTTTGGCTTTATTCTACAGTTTGACTGTGTGTCTTAACTACTACCATTAATTAATTCACATATTTTTCTTTTTTAATCTTTTATTTTTCCTGCTATGCAAGACAGTTGTGCCAATAACTGCTGGACAAAAGCTCCTCTGGGTGTTTTTAAGTAGATGGGATTCTACTCATGGGGACTTTTATCAAACTAACCTTTTCTTTGCAGAGTCTTGGCAGTCAGTTTTTTGGCAAGTTTCATGAATTGACTGTCTTCCTCTCCAATCTTCTCATCATCTGGATCCAATTCCAAATCCTCTCCTTTTTTGGCTTTCTGTTCAGACTGTGAGAAGAGTGACAAAAGAATGAACACAAAACAGCAGCAGCCCTCACAGAGGAGGCCAATTCATAAGGCGCACACAGCCCATTTCTAAGAAATCCTTTTAACAGAACTTGGCGAAAACCATCACACTTTTTTTTCTTCAAATGTATATTTTTCCATTAGTGCCACCTCCTTCATGTGTGTGTGCAAAAAAACTGCAAACCATAAAACCCACCTGTTCCCTGAGCCACTGCTCTCTCTCCAGTCTCTCTATCCGTCTTTGGACCTCAGCCTGGTCCACATCATCCTCTTCCTCCCAGTCTTCCTCGCCCTCGGCTCCAGTTCTCTCCATGCTGAAACCATCATCTGGACCAAAAATTACAATTAAAATCTCTCAATGACAAATGTGTACAGTTAGACCCAATAATCAGAAGAAATCATCACTTGTCATATTTAGGATGCTTTGATTAAAATAAGTAATTTAGTTATCTTTTACTTTATCTTTTCTTCTATATTGCGTCCACTGTCTTGTGCTAGATGCTAAAAAAATATTTTGTCCTGACAGTATTAAAGTTGCAATTAACTGAATACAGATAATGCTGCTAAATTCTTATAAAACCTGAAACAAATAGCTAATAATGTTTTTATTCATTTAGATTTGTGCATTTTATTACTGCTGTTACTCCAATTGAGTCCTACCAACACTCATTATCGGTATTTGGTAATCCAGGCATCTAATCGTTCATCCTGTAAACTCACCAATGTTCTTCCATCGGAAGCGACGCGCTCGTCCAGGACCGTCAGAGTGCAAGTCTCCATCAGCCAGGTAGCGCTCCTGATACAGCCTCAGGCGACGCTTGTCATCATCCAAAATCTGCTTCCTGTAAGAACAAGAGATGCATTTTAACAACTTTTACATCGTTTTTGTGCCACAGGTTCATCTCCAGCTTGATGTACTTCACACAAAAGACATTTTATAAATCAATTAGTCTTTGCTCACATGTGGATCTTGTTGACTTGGTTTTGCAGCTCTTCGTCAGAGGGAAGGTCTTCCAGAAGCTCCTCTTCCTCATACTCGCTCCCTCTGTCGCCGTCCTCATCATCGCTGCCTAGATCACTACCAGACAGCTCGGCCTCCGAGTCCACATAGTCGGTCAGTCGCCTGCCAAGGAGATCCAAGAAACCATTCAAGCTGTGTTGCAGGTGTGGATTAGCAGTGAAAATTAAGCATTTCTACAGTTTGCAAATTGATGGTTAGCGGCCAATGACCTAATTCAAATGGCAAAAATAAAATCTAATAGTTTTTAAGTGAGAATCTTTGCATTAACTTAAAAAAAAAAAAAGCACTCTTTTCCATCAGTCAGTGAAGTTTAAACAACTTTCAAAGCCAGAAACAACATCCAACACATTTATCTGTTGGTCTCTAAACTGCATAAAAAAGCCTGCTGCTCAGATCAATTTTGCACAGACATTTAGTTAGGCCACAATGAAAAGTATTATTCAATTCTGTACTTATTTATAAGAAGGGCTGCTTTATTCAACAAAGCATCATGTTTGCTGGATTACATCCAAATACAGACGTATTTTACTGCCACCAAAAATCTTCCCACAGCAGGATTTGGCCACAACACTCTGCCACTTTCCATCGATCACGTTGCATGAAAGCACTTTCACTTACATTTTCTTCTTTTTTTTCGCCCGTGGCGTGAACACACCCTCCAGTTCCTCCTCTTCCACCTCATTGTTTTCCTCTTCGCTGGCATCTGCTTCATCTTCCTCATCATTTTCCTCCTCCTCTCCATCATTACCATCATCATCATCGTTGTCCTCCTTTACACCCACAAGACATTTTTAATACTTTAGTAATTGCATTATATATTTAACCCAAAAAAAAAAATCCAAAGCACTTGAAGTGTTTTTTGTTTGTTTCTTTGTTTACCTGCTCACTCTCAACATCTGATAGGAGCCGGAACTCGCAGTCCTCCTCTTCTTCCTCCTCCTCCTCCTGCTGCTCTCTAGCCTCTAACTTCTTTCTACTTAATAGTGTAAAATCAAAGTGAAAATCTTACATTGCAAGTAAATATTTCAGTTATTATTCCTATAATCCTCTAATCAAAGCAGTTTGGGGGTAATGAGGGAGAGGAGCAGCTTAAAGGATCACGGAAACTAATCAAACTTTAGAGATTATTAACAAAACCAGAAAATGATACTGACGATATTTGTACCGTACCTGTCTTGTGATGGTGAAGCTGTGTGAGTAGAACCTAAATTTGGCAGCAAATGAAAAAGGATTGTGTAAAAACATGAGCTGTAGAGGAAGTGACAAAAAAAATTGCAATGATGCAATGTCATTTATAAAAAAGCAGAAATGCACACCACTCTTACCTGGACTCGAAAATTTGCCTGAACATAGACCCAGCAGCTGATCCATAGTATTTTCAGAGTCTTCATCGTCTTCTCCCTCTTTCCTTTTCTTTGTCTGCTCCCCTTCAGCTTGTGTCGGTGGAAACGCTCCTGAGCACAGCCCAAGCAGCTCATCCTCCTGTGTTGCTCCAACGCCCTCTCCCCCTATGGAGTTGCTCTTCCCTGATCCAAAACCACCTGAACACAACCCCAACAGCTCCCCCATGTGTGCATCCATTGCATTTTCATCCAGGCTGCCCAAGATCAGCTGCCTCTTGTGAGAGGTGGGTGCACCGGGGCGCGGCCCCACATTTAGAAAACCATCTGCGTCAAGTAACTGGGACTGAGCATCATCTTCAAGCGAAAAACGACCCTGAGAGTCACCTGCTAGACCAGGACCAGAAGCAGCTCCATCCAGGGGGCCTGAATCTGCACTGGGAGAAGAAGGTGCGTACAGGTCTTGGGAGTCTTCAACAGGGAGGCAAAGAGAACGCTCGGAGAGCTTGCCTGAACTCTGAAAGAGAATTTTTTAAAAGTAAAATATAAGTACTCATTCTAATGTTGAATGTGTAGTTTGGTTTCTATTTTCTTTTATTCTATTTGTATAAAATGCACTTGCAGATGAGCTCTTGGTTATTTGCAGATACAGTCTTATTCGTGGATTTTCTCTGAGCCTTATTGATTCGTCAATTTTTTTGGACTTAACTACATATGCATGTATGTAACCAAGGGCATGTTTGGCCCAAATTCAAACCCCTCGTGAAATCTGTCTGATGCTGCAATAATTAGAGTGAATGAAAAACATTTCTTCTCACCTTTGAGGCGGAGCCGAGGAAGCTCGGCCTGAAGAGGCACGGTGAAGGGGAGCGGAAAATGGACGAGTTGAGGACACTTCGTCCTGTGCCACGCTGGTTATTCACTGGTTGGTATGATGTAATCATGGACCCTGGGAGCTCAAAGCTGCTGTTGTGGCTGTTGTCCTTCACCAGGGACAGGGAGTCATCCTCTTCTGGAGACGAGCGGGAGAGGAGAGGAAAAGAGTGTACTTTCAATTTCTCTCAATAACAAAACAAAAAAAAGAGGAAATACGGTCAAACTAAATGGAGCTCTTCCACTTTACCCACCCATCTTACTGCCACTGTCATGTCCAGAAGGCCCAGACCTTCTTACACCATCACTAAAAAAAGAAAAACCAAAAATATTTTTAATTTTATCCATTAAACAAACTGCTGCAGGTGACATCTTGCAGCCAAATATAAGAGACTTTAAAAGTGCTTCTACAAAACTGCAAACATACCCGGTGCGCGAGGAAGAGTTTCCAGGGAACAGCATGAGAGTGCCATCTGTGTTAATGAGGTCGGGAGTTGGCGAGGGTCCGATCAGTGCCACTGGAGAAGGGCTCCTCATACTCTGAGCCATGCTGCCTTCTTCCTCTTCATCTTCATTGTCCTTCACATCGTCTTCTTCACCATCACCACCTCCCAATAAGTCATCGACACCCTGAGGAACAGAAGAACAGCTTGATGCAAGTGCAAAGAGGGTAAAAGCAAAAATTTGTGCAGCGTAACAAAATCATCCACGTACTTCTTCCTCCTCTGACTCATCCGTCATGTCTTCCTCCTCCTCTTCATCCTCCCCACAGTCTTCGTTGTCTAGGCGATTCAGCTCGGCCTTGCGCACCCTCTCCTCTTTTCTCCGTTGGGCCATGGCGAGCTGCAGGCGCTGCTTCAGAGTCAGCAGCTTCTCTCCTACACAGAGATGAGCAAGGGAGTCATATCATTTCCAGCTGATCCACGTGTAGTTGTGGTTAATGATTGTAAACGTAAGCCCATCATAACTACTTATATTCAATCAATTATATAATCTAAAGTGAAATGATGACACTCACAGAAATGCTAAACAATTTAAAATTGTATAATTTCTATCTCTTCTACATATCCAGACCTGGTTTAGTGGTCACAGGCTCCTTTGCTCCTTCTTTGACAGTCACAGTGAGAGACTCCGTGTGCAGCTCCTCCTGGCCAGATGGGGTGCTGTCCTTACGGATGATGTCAAGCTGCAAAGTGCGCTCCCCTTGGGGTCGTGTGGGTGCAATAATGTGACGCAGATAACGCTCCTTCAGAGCCTCCACACCTAGTTGAAGAAGAGGAGAGGTAAGAGAGGTTTTCTTTGGCACAGAAGACATCGGGCCTTGCTTTTGATGAGGACAAAAATTTTGTGGTGCACAACACTTCGTTTGATCTCACATCATGTTTCAAAGGATTTAAAACTGCATCTGGGACATGTTATGAGGTCCTGAGAGAAGGACAGTATGTTCTAATTGTTTTCTGCCTTCCCAAACCATAGAGCGCTCAGCCATGTGTTCAGATTTCTGCTGCTCAGAACAATAAACATGATAAAAACAAAGAGGAAGGATGTTGCCAGTGTAGCTAGATGAAATGAAGTAACATCGTGCACATATTTTTCCTGGGAAAAGTTGCCTGCTAGTACTTCTTTCACCCGTGAGATTATGCACATTTTGAAGTCAAATCACCTAATTTATCACAGTGACCATGGCAAAGGATCAAAAGGCTTGATTCTCCATGTCTTCTTGCTGAGATTGGGAAATATTTGTGACTCACCAGGATTAAGCTGTGGAGGGTCGAGCTGTACAAAAGCTCCATCATCTGGACACAATTTTGCAATAGGAGGCGGATCCAGTCCCAACTCCTTTAGTCTGGTCAATTTGTCTTTCTTCGGTTTGGTAGGCTGCTGTACCGAGGGCTCTGTTGTAGCTGAATCAGCACTCAAACACTGAGGAGCTGCAGGATCAACCACAGCCCTAGATACAGTCTCTTTCTGCAGGGTTTCAGAGTCAGATGTTGCTGCAGTTGGATTTTGTGGTAAAGGAGCAGCTGAGGTTTCCTCTCCTGAGTCAGATGCAGGCTTGTCTTCAGCATCAGCTGTGACCGAGTCCTGCAGACTCTCAGAGAGGTAAAGCATTGGGCCTGACTCCTGCTCAGGATCCGAGGTAACCGAAGTTTCTCCGGCCTGGTTGAGGTTCTGCTTTTGCGGGGATGAGGTTGCTGCTGGCTGAAGTAAAGGCTGGATTTGATTGGGCGACATATCCAAAGAAGAGTTACAGTCCTGCTCAGTGGATGGCAGTTTGCTGGGTGGGTTTACAGAAGGTGGAGGAGCTGACGGTGTCTCCAACATCATTTCTGAGTACTTTGCAGATCTAAAAGCAGAAAGAGTTTTATAAATGTAAAGATTTTACTTTGACAGAATCAAAGTACAGTTACTTAAATCTGCACTTGTGTGAAATGAGCAGGTCCAGCGGCCATCCTTACATGACTTGTGTCTGACCTGAAATGTGTTAAATGTCATGTTAGTATTTACTTCAACAATGCCATGACAGGACCCTCTGGCCTTGCTCTCTTCTTAAAGAACTGGTCGATGGTCTTTGGCTCGGGGATGTGGTAGGGCAGGCCAAGAGAAGACTCTAAAAAGGCAGAAGAATGCAGTTTTAGTAGCAGATAAGTCATTAAATTACACCTGTCAACATCTATGCAATAATCTCCACAGAAAATATTTACAATGTTTCACTTGTTATTGATTCTAGTGGCTTGAATAAGTGAAAAATTATCCACCTTTACCAAAGTCAACATCAGATGGTGAAATTCATTCCATTTTCTTTAAATGAAATTAGCAATTAAGGTTTAGAATAAACTAAAACCTTAAAGATGCATCTACTTCAGTTATTTATAATAAAGTCTGCACTGCAGTGTAAATACACAGGAGAAACAGCAAGATGGGCACCATGAGAAGATTTTAAAGTACGGGAAAACCAGAAAAACCAGAAATGTTTGCAAGTATGGAAAGAAAACTAGAATACCATCCTCTATTCAAATTATTACCCACAATAAAACTTTATGGGTTAAATAAACGTGTCTTATCAACTGACCTCTGATCAGCCTCTGAGACTCACTGTGGAGCTGCTTCATCGCCTCTTTGCTGGCACGTGCAGCCTTTCTCTCCTGAAAGAGTCACATAGTGGCAATGACAAACTGCTTACAATTTAAAGTAATTATTTATTTATTTTCTGATTTTGCATACCGCACGCTGGGGCTTCTCTGGCACCTCTTCATCCTCCTCCTCATTGGAGAGGGGATCCTGTAGTAACATAGAAACAAAAGGACACAATGCCCAACATGGTCCAACTATTCTCACCACAACATTAAATCAAAGTGTTACAATAAAATTGAAGGATTTAAATTTATCTCAAGTCACTGACATAAATTCAACAGCTGTTTTAATTTTTCTTAAGGAAATAAGTCAAAGGCCAAACATAAATGATACCAATTCCAAATGTTTATCTTTTATAGTGATGGAAAATGGGTGGAGAGCCCCTCTTTTAAACTACTTGATGTTTTTGCACCTTATGTTTTTTCATCTTTTGCTTGACCGCAGCACGGATCGCATCCAGAGACTCTTCTTCCTCATCATCCAGACCATTGTCAAAAAGTTCTGTGTCACCGAGCGGACATCCACTGTCATTCAGGGTCCCAGGATGAGGCATTTCCTGAGGAAATGGGAGTAAAGCTGATTTTAGTTGCACACACATTACCCAAATTGTATGCTGTTTTTATGGCTTCAACATTTTGCACAACACACAAGATCTAAATTTTAAAACTTTGTTCAGTTTGATCTGCAGTTTAAACCTTATTATAGTGCTCGGGGAACCAAAACACAAATGCTTCCACAACAGTAGTTTGATCATCACACTGATGTGGTAGGAAGTGTTTTTCCCCCCTTTCTTCCTGACAACAAAGTTCTTCCAGAAGCAGATCTGTTTACTTGGCCTAGTAGTTGGACATGCACTGAAAAGCATCATCTGACTGGGACATAAAATAAATAAATACATTTTTTTTAAAATGTCAAAGGTTTCCAATTTTGAGATAAAATAATGTTTGAAAAACTAATTTTGACAACACATTTAACACAATCATTTGAGGATTTGTGAGTGCGCCATCTTTGTCTTTTTTCTGGTCACACTGACTTAAATAAAGTGATCGAAAGGCCACATGATTACATTAAAAAAATCTACTTAAATGGTATATAACTTTTAACATGTAACGTACTTGACATAAAATCTTTCTTCACCTATGTAAGCGTAGTCCACTTTGCTGACAATCATTCACTTTGCGGTTCAAAAACATAATTCTACCTTTTATTGATTTTATTATTTTTAATAATATGTTATAGACCGGGCTGAGACAGTCCACAGGACGGATTATTGCCCATGTGTGTGAGAACCCTTGATGTATCAAACACCAGCCAAAAAGAGTTCAGACACTAAAGAACTCACCTCATCCCTTTCAGAGAACCTCTCCTTCTTCTTCAGCTTTTCCACCGCTTTGCTGCGCTTTTCCTTTTTCTCATGATGTCTCCTGCTCTTCTCTCTTTCCTTCACTTCTTTTGTGGATTTCACTTTCCTCTTCACCACTTTCCCCTCTTCCTCCTCCATTTTTCCACTTTTCTCCTCCTCAGGCTCACTGTCCTCGCTATCAACAGGAGCTCGGCTTATTCTCTTGCACTTCTGTCGTCCCTTTTCCTTCTTAGTCTCCATTTCCTCTCCACTGGAAGCAGATAAGACTAGTGCTTCTGCCATGTGTACGCTGCTATCTGCAGCTGCCGCCTCTTCCTCGCTGTCACTGTCTCTAATGGCATTACGGTGAGGCTTTCTGTGCACCGTGATGTCTTCGTCGTCATCAGAATCTGATAAATAAGACAGCAAAACCAACCAATTTAGAAAATTAGAATAGAGTAGAATGAAAATGGTAGAAAATGGTAGAGTGGTAATCCCAGCTCATATCAATGTGTAATGAAACAAAATACTCGAGTTTGCACTAAACAGTGAGAAAAATAAATTCAAGTAGAATTTTATTCTAATGCATATTTTTGTTTAACCAAAATAAATAAATAAATGAAATAAAAATAAAAAAGGAAGACCAAAACATAAAAGGTATTTTTAAAAATGTACCGGTAATGTCTTTTTGTAATTTAAATAAGAGATTTTCAACATGAAACAGGCCTCTGGGAGTGACTAAACAGATAAGCTGCAAGTTGAGTAGTTTGGAGACAAAGTTAAGAGACAGGTAAAGCAAACTTAATGTGGTTAAAGTGGGAGAGTGGACATATTGGTCACAAAATAAAAAAGGGGGAAATGGAGCTTCAAGGCAGGAGAAAAAGCAGAAGTCAAAAACAACATATGTCCTCAGAGAGTGGTTTGGCTCACAGCCCTGATGAAATTTCTTTGATGGAAGAGAAAAAACATCTTCAGTGAGCACCAAGAGTTCTTATATGCAGGACAATTATATACAGAACACCTTGATATAAACCCTTCTGAAGAAAAACAAATATGAGTCCAGGGAGAGTGAAATACTTCATTATTAAAGTATTTATACTATTTCCTACAGAATTTCCCTTGGACTGATACGTTACTCTTTGCCTTTATTATTTTTCAAATAAATTTGGTCCTTTGGAAACTGGACATCTTTTAGATACTGGTTTGCTTTCATTTATAACCTTTGAATGTATATTTTCTAAAGCACTGCAGCTTTGATTCTTTGGTCAGACTGGCTCATTATGATAACTAGTGTTTCTCTGCCTACTCTGGTGTCACAGGCAGTTGCATAAATGCATACCTCATTTACACAGCCAGAGTGGCTCATTGTTATGCTGCTTTACCTGAACGACCTTCTCTTTTGTTAGAGGTGTCTGTAGCCATCTCCTCTGCTGGTGAGCCCACCCCGCTGTCTGAATCACTCTCTGTTGCAGTCTGGGCCACAACTGGGAGTGCCTCAGCCTGCATACAGTAGCAGACAATACACATGAATTGTTGCTGCATGGGGGGAGTAAAAGGTATTTAGTGGAAAAAAACTTGAGGTTAAGTATCAACTGAAAAACAGTTCATCTAAGGCAAGGGTAGAAGTTCAGTTTAGGCTACTTGATTGAGATCCATGTAGTGTGGGACTGCTTTTGTTAAATCTAGTAACACTAGGAATTCGTTTCAAATGGAGGGCAACCCAAATTGCTGCATAGCTAATTTAAAAAAAAAAGTACCCCAGGATAGCATGTTTCTGCATTTGACAAAAACACAGAGGAGAGGGTGTTTACACAGAGGATGGGTGTCACTTTTGTCACTTTGAGCAGCGAAACGCTTGTTCGTTGACAGGACTGGCGCCTTGAAGTAAACCAAACAATGAGCAGCATGTCTGCCTTTCGACGTTTCTAATTATCACCATTCAGGCAACAGATAAGGCTGTCCGTCACCTAGGTCTTACTTTAACAAAAGGATTTAAAATTAAAATGTCAAATTGACACGCTTTAAAGGCCCAGGCCAGTTATCACTATCCAAAAGAGCTGAGCTAAACCTAACCTAGCCAGGAAGCTAGGTGGCTAACGAAATGTGCAGTTAGCATATTTCTTTCGATCTTGCCAATCTCCACCAAACAAAAACGACCCAATCAAACAGAGCGATATATGCAAGTCTAGAAAGGTTAGGCAGATGTTCAAGATAATCACTGACAAACCAAAGCATTGCCTGACCTGTTGTTGAGAAAGCAAGCTCATCTTTGTCCGCTGGCTAGTTTACGTTCTTTTTTTGCAAAATAAACAGGCTCAGACGGTACCTCGTACTCTCGTGTTAGCCACAGAAAAACGTGGACAAGTCAAAGCGACCAGTGGTGCTTCTGTATTTTAATTGACATTTAGTTAGCGTTTAGCCGGAAAAGTTATCTTCCTCCCGCCTGTTCCATACACACCGAATAGAAATTTTGATGTTTCGCGCGCCGTGACAGCTGGCCCACAGTTTTTCGTCACCGGAACGTCAATCACAGTGTTCTCGATTTCCTATTGGTCTGTTTGGCGCAGCTGTCCCGCCTAATTTGACTACGCTGCAATGCAAAAGCGTTTGCTTAATCCCCGGGACCTCTCCGGCGGGTGGGGGTTGTTGCTGGAGAAGAAACAAAAAGGAAAAAATTCCAAATATCAGAACAACTTTAATACTTATTGTAATGGTAATTAATCATAAAGCACAGTTATTGAAAATGCACCGTTTTGCAACTATTCCATTGTCCCGTTGCAAGGAAAATGGCATTGCATAATGGAGTGATATCTTTATTTAATCATTTATCGCTTATTTGTTCTTTAAAGACCTACTACCCAGACATTTCAAAACCATTAAATTTCTCCACATTTTTGTCCATCTACACAGATTTTTCTGTGCAATTCTACTTACAAACCCACTATTCCCCAATCAAGTGTTAAAGTCGGCGCTTTGTTGATACTAATTAATCCAATCCAAGAGTTGTCTGTTTCTCAAAATTAGTTGCATAACCTTGACTTCTGTTAATTAGTATTTTTTCCAGGTTTTTGCAGCTTAATACATTTGTGTCTTTTGCAAGGTTGAATGAAACATTTGGATTTTTAGCAGTATCCCACAGTTTCATT
Organism: Maylandia zebra; assembly: GCF_041146795.1. Lineage (NCBI taxonomy): Eukaryota > Metazoa > Chordata > Actinopteri > Cichliformes > Cichlidae > Maylandia > Maylandia zebra. The sequence goes on from NC_135187.1 coordinate 10,831,324, forward strand.
TGTTAGACCAAACAATAACCCCCGAAACTGACACCCCCACCCAAAGGCTGATACTCCAGGTTAATCAACAAGCGACATTGATTCTTTAATCAGTTTTTTCAGCTCTGCTATATAGTTGAACAGATGATTCGTAATGATCAATCAACAACTGACACTAACACAATGTTCCACTCCAAATGTACTTACCAATAAGCGAATTTATTTCAACATCTTGCACTCTGAACCACTGCACAGAGAGCAAGAACCAAACTGGAGTCCTACTTCTTGAATGCACATACTTGGCCATTAGGTTTTTATTTCCAATTTACAGCATTTAAAAAAAACATTTTATCATTCTAATATTGTTTCAGTTTTATTGACACAAAGTTTTTCAGATGTGACTTCTTAAGACAACTGCGCATGCGTGTCCAGGTGAAAAAAGGTATATAGCAGGGGTTTAAGCGCAGGTTTTTATTTCAGTGTGGAGGTATCCTACTGGAGGAGGTAGAGTAGCAACAATGGTACTGCCTAAGAGCAACGAGCTGGTACCACGGAGCGAGAATCGTGTGGGGCTGTTATTGAGCGTATCGTCCAATTATAGCGTCTTGACAGCAGAAACCATGAACTGGGAGTTGTTGCAGAAAAAATACGGTTATATTTTAAGGCGGTTCCTGGAGCGTTATGTACTACCAAAGCAAGGCAACGGAAAAGGGAGGAGGTATGAAGACCGGTTTGGATTTAGAAGAGGTAAGGATGCCCAGATTTTATATCTTGCCTTGGGTTTCTCTTCTTTATTTTTATTTTGTGACCATGTTTCTACAAGTCCCAACTAAATCTTCAAAGGAAAAACAAAAACATTCAAATTTAAATCTTAAACTCGAACAGCAACCTGTTTGGGGGTCTTAACCCCTTCTCAAAAAATAAGATTTCTTATGATATAATCCAAGTAAATAACAAAAACACAAACTGATGAAAAGCTGCTACCTTTTATTCTGCTTTATTCAGATAAAATAAAGCAGGGCATGTGCACCTTGCTTGGAAAGTATCACTTAAAAAGCTTCTCAGTTTGAAAAAACAAAACAAAAAAACTTACACAAGATTTGCTTTAAATGTTTTGATGTCTCACAGCACAATTAAGCATTAAGAAACTTTGATCTTTTTTATTTGGTGTAACAAATATTTAGTATATACTCTGCTTACAGACAGAAACTTTATTAATCCCACACTGGAGACGTTCAGGCGTCGAATGAATGAGAAAATGAATTGAAGATATAATAGAAAAATGAATGAATACAAGGGTAATTTGTATAGTGTAAAAATGCTATACTTATTGATGCTATATTGTTTAAGCTGTATTTAATTTTAACTCACAAACAAAGAAATTTTGAGTATAACTAGTAAAAACAACTGCTTGCATCTCTGCGGTAGCCTACGGTGTATTTTGCCACTTGTAACCGACGCATGCGCATATCTAAACCGTCGGCAGCATCGGCAGCGGCGGTAGCTCAGTTCAGGTCAGCCCAGTCAGCAGTCGTCCACGCGTCTATCTATACTCCCGTTTCTTAAATTTAGCCACTTTCAAGCTTCGAGATACCGCCCCCAATTTCAGCGTCGGTACGGAGCCGCCAGGCCGGGACAGAGACGGAGAGAGAGGCCTCGGCCATGGAAGCGCTCGGACCCGGTAAGGATTTTTAAGAAAGCGAGAGCGGAGCGAGGAGCTGTGAGCGCGAGCCGTGTGTGGGGCGCGTGTGCGCAAATGCGTCGCTTCACTGGGGGCCGTGGCTGCAGCGAGGCCTCGCTGTGACGGGAAAACAAGCCGAGGCCCAAGCCCGTGTTTGTGTACGTACTCGTAGTACGTTAATTACATCGAACCAAGGGGGGGCTCCTCTTCCTGTTAGTACCGGAGGGGGTTGTTTTTATCCACTCTCCCGCCGTGTCCGAGGGTTATATTTATGTCAGGCACGCTCTACTCGTCGTGTCGGGGCTGGCATTGTGTGAGTGGGGATTTAACTGGGACCTTCCTTCCTTCCGCGTCGTGCTATGTTTACGTTGTTTGGTTTCGCTGTGTTTATTCGGCGTTTCACGCCTTTACGACCCGATTGTTTCAAGGGGACTGCGCGTTTGCGTCGAAATACGGCGGAATGTAACGTGTTTTTGCAAAATCCCCCTCTCAGTTAAATCATATAAATCTGCCTGCATCGCCATCAGGAGCAGGCAAGCTCGTCTCTTACACCCCCCTCCCCGCCCGTCCAAGATGACAGCGATGGTTTGGGAAGACAAAATGAATGCCAACAAAACACGTTTACTCTGCAGATGTGGTGATTTTGTGGGGTTTTTTAATGTGAGGTGGTCATCGGTTTGCGCGCCTCTCCTTGGGCAGCAGCCATGCGCCCGTGAGAGCACAGCAGGGATGGATGGCGCTCTTATCGATCAGATCTGCAGGCCAGCTCCATTATAGTCTCCTATATGATAACAAAGGCACGTATTTTGATGCAATAAAGGCATGCAGTGGGAAGTCAAATCATGCACCTGTGCGGTCATCAGTCCAATATGCAGTGTTATTGTCACAAAGCTGCAAAATATGTTTAGGTCATATTCCCCCCCACCCCACTGGAGACATTGTGTTCTTTTTTTGTGTGTGGGAAACGCGCCTTTTCATAAACGAAGCATCTTTCAACAGAAAAGTCTTCATGCGACAGCATTGACATGGTTTATTATTATTATTTATTTATTGACTTTCTAAATGACCACACATTTCCCCGCAAGAATCAGAAGAAAGGTAGTGGCATTAGGAAGCACTAGATGTGTTATTTAAACAGGAAATGTGCTCCTGCAGAAAATGTTAAATGGATGCAAGAAGCTGTGAGGGTCCAGGCTTATTGGGGACAATGCATCCTATCTATCCTTCAGGGGTGTGTTTGGATCATTGCTGCACATAATGAAATGAAATAATGACTCCCAAGTAATCAGCATTTATTATTATACATTAGTGATTGCTTATTGTGCCTGCTGTGTGTACTTTGCTACAGCAAGTGTTTAGGTTGTGGAGTTTGAATTGAGATTTTCTATCAAAGCCTTTGTTTACACGTTCATAGATGCAGATGTAACAATGAGATTTTTTGTGATGAATATAAATATGATCTGTGAACACTGCTCTAGAATTTCTCTTTTTGGCATGTTTGTAAAGCTTTGCTGCCCTTTTCAAAGGCAGTGCTTAATCTTTATTAATATTGAATTATTAATAATAATATAATATTAATATAATGCAAACTGGCCACGGTGCAGGTGTGAAGTAAATCTGAATGTATTAGAAATAAGTTTGACTCTTTTTCAAAATTTCTATACATGCTTAATATCTAATCGCGTTCTTTTCTTTATGACCAAAATAAACGCAAAGCTTTAATATTGTGACGGCCTTAGTTGCAGTTTTTAACTCTTCTAAATTACAGTTACAGTAATGTCTTGTAGCCCAGTCTGTGTGTCTGCTGTCTCCCGTTTAGTCGTGCTTCAACAATACTCTTGTTCAGTGGTGGGGATGTCTTCAAACACAGGAAAGATGTAAAGATGTCAACTGTCTGTTCTTAGAGGTGTGAAATGCAGCAGTGAGTGGCCTATTCAGTGACAGAATTCTGAATTGGGTTGTTGTTGTCTCGAAATTGTGGTGGAGTCACACAACATGAGTATGCAGAGATGAGTGAAAAGACAAAAGCCTGGAGGACACTGAGTGAAACTGAGAGGAAGTGTAGAAGTATAAGATCCCATTTGGAAAATGCATTAATTCGTAATGGTAAACATGGTCAGTAAGACATCCTGTGTTACATTTAAAATCATCTAAGTCAGCTCGCCTGATTCTTCTGCACATCTCTACACTGATGTGTGGATATTTCTACATTGTGAATGGTCACTAAGCCTTTCTTAATGTATCTCCTCTTTCTCCTGTTCGGTGTAGTACCTTAATCCGGGTGATTTTCAGGTGTGGGCGTCAGTGTACTCCCTGTTCGGTGCTCTTAGTCTCTGACTCATCGCAGGGCCAAGCCATCATCCTCGTGCTTAGCTTTAAGCCCAGCTGTCTATGCTCCACTGTGGTTACCAGGGACATGCATAGCATTAGTAGGCTCTACAGTGCATTAGTAGGAAACCCTACTCAGAAAGTGTGAGTACACTGCACACGATCTAATGGTTTGTCTAAATTAGATCAGTGAAGAGTTGGGGGTGGGGTGTTACAGTAAGATAGGGAGGCCGAAATGTTTATGGTCAGTTTGGATTTAAGTTTTGAAAAGGAAGGCTTGTTTGCCTTTAGTGCATCTGTCATTTTGTGTGTAAGGGGGGAAAGTTAATTTCACTTCCTCTGTGACTCAAAGTAGATGCAACTCTGTCTCATTTGGAGCAGAAGCACAAATTATGGAGGAAGCTCGCTGTAAATGTGAGAGCTGCTATTTATATGGTATTCAGCACTGTTTAAGTACTTCATTAATGTTCTGGTTGAAAAAATGAATTAAAAGACCTGTGCAGATTGTCACTGCTGTCTTGTGTTAGTGCAGCTGACAGGTTTGCTAAAATATGTAGGCTCTGTATTAAATATTGTTTTTTTTTTTTTTTTTTTTTATTGAAACTGTGCCTCGTAGCTCCATAGTGTAGTGGTTTACATATTTGCCAGACAAGAGAGAGATACCCCAGTGTGATCCCAGGAGGAAAGACGGATCCCGTCGGGGTTGTGTCAGGATGGGCGTCTGGTGTAAAAACTGCCAAATCAAACATTTGGAGCTGCCCACTGTGGCGACCCCTTGTGCAGTTGAAAGTGCTGTTACTGAGAATGAGCTTGTGACATTCACAAAATACAAGACCATGTTTACTTAGAAGTTCTTTAAAGTGAAATGTGTTATCCACATGTGTGGCTTAAGTTTTGTATAATGTTCAGTCGCCTGGATTGTCATCCAATACTTGGTTTTTGTTTTTTGTTTTTTTTTTTTTTGTTTGCCTGTCCCGCTTGGTTCCTTTGCCATCAGAATTATTGTCTAAAGGCAAAGAAACATGCCCAACGGATTTACTTTAGGATTGTCATCCAATACTAACTTAATTATTTATGTTTAAATTTAAAAGTAGATCTATATTTTTCTTGCCTGTGGCAGCAAAGCCAGCAGTTACACTCAGATTTGCTATAAGTTGTTAGTTATTGGATTACAAGTACTTGGAAAATAGCTGCGCTTTAGACAGTTGGTCAGACAAAACTATCAGTTTCTATCTTGTGCTGGGTGCTTTTCATATTTTACAATTTTAAAGTTCATGTTGGGTCAAGTTGGGGGGGGGGGGGGTGTTAGTGGAGAGAAGAGTGGTTGTGGAGGAAGGATGACTTTAGGCATTTCACATTGAGACACATTTCTAAGTGTAGTAATGTAGCAGCTGAGGAGGCTAAATATAGGCACAGCTCTGTTTTTGGTGGAAGAGGAAGCCCTCAAAGTTGCTGTGCATCATGTCTATACTAAAAACACTTTCTGCTACTTTCACACAGTGGGCTGAAAACAAAAGAAATCTGTGTGCAAAGGTATCTGCGCATATGCACAAAGGTAGACGAAATAGAAGTTGTTTTTGCAGTTGACTGCAGGTCGTCTGTTAGCTGCATAGACACAAAGTGGATTATTTATGCAGATGGCTGAATGCTGAAATTTAGTCCATGCTAAGCCTGCACTAAAATAATTTGGCAAATGGGCCCATTTTCTATTGCTGTGTTTGTTATAATGTGTCATTATTACTTGTTGCATTAAAGGAATTATTGTACATGCCTTACAATGTCTTTGGGTTGGCTGTAGCTTAGGTGTTAGAGCAGGTCATCTGCTAATTGGAAGGTTGTTGGTTCGATCCCTCCAGTCTGCATGCCAAATGTCCTTGGGCAAAATGCTAACCCAAGTTGCTCTCCAATGTGTCCATCGGACAGTGAATGTGTGTGATTGTTAGATAGGGTTTATATAGAGCATAGAGTTTTTGGGTTAGTCAGAGTAGAAAAGTGCTATATAAGATTCACCAAATCCATTTTTACTTCTGCCAAGTCATTCATATTTTTCTGTTTTAAATTACAAAAGTTGTACTTTATTACATTGGTTTGACTTTAGAATATATGCATCAACAAATCTGAAAAGCTGGAGCTGCCAAATGATAGTATAAGGCAGCAATGAATAAAAGTACCTCAATGAGGACTATTCCTTCCCTAGTAAAACACAGCTGCATCAAAGGTGTTGGTTTTGCAGAACTGAAGGATCAAGTGTGACAAAATCCCACGTTGGAGACAAAATGTTACATAAGCAAATTATCCTGCCTGTAAGTTGTGACATACACCAACACAAATGATGAGTACAACATATGCAGAGACGTGTAGCTTCAAGCATAATGTGGAACATTTGGTATGCCTTTTGTTGCTATCTGTAACAAGGCCAGTAGGACAAATTTAAATGACTCATCAGAGTATTTCCAGATCGTGGCAGAGAAAAGCAGACGTGCAACAAATGGCTTCTTACTTGAGCACGTATCGTCAAACATAATGTTTCATAAGAACTAATGGCTTGTTCATGTGATGGAGGAGGAGTGGGTAGAATAGAGGAGGGAGGAGGAGGGTGATCTGGGGTGCGCAGGCTAGATGAGGGCATGTTGGGAAGCGTGTTTTTAGGAAGCGATGGGGAGGGTCTCAGTTGTCTGTGCTCTCACGCTTCAGTTGTTAACTGGAGCGTGTGGGTGCACGGAGTTTAGGAGGACCCCCGCAGTCCCTTAGCTGGCAGTTGACAAAAGCATTAGGCAACATTTGGTGCTACCAGCACTTATTATATTTACACATAAGTATATATATTTCCTTTTAAGTGCTTAAATTTTGTGCATGCTTTAGTTTGGCTAAAGCATTCAAAAGCTTTTTCCCCTCCTGTAGAGAGTTGTATTAGGATATTTGATTTTTAAGCCTTTTAGGCGCTCTTGTGCCAAGTAATGCTTGGCTAGCCATATCAGCTGATGATTTTGACAGAATAAGCACCACATTCCCTCCTTCCTCCCGTGTTGATGCAAATCAGTAGTGTTGATATTTGAGAGATGAATCATTATTGGGTTCACTGTAACAGGAAGCTTGAGGTCTTGTGCACGTATATGTGCATATATTGTGTTCCTCGGTACTTGCGGCTTTTATGATTAAAATTGAGGCTCATGTACTAGCGTAAATTGTGTATATGTATGTTTCTGTATGTATGGGAGTTGGATGCGGACTGTAACGGTAATCCCAGACTGTCCGCATGGCACCCCTCCATATGGTCCCACTGCTGTTTGTCTGAGAAGAGCGCTGTCTTTGTCTCGGCGTAAAGGGTGGGCACCCTGTGTGTCTGGGTGGAGCAGTGGGCGGGTTGAAGGATAATTGGAGGTCATTGTTTCGCCAGCCCCTTGTTGACCCATGTAGGTCAGGGGCCAGAGTTACGGATCAATCAAAGCATGCATGTGCCCTTCAGGGTTCGAGACCATTTTAGTGCATTCAAGCAGGTGTCACTAATGAGAGTTTCCAATGAGCTTGGCGTTGCGCAGTGCACATTCATCCATCAGACATGACATTTAATGGCAAGCTAAACAAGCTGTCACCACCTTTATAAACAGTTAAATGCCAAATGTGCTTTATGCAAAGTTTAAAATGAGACTTGTCTCAAATGTGGACGTTAGGGAATCAATTTATTGTTATTGTGTTGCAAATTATTACTCTTTTCCTTTCAGGCCCGCCCGCCCCTACCTCTCTGTTTCAGCCTCCACGGCGTCCCGGCCTTGGCACGGTGGGGAAACCCATCCGGCTCCTTGCCAACCACTTCCAGGTGCAGATTCCCAAGATTGATGTCTATCACTATGATATTGAGATCAAGCCTGAGAAACGACCACGAAGGGTTAACAGGTAAAGATTCATGAAGATACTGATCGTTTTGATCTGTTGCTTTTGCAACCAGACTGCCTAAATGTCTCTGAATGTTGATTATGTGCCCTGACTATCCTGTTGGACCTCGCTTCTGTAGGGAGGTGGTGGATACCATGGTCCGGCATTTCAAGATGCAGATTTTTGGTGACCGACAGCCTGGCTATGATGGGAAGAGGAACATGTACACAGCACATCCACTGCCAATAGGGAGGGACAGGGTTGGTATTTCAGGCACATAAACTGTCAGCTCTAATGCACCATAAAGGGATAAGTTTTGTATTTAATGGCATACCTCAGTGATTGTAGATCATATTTTAAGAAGGAAATGGCAGGCGTATTAAATGGGTTACTGGCTCAGCTTAAGGAGGCAGACTACATAATTGAGTGAAAGGTTTCCAACTGGATTTCTAGGAAAGTCTGGAACAGGAATGCGATCTGTGCTGGTCTGAGGGGTCTTTTAGATAGGACCTCTAATAGAAAATGCAGTATGCAGGCATTCATATTTCATCGACTATGTAATTTAAGCTGACAAAAAAGCCTGATGATGAAAATTTATGTTTAAAGGAAACAATAAATTTCACTCCAATAATTTAATCTGTTTGTATCTGGCCAGTATATGTGGAAATGAGATCTCAGTAATACAAAGTGGGTTACTAATATCTGCATGACCAGTTAAAAAAGTGTTTTGGTGCCATTTTTATGACTTACTGACATTTCATTTGCTTTATTTTGGTAACTTAAAGTCCTTTCCTTCAGTTTTTGTCTGGTTTATACCCCTTGATTCTTCATTGGTGACTCTAGCTCATCTATTTGTAATCCAAAAAATGATTACATTCTTTGTTTTGCATTTCTGGGTTTTTTGATCACCCCTTGTCACACATTCTACAACCAATGTCCCTTCGCTGAGCTTTTGTTTTCATCATTCTTGGCCCTCTTCTGCCCTCAGGTGGATCTGGAGGTCACCCTACCTGGTGAGGGGAAAGATCAGACGTTCAAGGTGTCCTTGCAGTGGGTTTCTGTGGTGAGTCTTCAGATGCTGCTGGAAGCCCTGTCGGGTCACCTTAACGAGGTGCCAGAGGACTCCGTTCAGGCTCTGGATGTCATCACAAGGCATCTGCCTTCCATGAGGTACGGCTTTTCACCCATGACTTACAAACGCATCACCAGCTTATTCACGTCTTTTCTGCAGTGTTGTTGATGTAATCTAATGTCAGAATAATGGCTTAAATTTTCCCTGAAAGCTGTTATAACTTAGTAATGTAAACACAGATGTATTTAGAAGAGAAGGACTTAAACATATCAAGAATTCATTGTACTACGAATATCCAGATCAATAGAGCAGTTATTAGCATGCTCATATGCCCACTTTTGTCTTTCAGACTAATGCGTCTGGATTTTTTTTTTTATTGCATGTTTTAAAAATATACCTTAATGGTTAAGTGAACATCTGGTTTGTTAATAAATACAAAAATTAGATAATATAAAACCTAAAATTTGTTTTTCGGTTACACACAGGTACACTCCAGTGGGGCGATCGTTTTTCTCTCCTCCGGAGGGTTACTACCATCCTCTTGGTGGAGGCAGGGAGGTGTGGTTTGGTTTCCATCAGTCTGTCCGTCCTGCCATGTGGAACATGATGCTCAACATCGATGGTACAAACAGATTTTTCTGCAGCTATGATTTGAAATTTTATTGATTTGAAAACATCCAAAATGAGATTTTTATGTGATGTAAGGATGCTCACTGGCCACCCAGTTAACTGCCAATTGAAGCAAATATCTAACTGGCCAATCTTGACAGCATATCACTGCAGTTAGGCATGTACACATGGTCAAGAGTACCTCTTGAAGTTCAGTGTCTGAATGGAGAAAAGTGACAAGCATGAGTGAACGTGGCATGGTTATTGGTGCCTGACGGGTTGATCTGAGTATTTCTGAAACTGCTCATCTACTGTGATGTTCCCACACAACCATCTCTAGTTTTACAGCAAATGGTCTGAAAGAGAAAATATCCAGCGAATGGCAGTTCTCTGGGTGAAAATGTCTTGTTGATACCAGAGGTAAAAGGAAAATTGCCAGACTACTTTGAGCTGAGGAAGGCAACAGTAACTCAAATAACCACTTGTTATCAAACAAGAGCAGGAAGTGCACTTCAAAGTTTGAAGCTGATGGGCTACAGCAGCCAAAAAAACCCACACCGTGCCACTCTTGTCAGCTGAGAGCAGGAAACTGAGGTTGCAGTTCACACAGGTTTGCTGAAGCTGTACAAAAGATTGGAAAAATGTTGCTTTGATCAATCAATCTTAATTTCTGCCGTGACAGTTGAATGAGAGTTCGAATCTTGCATTAAACTGATTTCTTGAACATGACAATGAGTTGACTGTACTCAAATGGCCTCAGTTAGTGGGTCTCAGTCCAATCCCCAATAGAAAGATGTGATGCAGTGACAAATTGCAACTGTGCAATGCTATCATGTCACTATGGATGAAAATGCTGCAGGAATATTTCCAGCACCTTGTTGAATCTTTGCCACCAAGAATTAACAGTTCTGAATTAAAAACGGGGTCCACCACAGTACTAGCAAGATGTGCCTAATGAAATAAGAAAGTGCTTACAACTAGAATACTTTCTTTAATATTTCGTACAGTGTCATGACTCCCATTAGACTAGAAACACTGACTTTCTTTAGTAAAAACTTGTAAAGAAATGATTGGGCGGAAACAGTCGTAAGTATTACAATGCAATTCATATGACGTTTCAGTATGTTAGCAAAGCATCATAATATATTGCTTTATATGATGCATTACAAATCATGTTGTGTTTATAATATGAATCTGAAAAGGTAAATAAAGGTAGATAATTAAGGGTAAAAGTGAAAGGTGCCCTAAACACAAGTATCTCCATTGAACTTTTGCACCTGTAAAGTACAGCTCAAGGTATTGGTTCACAGAAGTACACAAGGCTGTTATGTGTTTGGTCTTTAAATAGCGAAGTTGACAAAGAAATTTCTGTCGGGTCCGGATTTTTAATTGGTTCGTTCATCTTTGCTTTTCTGTATCGACTGCTATTCATTTTTCCTCAGTTACTGATTTATAAAACCAGTTGAATAACTTTCTTTTTTCCTTAACAGTATCAGCTACTGCTTTCTACCGTGCTCAGCCTGTGATCGAGTTCATGTGCGAGGTGCTTGATATACAAAACATCAATGAACAGACCAAACCACTGACTGACTCACAACGTGTCAAGTTCACCAAGGAAATAAGAGGTGAGCACTCACAACCACCAACTGAATTAAGAGCTTAGAATCTGCCAGACCGGGGAGGTCAGTGACACACATTATCACGTTATGAATGACTTTAGACTCTTTAACTCTTCCGCACTCCATAAAAAGTTACAAAGAAATCCACTCTGGTAACTGGGTCATGCAGTCCTGCTATATCTAAATCAACTGGCGGAAATCAAAGTACTTTCTCATTAAGCAAAAATACAGAAACATTTCTTTGACCAGTTTTGATCTTTCTTTAGCCTCACATGTTGTAACTGGTAGTTGCACAACAAAGAGCAGAAGCTGCTGACATGTTTTTGTTGAAATTCAGAACCAGATAGTTAAACTTGAAATTAAACTTTTTTTTTTTTTTTTGTTCTTCACTTCTCTAGCCTCTGTGGGGCTTGTATAAGCACACTTTTCTGTCTAAAGAAAAGGCATAGCTAGCTGGAGTGTCAGCATTGATATTATGGCCTCAAAAAAACCAGACTGCTAAACCTGCTAAAGGCAAACACAGTAATGTGTTTTACATTTTATTTTATTTTTTTTATCCAGACATTGCAATTATTCTTGGTGTGTTGTTAAACAGGTTTGAAAGTTGAGGTCACACACTGTGGTCAGATGAAGAGGAAGTATCGAGTTTGCAATGTCACGCGCCGACCTGCCAGCCATCAGACGTAAGTAGCAATCCTGCACTCATCAGCAAAGGCACTGTAGTAAAGTGTACCAAAGTCATACCCTTATAAGTGTTGTAAATGTAGAATTAAACTAGGCAAACATTTTCTTATTTATTCATACTCACGGAGACTTCAATGTGGCTTGCACACATTTTCCATTTATGCACAGGTTCCCCTTACAGCTTGAGAACGGCCAGGCCATGGAGTGCACAGTAGCTCAGTATTTCAAGCAGAAGTACAATCTACAGCTCAAGTATCCACACTTACCCTGTTTGCAAGTAGGACAGGAACAGAAGCACACCTACCTTCCCCTAGAGGTGAGAAACCCCCCCCCTTTTTTTTTTTTTTTTTTTTTTTTTTTTTGTTTGGAGGGGGGGGGAGATGGAAAATGTTCTCACGCAGTATACCTTTAATAATAATAATAATAATAATAATAATAATAATAATAATAATAATAATAATGGATACTTTATTGATCCCCATGGGGAAATTACTTGTTTTTCTCTGCATTTGACCCATTCACTCAGTGAAGCAGTGGGCAGCCCACTAAGCAGGCGCCCGGGGAGCAGTGTGTAGGGACGGTACCTTGCTCAGGGGTACCTCAGGGTAGCCGTTAAGTGGATTTGAACCGCCGACCTTCCGATCATGGGGCGACCACTTTACCTACTGAGCTATCCCTGCCCCATAATAATAATAAAATTAATAAAAAGTTGTGACATTTTTTTCCTTTTCAGATTGCCCACTGCTGCTCCTCTTATCTGATTTTTGTTTAATTAATGAAATGCCCATTCCTCCTCCTGCAGGTCTGTAACATAGTAGCAGGCCAGCGCTGTATCAAGAAACTGACCGACAACCAGACATCAACCATGATTAAAGCTACAGCTCGTTCAGCCCCCGACAGACAGGAAGAGATCAGCAGATTGGTGAGAGTTGGTTCCCTGTTTGAGGAGGCATTGGGGGCTGGATCATCATGCTGTATTTTTAATTGTTTGCTTAGTTATAGCAACTGCTTCAAACCCAACCATGTCTAAAGGAAAATTAGAAATTTGAGTGTCTGACTTGAGTGTATTTATTTAAAAGGGACAATGAACACAGTTGTCATTGTCAGTATACTAGATTTATCTGTACATTTTCAAATGCCAGTCCCTGGCAGGTTGATTGTATTGTGATTCCTGTGAACTGGTCTTCCTTTCTCTTTCTCAGGTCAAAAGTAACAGCATGGTCGGGGGCCCCGACCCTTACCTGAAGGAATTTGGCATTGTTGTGCATAATGACATGACAGAGGTGACAGGGCGTGTCCTCCCAGCGCCCATGCTACAGTATGGGGGCCGGGTGAGTACAGACACAGGGAGGGACTGTGGCAGGGTGAGTACTGGGCAGGGGACTGCATTCTCAGGGCGCAAGCCCGTTGGGAATGCACAGGGTGGGCGTGGGACGGGGCTTCAGAGTGAATGCTGTGACATGGGGATGTTCCAGGTTTGCAGAGGTTTTACAGCTAAGGATTGAGATGCTTATAATCTTGTAAATACAGTTAAATTAAAATATCCAAAGTGATTAATGACTTGAGTACATGCTGAATAGTATACCCATTACATATACATTAAACTGGAAGTATAGGTGATACAGTAGTCGGCTTTAACATATGCACACTTGTAAGACCTGGATCTTTCCCATGTTATAATCCTGTGGTGCATCTCAGATGTCTATTAAGTGTCTCCTTTTGCATATTCTTCCCCTCATTAAGACAGCTTCAGGATGTAAAGATCTAAATGATATTGCATTGACTGCTTTTTGTAAGTGGAAGAAATGAGATGAGGAGCCTGTGGACCACTGAGATATGCCCACTGAATTTCAAATCAGCCATTTGAGGATCTAAAGTTGAGAAGCCTAAAGTCAGTTTTTAGTGTCACGAAGGTGGCTCTTTTGACCTGGCTAGAAGCATTTAGTTTTGGTTTTAAATCTTCATTTTGTCATCTTTTTGCTGTATCCTGTAACTGATTGTTTCCTGGAGGAACACAGTGTATATAAGCAACTGAAGCAGAATTTATGGTTCAGCAGGGAGAGCGTGTTCACAGACAGCGGGCGGTCTGGGGATGGCCCATCTGCCTGCAGAGGGCTCTGTGTATGGAAGCAGTGTACAAAGTATGTGGTACAGCCGGTCTGCGGGCCACTCTTGCTTGTGCTGTTGTTGGTCCGTCAGCCAGTAGTGGAGAAGAGCGAAGTTACAACATACAAACTGCTAAAGTGAAACGGAGTGTTAAACATGAAGTTTCCACTGCAGCCACTGTCGGTACTCTTCATGCTTTGTCTTTAATTAAAAAAAGTACAGCATGAATATAGAGCAAAATGTTGTTGTTTTGCGGTTTTTCCCAGTGAACTCCGCTGTCGCTCACTTCTCTATTCCGGCTCACTTGTCAAGCAGTCGGCATTGGCAGTGGCATACAGCATCTGCTTCCAGCGACGTGCAGTTGAATTTTGGAGAACTGCATGGGAGCCCATCTGCAGTGAGTGAAAGCCCCTCTCCCCCGCTGTACGAGTGGTAACGTCTACACAGACGGACATATTTGCTCGACCATAAATTATGCTTTAAGTTGTGCCTTAACCAACACCACTGAATGAATCTGTTCCATTAGCTGCTATTGGAGTAGTTAAAATAATCAGCCACATTTGTAGGCTGTTAATCACAGAACATTCAGCTGTTTCAATTTCACTTTGATTTCACAAATCAAAGTGATTTTTCCACATCTGTTTTTTGTTCTTTTGTTCTTTTTTTTTTAAAGGTTAAGACAGTCAAATGTGGCTGTTTAGATGTATGCATGTTAAAGTTTCTGAACTCTAATGTGCAGCTGCCTTTTTAGAAGTAAATGGCTGCAGTAACAATGCACTGAGTGGTTAAAATAATCAACTTGAGGTTATACATTTTAGCACTCTGTGCACTTGTGGTGATCACATCACAAGGTTAGCAGTTTTCTCCCACATTACTGTCATGTGTAGCAAGTGTGTCATTTCACTTATTTCTTTTGTTCTTTATAGATTTCAGACAGTGCTTCAGCTGATCCACTTTGTGCAGAGGAAGAGTCAAATGACCCATCAAACGACCCCTTTTATGTGAGGCGCAAAAACCCTGAGTTAACAAAGTTGATACCCACCGTCGGGATATTTGTTATCTCTGACTGGTGTTTTAGGTTGTGTCAAGTCAGCTAATGCAATGAAAGCCTGGATATGTTCAATTTGTTTACCGCTCTGTTAGGATCTGTGATGCTAGATGGCATCATTTGCATCTACCTAGCTAAAATAAGGAATTTAATAAATAGCCATGTAGCAATAAGTTATTCGCCTTCAATATCTTGACTATTGCCTGGGAAGGCATGTGAGGCTGAATTGGGATTCAAGGATTGTGTGTAAAGGTGGGGGGGTAATGGAAATGCTGCCAACCAGAAGACGATAAGACTCTTATCCATGCAGGAATAAAGTAAAATTAGTCTTCACTTCCACTGTTTGTGCCTGTGGAGTGAATGTGAATCTATTTTTCATATGAAAATTAGAAGGTTAATATAAATACTACAGGGGCTGGATTAAAACTCGCCACTCACTGGCAGTGTGCAATGATTCTGCTAAGATAAGATTAAATTTTAATCATCCCTGTGGGGAAATATTGGCTCAGTCTTTGGCCAGCTTTCTCGTAGAGTTCTCTGGCGCCTTTTTTAAACTTTTTATAAAAAAAAAAAGAGGCATATTCTCATTTGGGAGGGGGGGGGAGTACCTGTGCCAAGCTTAAATCCACTTCTGACTGCCTCAACTATACATTGCGTCATAAACCCAAGATCCTGAAAGAACACTGAATGATTTGGCCATTTGCCTGCTGGGATATTGAGTCTAATCAGCTTCTAGCATAAGTGCCCTTAATGCATACAGAAAGCTTTTTTTCCAATTTCTGTGATCACTTTGTATGAATGAAATGCGCACATTTCATTCTATTCAATGTGATATAATCGTGCCGCCTTTTTTCTGTGTAATATGCGCTGAAGTTTTTATTAGTCTGAACAACCTGTAAATATGTATTTTTATCTTTTTTTTTTTTTTTTAAATACATTTTTCAGGTTGTGTTGAAAAGAGATGGAGAACCACTAAACTTTTGGCATTCGACTGAAGTTCCATGTGGCCACTCAGTTTGAAGAACAAAGCTCCTAATGGCCTTTGGCAAATCTTATTAACTTAATTGAAAGCTTCCCTTTGAATTTCCAGTCGCAACCCAACTGAAACTGGAAGTGCTCGGTGTCTCTTTAAGTGGATGCAATACTCATTATACTCATATTACTCATTAGGACCCCTGACATGAAGCAATATAAGAAAACCGGTTATTTCTTGGCAATTTAAAAAGAATCAAAAGTTCTGATTTTATTATTTTTTTTAAATCTATTTATATTTTTTTGCGCGCAATACGTTTACATGACTGACCAAATTGGCACTAGCCTTTGAGGGACCAAGTCATTATTTTTGGCAGCAGGGTAACAATCTACCTCGGAAACACCCCCCACACCACAACTATGGACTCACCCAGCCCTGGTGACTTCAAGGCAAACCTAGATACTGCTAGCTTTAATTGGTGAATCAACTTGTTGAACTTGTACTCAGAATTGGCAGCAAACCAACTGATGTTGTTACAGTTGTAGCCACATTAAGTTAAACTCATTAAATTTGTCAGTAATTTGCATGTCACAGCTCAACAGCATGATATCTTTAGAAATGGTTAACTAGTCTGTACTACAGTGTCTCAACATTTGCCTTTAACACATTGAGCTTTAGCATAAAAGAAGGAAGATATTTAACTATGTATCTGTACTTGACCACTGTTTCAACAGCCCCATCATCTGTCAGAGGCAGCAAGGATGGACCCAGACCAATTTGGATGGGCTTCCTGCTCCTATCTAAACTGACAGTTTCCCAGATTTTAGCTAAAAGTGAACCATTACAGAGTGAATATGTTGCAAATAATGACTTTCTGTCTGTTTCAAATTCATTTAGGATAAAATGCAAGCAGCTGTGGCAGACTTACTAAATGTAGAGGTAAAGCGTATCCCACCACACCCACTGCCCCAAACACTTGGTTGAAGAGTAGGTATACTTCAGTCGGCCAGGACTTTGTTCGGTTGACTGCAGCCTTCAAAACTGAGACTTTTTTTTTCTTACACAAGTCTGGTGATGCCAAAATAAATGTCATGTGTTAACACTCCCCCCCCCTCCCTCCCTCCCTCTATAAGCAATGGTAAAACTGGTATTGAGGTATCAAACATTTAAGCCTTTTAACACTTGTACAGTGTTCCTAGCCAATGTACAGTGTTTACAGGCATGTTCAGCTGTGTGTTAACCCTCTGAGGTCAAAGGATGTGGATAAAGAAAATTAAGGGAACACTTTGAAAATCTTATATTTGATCTATCTAAGCCCTTAAAGGGAATAAATTATATTTTTCACTGACTGTTACATCCTCATGTTCTCAACAACTTACACAGTGAAAGATTTTGGCTCCGAAATGTCATTTGAGTGCCAATGTGTAATTTTGAAGTGTTCCCTTATTTTTTGAGTGGTCAGTGTGCATATAACTCTAACCCTATCTCATTTTTACATTTTTGGATTAAAAAAAAATGTTTTCACATGTTTTGGCAACCAGTGGACAAAATTCTCATACACACAAACTTTTTTTTTTTTACAAAACAAAGTCCTATTTTTTTTTTTTTTTTTTTTTTTTTATTTTATTTATTTATTTATTTTTTCCCCTCTTCAACATAGGGTTAGTGTTAACCTTAAGGATGATTGGACTTCAGAGGGTTAATGCTTTGTTTGCTTGTAATTGTTGCAGCTTTTGTATTGGCTCATCCAACTGCAGGGTTGACTAAGAGTGTAGGGGCTCTCTCCGCAGAATAAAACAGTGGCGACGCCCAATCAGGGCGTGTGGGACATGAGGGGCAAGCAGTTCTACGCTGGCATAGAGATCAAGGTCTGGGCTGTGGCCTGCTTCGCTCCACAAAAACAATGTCGTGAGGACCTGCTCAAGTAAGCTTTTAACAGCTGTTAGTGCAACATTTTAAAGAAATATCTAACATTTACGCTTATATTAAACACTCAGTGTTACAGTGAAATGTCTGGATTTAATTCTGTGCACAAAAATATGAAACTAAGTTCTGTAAATGAGAACTCACTTTTAATACTCCAACTCTTTAGACTAAGCTGCTCAAATCCCCCCCCCCCCCAAACGGCATCATCACTGTTTGGGTGCAGCATGAGAAAACCCAGATTCTGAAGAGTGCAACGATTTTAAAGCTTTGTATGTCTATATGATGTTAACGATCATTGATATAACATGTTGCCATTACTACTAACTCTAAACTACAAATCGAGAATATTTATATGCAAGCGGTTTTTCACAGCAGTAGATGGGAATTGCCCACGACCTTGAATTGGATAAGGGACTGATTTATAATAAACTCTGGGGTTTTAACAGGAGCTTCACTGACCAGCTGCGAAAAATTTCAAAGGATGCTGGGATGCCCATTCAAGGCCAGCCTTGTTTCTGTAAATATGCCCAAGGAGCTGATAGCGTGGAGCCCATGTTTAAACACCTTAAGATGTCTTACGTTGGTCTGCAGCTGATTGTGGTAATCCTTCCTGGCAAAACACCGGTCTACGGTAAGGAACTTTTCTTCATTTTTATTTTCTTCTTTCTTATATGGATTAAACAATATTGTGACTGTAATCTTGGTCATGTTGGTTGTCTTGTGCAGCTGAGGTAAAGCGGGTGGGAGACACCCTCCTCGGTATGGCCACCCAGTGCGTGCAAGTGAAGAACGTGGTGAAGACTTCCCCTCAGACCCTCTCCAACCTCTGCCTCAAGATTAACGCCAAGCTAGGAGGCATCAACAATGTCTTGGTGCCTCATCAGAGGTCAGAAAGAATTCTAATTTGGTCACAGAGATGCAATTTCTTCTCTTGAATGGTGAAGATTGTTTAAATGTTCTCTGGAAAATGAAATCTTCCTTGGTAATCATGTGGGACAGAAAGACCTTTTTTTTTTTTTTTTTTTTTTTTTGCAAACATGCGAGGATTATTAATTATACTGTTACAGTATTAGTGCTGTTTATGCAGTATGAAATTAAAAATGAAGCATACTCCTATTTGTTTTTTTTCAGGCCCTCTGTGTTCCAGCAGCCTGTCATCTTCCTGGGTGCTGATGTCACACATCCTCCAGCGGGTGACGGGAAAAAACCATCCATCGCAGCAGTGGTGGGAAGCATGGATGGCCACCCAAGCCGGTACTGCGCCACGGTGCGAGTCCAGACGTCTCGACAAGACATGTCCCAGGTAACTACAGATGTGCTTGAAACTGACACAGATGGTCTTTATAAAACAGATCTAATGTTTTACCTCAGTATGACCCAGCTCACGTCCATTAAACCAAAGTTTGCTCACTTTTTAATACTTTCCTGTACTAACTCCAGATTTGTTTTGCATCTTCAGGAGCAGCTCTTCAGCCAGGAAGTTATCCAAGACCTTACCAACATGGTCAGAGAACTGCTAATCCAGTTTTACAAGTCGACACGCTTCAAGCCCACACGCATCATCTATTATCGTGGTGGTGTATCAGAGGGACAAATGAAACAGGTAATACTGGCAGCATGTAGAAATTACAAACCATAAAGCTAACAGAATGATATGTAAAATCAAACGCCTTTGAGTTTTGTGTAAATTCATTAAATTATTTTTGGTATTTCAGGTAGCATGGCCCGAGCTGATAGCCATCAGGAAGGCCTGCATCAGTCTGGAGGAGGATTACAGGCCTGGCATTACCTACATTGTGGTCCAGAAACGTCACCATACTCGTCTCTTCTGCTCTGACAAAGCTGAGAGGGTTAGCAGTTTACCCAGATGTGTGCATTTAAGGGATATCTATTGGTCAATCTGTTCCCTAAGTCTGACTTTATTACCCCTTGCAGGTTGGGAAGAGTGGTAACGTTCCAGCTGGCACCACAGTGGACAGCACCATCACACACCCGTCCGAATTTGATTTCTACCTGTGCAGCCATGCTGGGATCCAGGTGAGCTTACATGATAATAAAGGAAAATGAGTGAAATTTGTGTCCAGGTTATTAACTTTTTGCAGTGGAATAGCTTCCAGAGCATTGGGAGGGTGGACAAAGATTAGAGCAACAAACAGATTCCAGGCAAATCTGCGGTTGTGAGTGAGCTGGAATAGAGCAGGAAGTCATTTCATGAAGTTGTAATGCAGTATTGACATTGTTGCATTGCTTTCTCTTTCAGGGAACCAGTCGCCCCTCCCACTACCACGTCTTGTGGGATGACAACTGTTTCACGGCCGATGAACTGCAGCTCCTTACCTACCAGCTGTGTCACACCTATGTTCGCTGCACACGCTCAGTTTCCATCCCGGCCCCAGCCTACTATGCCAGGTTGGTGGCTTTCCGAGCCCGCTACCACCTGGTGGACAAAGACCATGACAGGTAAGGGAGCCTCGTATGTAACTACAACAATGTCATTATCAGATAAAACATAAATGAGTGTTTAAGATGTTTCTAAAACCTTTCAAATTAACCACATTGTTTAAGTTCTAATGTAAAACTTTTTTTTTTAATTGGTTTTTAATATAGAAGTCTGTGCATCAACTCACTTAAACCTATTAGTTTAAAACTCTAAAGCACCTAAAAGCTAAATTATTAAATGGCTTTCTAATCGGTATTGATGGTACAGAAAGGAAAACCGTACTGACACTACTTTTTTGTCTTGCAGCGCCGAAGGCAGCCACGTCTCAGGCCAGAGTAATGGCCGAGACCCCCAGGCATTGGCAAAGGCAGTTCAAATCCACTATGATACCCAGCACACCATGTACTTTGCCTGAACTAGCCTGTCAGCCAGTCCACTTGTGGATCTACCCCATATATATATATATTTTTTCTTTTTAAATCCATCTGCCCCATTCCCCGTTTTCCTTCTTCCCTCTCTCCTTGTAGTCTTTTCTTCATACTCACTCTACATTTTCTGAATCTGCACCAAAGCGGCTCGTGGAGGGGGATTCATCTACATCCCAACGTCCAGCAGGCTCTGTTTCATGGAACAATTTCCAACCAGCGTTCCCAATCGAGCCGCCCTTTTAACCAGCAATCCAGCACTGCGAACCCACAGGGGTTTACAATGCACAAAAGAGAAAAACGCGAAAAAACAAAAACAAACCATACACACACCTACGAGTTGAGCCATTATTTTGCGTTTGTTTTTGTTTTTTCTATTTGAATGTCTGTACTCATGTGTTTATAAGATACACTGAGCGAGAGAGTGGGCAGGCGCAAACTGTGCCCGCACAGCTCTTTAGCTCTCCCAGCTAAGCAGGACTCTTATCTACTTTTACCTCAAAGCCCTTTTGGGCAAAATCTGTCACAAGGTCTTGGGTTTATCGGGTGGTGGGGAGGGAGCTCTACATGAACAGAGATGGAGGGGGGTTGACCTTTTGAGAATTATATCTATATATATTTTCCTTTTTATGAGCGTGTGTTAACTTTTTCTCCTTTTTCGGTCTTTTACAAGCGAGGTGACCTGGGTGTCCATACCCATTGCGACTTTCCTCCCATCTTAGCGAAGAATACGCATGTGTGTGTGTGTGTGTGCGTGCATCTCTGTATATACATTTACTGCTGTATGAGAGTGTTTGTGTGTGTTTCATGGCAGGCCACTGAATTGTAAAGGGAAATCAAGGAGATAACTGCTGTAAATGCCTCAGATTTGTTGTGTTTTATATTCACACATACAGTACATATAAGCATATATTTACATCTATAGAGCAACTTTGAGACATATGACTTAAACAGGCCTCATAGAGGCACGTGTGGGTATTTGTAGCAGTCCTGGGTCACTTATTAAATGAAATGCTTTATTACATTTAGTGGTTGTGTTAGCCTGCTGCTTGCACAGGCTGGATAGGGATTTGCACCTTTGGGAGACGGCTGCTTTCTTGTGCCTCTAAACATCCTTGAATCCCAGAGTTCATTTCAAGTAGTAACTGAAGCCAGGACTGATGTGTAGCAGTAGCAACCATGGTCTGGCCTGTGACTGGTTCAGCATTGGGACCTGTTTAAAAAGCTGAAGGCATTAAACACAGTATGTTTTTATCAGTCTTGCTTTCTGTGTGAAAAGTGGTATCCAATTTTTTAAAACTTTTTAAGAAGGGTTATGACACTGCTGGACATTTTTAAATTTGTTTTCAAGGAACCTGGAACCAACTTAATTTTGATTTTTAAGGTCTCCTTTGCTAATGTTGGCCAATTCATTGCACTGACCAGGGATGCTAAGCAGGAACCAGAGGGCACTGTCAATCTCTTACCTTTATGCATTTATACATACGAATCAACAAAGCAGATTTGTAAAAGTTTAATATAAGATGTTTTGTGGTTATCTTAAACTGTTTTAGACCTAGTAGTTTACTGTTGTTGTTCTCGTTGTTGTCACTGTTGTTACTATTGTGATCAAATTTTTAAGGTCTGCAGCGAAGCCAGTTATATAGCTACTAGTGTGATTTCAGGAATAGACTTCAGTTGTTGAGCTGCAGGTTGAGGGGTTGAGTTTTCAGATTGGAAATTTTATTTTATTTTATTTTTTTTTGTAGCATTCTGGTGAGAGGTAGTTCTCAGGATGGATGAATTCGCGCCTCTTCTGCAGGTTCTGATGTAACGGTGGCCGACTCTAGTTGTCTTGTAGCAGTCAGACTGGTGTAACAGGTCTGCCATGGTGGTGTACGTCCCGCACCGGGTGTTGGCTGGTTTTGATCCGATAGATGGAGACAATCGGGAAATGTTGTTATGGTAGGCAATGAATTGAATTTAATTGTTTTTAAAAAAAACAATTTTACTCTGCGTGTATGTCAGTTATATCCATCTTACAATTCTCTATTTAACAGTATTTTTTTTGTGCTTTTTATGCATTGCAACACTGGATTAAATTGACGGTAAATAGAAGCGCTGCCCTTGGGAACCCCCCCCCCCCGCCCTCCCTTTTTTAACATGGAAACTAATGGTGACAGACGTACAATTGGCTCCCCCTAATGTTGCTTTTGGATAATAATGCAGGACAGCAGGCTTTGGGAGAAATGTGCACGCCTCATCGAGAGGGACAGCTCAGTGAAAACCCTTTTGTAATAAACCACCCGTAAAGCAGCAGGTTTACTATGAATGAGTTTGAGCTCCGTCTTGATGTGGGCGTGGGCATCAAGTGGAGAAGCAGGAAATGAGTAGCAGAAGGGGGACTGGGGAGGATGTTTTCCAGGCGTTGCTTGCAATAAGTTTTAAATGATGCAGATTAGTTTTTACAGTGTGCAGTTCTGTTAGCAGATTTGATTAAATATTCATCTGGGATCTCCAAGGGGGAATGTTTAAATCACAATATTTGGTCATTAAAATCCAGTCAGATAAAGGCTCACTCCCTGTTTATAAATATTACAAAGCAATATTAACCCAAGTTTTCAAATATGGTTAAAAACAAAGATATAATTCTACTCATTGTGATTGTTGGTCACTCGCTATCAAATCTCTGTATTTTATTTTTTTTAATTTTACTTTTATTTTTTTTTTTTTGTAAACATGATTTGCTTGTATCAATCAGTGGGAATGTGCATTCGGTGGAGTAGTTGTGTAGGCTTTAGACTCTTTCTTTCAAGTAACAAAATGTAGACTTTGCTCGCCTGCATGCCAGAGTATTGTCCTTTAAAAAAAACAAAACGACAAAAAACAAAAAAACTGAAAACCTTTTTGGAGTCATATTTATTATGAGAGAAAAAAAAATATAAACTTCCTTTTTTTGGGGCGGGGTAAATGTTTATCAATTTAGTGGGACTGTTTTAGGCTAGCAATATTTGTCTGTCTCTCTTTAAGATGTATTTTAAAGATTCCTACACAAATGTCAGTAATTTGGGAGGTACAAGCTGTTTTTTGAGGTGAGGGCTTCTGCGCTTTGCGTCGTGTTCCAAATCAAACGAGGTACTTTCTTCAAACGTGGACCCGTTAAAGACCGAACTCCTTTCCTCTGAGCCAGGTTACTGTAGAGAGCATCCATTTCGTCTTCTCGCTCCTGGTTTGTACCTATTGCCACGCCTATTGGTGGGCGCTCTCCTGTTTCCATGGCAACTCCGCTGACCCTTCACAGATATACTTCCTCTTTTGTGTAGAGGTCCCCCAGGCATTGACGGAGCAGGATTACCTCTTTTTAACCTTTTTAAAACAAGATCCATAATTCTTTCTGTGCCCCAATGGAAAGAGCATGAATTATTTTTAAATTCCTCTCACTTTGATATATTATATCTTGACAGATTTGTAATTTGACATTGTGTATTATGTCTTTTTCCCCCTTTTTTGTTACCCTTTTTCCCACTTTTTTTTTTTCTTTTTTAGGTTTGTTATAGCTCTGCTTTATTTTTTTATTTTTATTTTTTCCTGCTAGTGGTCTCTGAAACTGTGTGATTGTCTAATAGCAATAGAATCACAGAATCTGAGCGATCCGATTCTGGGAATCTGGTGGTTCAGATTCTGTGAATGAACGGAATCCTTTAAGTTGTAAAGGGGCAGGGTTCGTTCTGTCCCTGCCCTCAGAAGGCCATTCACTTGCTGTTATTGCTATTATGTGACATGTTGAATTGGTTTTTGTTGTTTTTGTTCGCCTGCAGGGAATTCTTGTGTTAATGTGCAAAGTAATAAATGGGTATTTCATGCCTATAACATAACTGTGTGCGCTCGTCATTGACATTTAGCCTGTAATATTGATTAAAAGGTGGATTTATGCCCACAGAGCTAGATCTGCACTTGACACCAAAGCCTACATATGCATTTATTGTCACTAGATGGCATTCTTTACCAAAGTAAATCAGATTACAGGATGATGGCACTTGGTAAAATATTAATGATGTAAGCTGTTCCTGTCCTTGGATGCAGCTGAATAGTGTAACAATATCAGATATATTCTGTCTTAAGTAGCCTGAAGAAATCTGAACACTTAATTTTTTTTTTTTTTTTTTTTTTTGCTTTAGTAAAGCAGGTGTTAAGTTAGTAGTCCTGGCAAGAGTGTAGGGATGGGGTCCTGTATGTGAACAGTGACTTGAAATGTTGAGTATTTTTAAAAAAATAAAAAATAAATAAAAATAAAAAAAAATAATTAAACAAATATCCCTTTTTTTTTTTTTTTTTTTTTTTTTTTTTCTTTTTTTAAAAAAATAGAATGCAGTTTTGGAAATTGAAAGTTTAAGAATGTAGTGCAAGTAATGGGATAAATTTTTATTTTTCTCAACAAAAAACCCAAACAAAATACATGCTGTACAATACAGAAAAGGGTCCAAAGATTAATGGAAATTGTTGTGGGGGCATATTTAACAGTATAAGTAGGATATTTTCTCTTAATGATTTCATTGTCAAAAAATGTGACGCTTTGTCCTTTATTGTAAATAGTTTGGTTTTTTTTTTGTTTTTTTTTTTTTTTTAAAACTATAAAACCTTTAACTACAAACTTAACTATATTTTATATTCATTATACATGATGCAAGCATTATGACTTTTTTGTTGTTGTGATGACCATGCCTATAGCTCATGAAAATCAGAAAGCCAGTTTAAATTTAAAGAACAAACTATTCACATAAATGTTTGTCTTGGTATGCAGACCTTGGTAAATACCTGCAAACACAATCAGAGGGAAGACTGCTTATTTGATGGTTGTTTAGATGTCTATCATTGATGTTCTCTAATAGGAGGATAAGCCACAGGTCTTGCTGAAAAGGCTGGCTGTATGGAGGTGTGTAAATAATAAAGTTGGCTGAAGGGGAAAAAGTATGAGGGAGACAAAGAGCATGGCCACAGACTTGAGAGGACTGTCAGGAAAAGTTGACTCAAGAACATCACAAGGAGTGAACGGAGGCTGGTGTCAGTGTATATAGACGTCTTCATAACAGGCGGTATAGCTGTTGCTTTACTACTGCTGTCAAACCACCCTGAACCAGAGACTTTAGAAGTGTCTTATGGTAAGTGGAAAAAGAAGTGGACTACTGCTCTGTGGTCCTCTTTTCAGATAAAAGTACGTTTTGAACTACATTTGGAAATCAAGTCCTTTTCAAATAATAATGGATTGCATTTATATAGCGCTTTTCAAGACCCTCAAAGTGCTTTACAGTTCCACTATTCATTCACTCTCACATTCACACACTGGTGGAGGCAAGCTACAGTTGTAGCCACAGCTGCCCTGGGGCAGACTGACAGAAGCGAGGCTGCCATATTGCACCATGGGCTTCTCTGGCCAACACCAGAAGGCAGTAGGTGAAGTGTCTTGCCCAAGGACACAACAACCAAGACTGTCCGAGCCGGGGCTCGAACTGACAACCTTCCGATTACAAGACAAACTGCCAACTCTTGAGCCACGATCGCCCACGCTTTTCTGGAGGAAAAGTGGAGAGTGTGGTCTGTGTATCAAGTGCTGGTGGGTTTTGATGGTTGATTGGTCCACTGTGTTTTATCAAAAAGTCAATGCAGTTGTCTACCAGGAGATTTTATAGCACTTTATGCTTCCACCTGTTGTCAAGCTTTATGGGAATGCTGATTTCCTTTTCCAGCAGGACCTAGCACTGCCCACAGTGACAACTATTATAAGTCTCAAGTTATGGCAGCTATCAAATCAACCTTCAACAACACCTTAGCAGGCTTAAAAGGCATGCAATGAATAAAGACTATATCAGTGTTTCCCTTTTTGAAGAAAATTGTTGAAAGAATTCAACTTTTTCATGATATTCAGATTTTTTTTTTAAGATGCATTACTATATACTGAAAAAACAACAACACAACATTTACTAAGAAGGAACTGGTCAAATAACCAGGTGGCTGCCTGTTATATTTGTGCACCTCAGGTAAAGAGGTCAGCAGTCAGCAAATGCAACCTGTAACGCAAGCAATCAACCTGGGATAGTGAATTGGTTGCTTATAAAGTCCCAAGCTAGGACTTGAAGCATTCCACCATTAAACCATATTTTCAAAATTTAAGCTCTAAAGTATTTGTCTTTCCCATGTGTATTTAAGATTTAAGTTTAGAGTAATTTCACTGCCGCCTACTCCCTTAAAGGAAAACTCAAACACACACATCTGTCTGTTTATCTGTTCACTGTGACTCGCCATTAGCGGTATGTGCCACCTTCCTCTGCCCCCCCTTTGTGTATCATCTGTCTCCGCTGCATTTCCTGTGTCCCGGCTGGTTGTCATGACCACTGTTACCAAGGCGAGCGGAGGCTACAGAAGAAAGGAAACCTGAACCACAGATCTTGATGCCACGATATTTAATTCATCAGCACAACACACCACTAAGGCCAAATGCAGAGGGAATAAGGATTCTTTCTTGGGTGGAAAATATGTTGAAATGAAAACAAAGACCTGCTGTCAGATCCTTCTGTTACACTGCCCCCAGCTATTTATGTGCCAAACAATTCACCATAATAACTGCAGTTGGTATTTCAGCTTGTTAATGTTTCAGTAGTCTGTGTCTAACTGAAAAACATGAAAGTGTTTAGTAAGAAATTGCAGTTAAGTGAATTTGAAAATAAACCCCAAACAAATTGTGATCTCTTATTTATTTATTTATTTATTTATTTATTTATTTATTTATTTATTTATTTATTTTTTGTGTAGCCTCACAACATTTTATCCACAGTCAAAAAAATAAAACCATGAAAAGCTGCTTCGCCCTTTCGCTGCAGACAAAAAGAGGCAAGTGAAAGCTATTTTTGTGTTGTCTTCTTTAAAATTCACGTGATTACGTGTGGTATGGAGCAATAGAGTTTGTAATCCCCATTGTAGGAGCCCACTCCATGTTGTCTTTGTGTTAGCTGATCCACCTACAGACACCGCTCCATCCTGAGTTTGCCCATGCCTCCCTCCCTTTTGTTGTCTCACCCTCTTTCGCCCTCTCCCTCCCACTCGCCTGTTTTATTGTGTTTTTTTTTTTTTTTTTTTTGTGGGGTTCAGTGGTGCTTTCCACAGGTTGGATATCAGAGGGGATGAAGGTAAGGGGGAGGGATCTTATGCTCTACTTACCCAGAAGTCTGACTTTGCAGGCCTGATTTCTTATTTATACCCTTGTTAGATCTGGACTGACCCATCTGGGCTGCACTGCTACTAAAGGAAGTGGCTGAGGGAGGGTGAAGCTGTGCAGCAGCTGAAGCCTGAAGTGGCCTCATCAAGGCTTGGACCCCAGCGCCATATATTGTCAGCTAAGAGACACTTCAGCTGGCAACAGCAGCGGTGTCTGAAGATAAATTCTGCAGGTTGTTTTCTACAGGAAAGCTGTTCTTTCAGAGGACGAAGACTACAAAAACCCGTTGCTTTGAGGCTTAATGTGGATTTGGGATTCTTTGGAGGAAAAAGGAGGCTGGAGTACCCTCTTTAGGTTGATCACGGTTCATATTTTGTCCATCCTTCTGGAAGCATAAGGAGTAGAAACTGGCTTTCGATGACCAGGAGGTAAAAAGCTACGCTGTTTTATTCTGTGTAATTGAGAGTCACTATATTCAACCTCCTGTGAAAGGATACACTCATAGCATCATCAGTAGCCTCGGATCCAGGTATCAGGTTATATCAGTCTGATCCATCTAGGTAAGGCTACACCAAAACCAAGAGTGACACTGAAGTAAACAGCAGCTCAGGAGTCCTGAGTTCAAGGAAAAAAGAAGCACTTCCACTGAAAAGAAAAGAAAAACTCCTGGCAGAGATCTCTCTTCCACCGGTCCTGCATTATAAAGCCTGATTGATCCCACATCTGCAGGCTGCCACAGGTGGCTGCACAGGTATTGGCTACTCAATAATGCACCGACTCAAACTTGAAAAGGAGGAGAAAGTGCGCGAGCCTCTGATCCCCTGAAAAGCTGGGTGTCTGTTGAGGGAAAGCAAGCGATTACTTCTGGATAACGCAGCGCACTGAGACGCGTGGAAGTGGAAACTGTGAGCAGATGTTGAGAAGGAAAAGAAAAAGAGAAGAACATGACTTTGACAAAGTGACATTAGGGCAAAGACCATAAGACGCTTGGCCAAACAACAAAAGGAAAAGAGAAGAACACTTAAATAAAAAACAACTTGGAAGACTGATAATAAGGAAAAGATCTTGTCAAAGAAGCTAAAGACAGAGAACAAATTAAACATTAAGAAATAGCTTCACATCCAGTTTTTTCATCATGGTGAACACCGGGATGCAGCTGATCAGCTTCACCTGTGCGGTGACCGGCTGGATCATGGCGATCGCTGTCACAGCCTTGCCTCAGTGGAAGGTCTCAGCCTTCATAGGCAGCAACATCCTGACCTCAGAGATCAAGTGGGAAGGGATCTGGATGAACTGCATCTACCAGACCACGGGTCACATGCAGTGTAAGACTTATGACTCCATGCTGGCTTTGCCTCCCGACATCCAGGCAGCCCGTGCTCTTATGTGTCTGGCCATCTTCATGGGCTGGCTCTCCTGCACCGTGTCCTGCTGCGGCATGAAGTGCACCACTTGTGCCGGGGACGATCGCCAGGCCAAGGCGGGTATAGCGCTCTCAGGTGGAGTTCTCTTCATTTTGACAGGCCTGTGCGTATTAATTCCAGTTTCCTGGACTGCCAATACAGTCATCCAGGATTTCTACAACCCCAACGTGCCTGTGATGTACAAAAGAGAGCTGGGCCAGGCTATTTATTTGGGCTGGGCGGCTGCGGTTATTCTCATGATCAGCGGAGCTGTGTTGAGCAGCACCTGCCCGCTCATGGAGAGGGGAGGCAGGTACCGGAGGGGCTACATAGGGCGGAGTTTTGCAAATTCACCTGCTACAGCACCAGATTTCCCAAAGCCTATCACTTCTAATAATTTACCACTGAAGGAGTATGTGTAGGAAAGGAAGAAGGACAGAAGAGCTGATACTCTTAAAAATGGTACAAAGATCATGAATTTTAAGGTATAAATTCAAACATATATTTATGAATACGTATTTTGTATATCTCTTTGTCATGTTTGTCTTCAGTACGTTGAGATTTGATGTTTTCTGTTCTCTGAGTCATAGCAGTGCCTGAAGAAAGCCTTTAGTCTTTGCTGTAACAGTATGACTTGATGATGGCTTTAATGATGGCTTGTGTTTTGAAGATTGCAGTGATTACTTAAGTCAGAAAATTGTGAAATTAAAAAAAAAAAATCTGGCAAAGTGTGCTTAAAGTATTTTGAAGTAGTTGCTTTTCTTTGTGTGTGCTGGACTTTTGTTCTATTTAGGGTCACTCTGTCGACATGCATATGACAAACCCAAAAAAAGTACAGACATTCTGTATTTAAGTAGAAGTACACCTACTAGTGTTGAAAAAAAAAAACTCCTGTAAAAGTTGAAGCACCAATTAAACTTCTAAAAGTGAAAAAGTACCAGCTCTGAAATGTATTTAAAGTAAAAAGGTAAAAAAAGCTCCTTGAGGAATATTTCTACCAGCTATTCTTATGCAAAGCTGACTGAGCCTTAAATAACACAGTCTACCTCCGTTTTGTTTTGCAGCATGTTTCACAATACGAAAAACACACAATGCCGCATGTACAGACCCAATATCTGATTTAAAAACACGAGGACTTACATGCAAGCTTTACATTTCCAGTGTAGCAGACCCCACTGAGCATTCCTTACCTTTAACTCTAACCTCTTTTCTTCCTCTCGTGTCGTCTTTCTTACCTTTATCCATCTCTGAGCGAAATTAGCTTTCTTTCTTTTCTCTCCATCAAATACAGTAGCTGGACCTTTAGCTAGCAACACACTGTGCCACAAACTGGAGACACAAACGGTTGAGTGAGCTGAGCTGAGCTGATAGAAACTCTTAATTTAAAATTACCTGCTTGTTTTCTGTAGGGCTAGCTAGATGATGAAATACTGTGAAATAATAACTCCCGTCAGATCCGTTAATCCAAATTCAAAAATATATGTTTAAAAATGTAGTGAGTAAAAGTAAAAAGTTGTAAGAAAAGTACAGATGCCTCAAAGTTCTACTTAAGTACAGTAATGAAGTAAAAGAAAGTATCATGTTTTTGCTCAGCTTTAAATTAGACTACGTTTTAAGTTTCTAGGAGAATACTTTTTAATACGTGTAAGTTGTTAAGCCGTACCTCACTAAAACCACTAAATTAAGTGTTATATACTCATGGAAATGTACATGTATTAATTTGGTGATGCAGAAAATACATACCTGTACATTTTTTTCTTTTCTTTTTCTTTTTTCTTTTTTCCTTTTTCTTTCTTTTCTTCTCTTTTTTTTCTCTCTTTCTGTGTATGTCTTAGTAATACATTTAAACTGATACCGAAGTAGGCGAAATCCTAATAAGAACAACACATATACTTGATTATAAATCCCTAAAACAGTCTTGTTAAAAAGGTTTGATAAATGATACACTTCTCCCATTTTAACTTAGCAGTACACAAGCTATGTTCTACAATAAATAAAGCTTTCTGTGAACTTATATATGTGTAACAATACAATGGTTTCACTGATCCTATGCTGTCTGCGCTTTTTTACTTCTCTCTTTTTTTTTCTTTTTTTTTTTTTGCCTGTCCTGTTTGGCTCTTTTGCCATCAGAATTGTTGTCTAAAGGCAAAGAAAGATGCCCAATGGATTTACTTTACCAAATTGACCATCCCAGCCTTGCCATAATGGTCCATTTGATTCACCTTTTATTGTTTATTTTATTTTCACTTACTGAATACGGGACAGACTTCACTGGGGGAAAGAAGGGGAGAAAGAAAGAGGGAAAGAGAAACAGCTGAGAAGAGGGACGGGGGAGAAGGGCAAAAGACAAAAACCAACAGAATGAGCAGAAAAAAAAAGAAAAAAAATGCATATATCAATCACCTGGATCACCTGCTGAGAAAGAAAAAAGAAAACAAGCAGAAGAGAACAAGAGTAATAGAATAAACAGCATCACAATGATATATGGGAATATGACAGTAAATACTAAATATTAAACTTTATTGTGCAGCACATAAGATCAACAGAACACAGTGTGCTTTGAGGTAGGAGCCAAAAAGGGTGTAGTTTGTGGGTGTGATCACCCGTGTGTACACCTGTGAGCATGGACGTGCTTGTTTTTTTAAAAGGTTCCTTCATGTAATGATCTGCTAGAGGGTGTGGGGGGGCCACAGCCCCGTCCTCCAGGGCATGAAGCAGGTATGGAGGAGATCAAAACTCCAGACATCCAGAGGCCCCCAGAACACAAGAGACCAAGGAAGACCAACAGAGGGGCAGCCGCGCCACTGTCCCAGAAAGAGCTGAGGAGAGTCCCAGATGAGGGCTCACTCAGCAGCCGCGGAGCAGAAGCCAGGGGGAGTTGCAGTGACGCGCCCGTGAGCTCCGCCGGCAGCCAGCCGTGCCTGAGTGACCGAGCCCCAGGCCGAGAGGCCGGGGGCACCCCACCTCTGAAGTGGCCCGAGCGAGCCCCAGGCTCCAGGCCCCGATAAGCGGCCGCCAAGGAGTGAGCCGGTGTGTACCTGGACGCCCATCCCCGGACACAAAGAACCACCAACGCACCGACACCTGAGGGAGTCCGCCACTGGCAGGGGAAGTGGTGGTAGGGGGAGATAGGCCTCCAAACCTTGGAGGGCCTGAGATGTCCCCAGAGAGGTGGCGCCTGACACCCAACCTGACATATAGACACAGAAATACAGGCACACACAGATACAAACATCCATTCCCACCCTCATGCTCTCATATGCACTTACTCCACACTCAACCAACGTGGAGACAGACATAAAGAGACGCTGTACACACGATCACACTCCCCAAGCGTACTCTACAAACCGGGTCTAGGTACCCTTACCCCTGGAGGGGGAACTGCACCCAGACCCAGGTGGTGTTACCCTTTTCCCTGCGGTGGGGGGAGGCAGACCACCCCGACTCCGCAGCAGCAGGGAGGCCCCACACTCCAGACCGCAGTCGGACGGCCAACTCCTCCTCCTAGCCCCCCTGCTCCAGCAGGTCGCAGAGAACGGGGGTGAGAGAAGACTCCAAACCTCCCTCCACCCGCTCATTGTAGTGTTGATGCATGTGTGTTCTAAGGTGCATTTAAAACCCAGGAGGGCATGGAGCTACCTGCCAGAGAGCAGCAGGTAAGCGCATGGTCCCTCCTGCTAGCCCTCAATGTCTACGTGTATTTAACCTTGAGAGGTGGGCAACGACGCCAGGGGTGGGGTGTACACCCTGATGGTACTTTGGATTCCGTGTATCGTGCCCACCCCCAAGATCCTATATGTATGTGTAATGAGAGTGTGAGTAATGTGAATGTCTAAGTTGTGGGATAAAATTGAGGCAGAGGCAGCCAGAAGGGGACGGGGGGGGGGGGGGGGGGGGGGGGGTAGCCTCCTC
Source organism: Maylandia zebra (assembly GCF_041146795.1). Lineage (NCBI taxonomy): Eukaryota > Metazoa > Chordata > Actinopteri > Cichliformes > Cichlidae > Maylandia > Maylandia zebra. The sequence goes on from NC_135187.1 coordinate 10,864,591, forward strand.
TGCACCCTGGTGACATACCCCTACTCCAAGGTCCTGCATGTGTGGGTGGTTGTGGTGGAGCGGGAAGAGGGAGGCAGCTGGAGATGGGGAGGGAAGGAAGGGAGGGGCAAGTGACCCCTCCCTGGGGCCAGCTCCCCCGCTGACCCCAGTAGGCACCCCCATACTCCGCGACCCGCCAGGGAAAGGGGGCCCAGGTCCATCCAGACCGGGGCCCAGTGCAGCAGCGCCGCCCGGCCCCACAGAGCCCGGGACAGTCCACCCAACCCCACCACAGAGAAAACTGCACCCACCCCACCATCCACTCATCTTCCAGACTACATAAGACAGTAAACACCCAGGCTGAGATCTTCCTCCACCTCTCCTGTATCTCCCCCTCCTGCAGAGAGAGCTCCCGAGGAGAGGAAAGCTCCTGCAAGATGTGACAATCTCCCCCACCAGTTGAAGAGCCCCCCAGGTGGCTCGATGCACCAGCGGCACCCTGCTCCAGGGGTGGGCCCCCATGCACCCACCCGCCCACAACCCCGGCAACACACCAACCAGGACCCAAGCCCCCGAGGCCCGGCCCGGGCCCCAGCCCAGAGACGGAGCGCCCCCAGAACCTCACGCCCATCCCGGACCCACCCAGGGGCAGCCAGGCTACCAGGTCAGTAACCCACGTCCGTCAGCACAGACCCTCCCCTAGCCCCGCTGCACGCAGCCGCGAGGAAACAGTCACCTGAGAGCCAACAGAGCCCCTAACCGGACATGACCGCTACCCCGGGTTGAGCCCCCCAAGGAAGATGCCTCCGGGGAACCCCCCGACGCCCTAAGCCTGTCCCTACCCCCACACCAATCACAACAGTGAAGGCGGGACCAAACTATGACCCCCCACCCCCACTAGGTGATGGAGCTGATCAAAGGAGCCCAGAGCAATTGATCTGATGTGGTGGCAGAGGCTGTATCAAGACTAATGTAATCTAATAGATAATTTCTATATTGGTTAGAATTAAGATTATTTTTATTTTTCCAGTTCATGAGGACTGTTTTCTTGGCTATGCATAGGGCAGTGAAAACCATATGGGCTATATTCTTTTCTGAAGTGACATTATCTAAGCTGCCCAACAAACACACTAAGGGGGAAGTTGGAATGTTACATTTCAGACACTTCGATAAGTCTTCACATATCTCGCGCCAAAACTTCTGAACTGGTGGACAGAACCAAAGAGCGTGGATATAATTGTCCGGTGAATTGGTTTGGCAGTGTGAGCAGTTGTTGGTAGACGTAAAGCCCATCTTGAACATCCGATGACCTGTATAGTGCACTCTATGTAATATTTTGTATTGAATTAATTGAAGACTGGGATTTCTAATTAGATGAAAGGTTTTTAAGCAAATCTGAGACCAGAAGTTTAGGTCTAAGTTAACTGATAAATCCGCTTCCCATTTTGCAATAGGAAGTGATATTGATTCATCTGTTTTAGAAAGCATTCTGTATATTTTGGATAGTAATTTGGGGGTTTTAAGAGTAAGAAATTGAAACACACTTGGTGGGGTTTGTAGTTCAACTTGACCTGGTTTAAATTTCTTTTTTACTATGGATTTAATTTGTTGATATTCTAAAAATCTTTTCTTGTTGATTCCATATTGTGTAACTAGTCCGTCAAATGAGATAAATTCTGTTCCTTCTAGTATATGTTCTAAATATTTGATTCCTTTACCACTCCAATCTGAAAAGTTTATCATATTATTGTTTTGTAATATGTCAGGGTTGTTCCAGATAGGTGTACGTTTGCATGGGATTAATGAAGACGCCATCAATTTTAGAAACTCCCACCATGCTGTCAGAGAAGAGCTGATGTTGATGCTTTTAAAGCATTCATGTCGTTGGATGTTTGAGCTGATAAATGGTAGGTCTGAGATCTCTAGATTATTGCAAAGTGCTTGTTCTACATCTAGCCAAGGTTAATCTAAGAGGGTATGTTTTAGCCATCCTGAGATAAACTGAAGCCTGTTGGCTAAGAAGTAGTGCTGAAAGTTAGGCAGTTCTAGTCCTCCTTTATCCTTGGTCTTTTGTAGTGTTTTTAAGCTTATACGTGGGGGTTTATTTTTCCAAAGGAATTTGGACATACATGAATCTAGAGATCTGAACCAATCTTGTGGCGGTTTAGTTGGGATCATTGAGAATAAATAATTTATTTTTGGTAAGACCATCATTTTTATAGCGGCAACCCTTCCCATGAGTGATATGGGTAGACATTTCCATCTAGCCAGATCATCTTCTACCTTCTTTAAAAGTGGGATATGGTTTAATTTAGTTAGATTTGACCCCACGGGATGAGATCTTGCGTGGAGCCCCAGATCGAGGGAGATTATCAGTGGTCTTGTATGTCTTCCATTTTCTGATGATTGCTCCCAGTTGATTTTTTCACACCAAGCTGCTTGCCTATTGTAGATTCACTCTTCCCAGTCTGGTGCAGGTCTACAATACTTTTCCTGGTGTCCTTCGACAGCTCTTTGGTCTTGGCCATGGCGGAGTTTGGAGTCTGACTGTTTGAGGCTGTGGACAGGTGTCTTTTATACAGATGATGAGTTCAAACAGGTGCCATTCATACAGGTAACGAGTGGGGGACAGAAAAGCTTCTTACAGAAGACATTACAGGTCTGTGAGAGCCAGAGATTTTCCTTGTTTGTGGTGACCAAATACTTATTTTCCACCCTAATTTACGAATAAATTCTTTACAAATCCTACCATGTGAATTCATGGATTTTTTTTCACATTCTGTCTCTCACAGTTGAAGTGTACCTCTGGTGCAAATTACTGACCTCTGTCATCATTTTAAGTGGGGGAACTTGCACAATCGGTGGCTGACTAAATACTTTTTTGCCCCACTGTACATTTTGTTATACTTGATATTATTCTGCTCTTGAGTCTCTTTTACACTGCTAGTTTTGTAGCTAATAAAACAGCACACACACACACCAAGAATTTCTGTTCAATCAATACATTTAATTTCACTTGTGCTCAAAATTCTCATACGTACTGGATTAAACATTTCAATCCATCCAAACTGAATTCAAGATAAATCAATATTTTACATTGGCCCCATTATTTGTAAATACTTATTTGTAGTTTTTAGGCCACCCTGGTTTCCCTTCAAAATAGATCTAGAAGCAGTTTAAGTCCACTCATCCATTTTTAATTGCTGATCCTATCTGGGCTTAACAGTTCATCAGGGAAGACAGAACTATTTATACTTTCACATCCAGGCATCCAATTTACATACAAGTTTGTGTTTTTGGACTGTGGGAAGAAGCCAATGGAACCCCTGCAGGCTCAGGAATAACATGCAAGCTCCACACAAAAACCAACAGTTAACCAGGAGGTTTGAACCAGGAGCTTTCACTGCACCATTGTCCTCCAAGCGACGTTTGTGTGCATCAGTTCAAGTCAATGTGGAGCTAGATTCAGTCATTCTTGTGGATCTCTTTCTTCTCATTGTCTTCATTAAAATGCAGTTATATTCACGATTAGGTAAGTCCTTAACAATCTTCACTGCGACTCCACAAAGAAAGACACTTTGCAAAGTGTATCTGAAAAGAAAAGAGAGAAAGATAATTCGTTTAATAAATAACAGTCACTTCTAGATCCATCAGAGCACTGGTCTCTGGCCAATGTGTACTCAATTATTAAAAGTGAAATTATATCAAGTTAAATTTTGCTACTTGAGCTGAATTTTAAAAGTGTTATGAATACTGGCCATAAAGGTAGGTCCCTTTATGATTGATTATACGTGACAGAAAAAGAATATTTAAAGACGCCCTGTAGTGTAACGGGAAAAAAGTTTAAGTTTAAAGCCGTGATATAATATTTCCCGAATTATGTTTTTACAGTTGTTTTCTAATCTATTGTTTTCAAATCTTTACATGACTTTAGATATATGCTAGACGACAGTCTGTCAGTACTTGTGTTGTTCTGGATTTAAGTACATTTATAAACATCTTCAGCTTCTTTCTATGTTGAAAGAACTAGTCCATTATACAGCATTAATTACAGATGTGAACTGAATGGTATAGTGAAGTACAGGTCATATAATCTAAGGAGCTTAGAAAGAAAAGTTAAGTTGCTTGAAGACGTTTCACCTCTCATCCGAGAAGCTTCTTCAGTTCTAAGGGTCAAATGGTGGAGAGTCCCAGATTTAAACCCAGTGGGAGTATCCCCCCAAAGAGGGGCAAAGCAACTTAAAGAAGTCCAGACGCTTTTCTTTCCAAGCTACTTAGACTACAATGAAGTGGATAACTGAGAACCTTCACAGACATACTAGTCATATACATTTTACCTGTGATGTGGTCCTCAGCACTGGGAGACTCCAATGAGTTCCACCTTTGGGGAGCAGATTCCAGAAGAGAGAGGTCATCTGCTCTCAGTGTTTGAAGCAGAGTTTTCCTCCTCAGGAATCTGAACACAAGAGTTGAGGGGAAAAAAATACCAGTATATAACATAAACATCCAAAACTGAAGAGAGAAAAGGATACTGTTGCCGATAGTGACGCTCAGCATCCTGAAGCCACTCGAGCATGTCAGCAACCGACGGGGTGGTGGTTGATCCCTCAGTTACTGCAAGCAGATCTAAACTGTGTGCGTTCTGCTCGTACAGATGAAGGATTGAAGCAACCTGGTTACTGATAGCATCCCTCGCAGACTGGAGGGAAGACCTGAAAGAAAGAGGAAAGGAAAGAAGGGAGGGTGAGATAAAAATTATAGTATAATATATGCTTTAAGCATACTCTGAGCAGCTTCTGCAAACTGGTACTAATAAGGTTCTTCTCCAAAGATCCATTTACTTACTAAAAAAATTAACTGATCTTTATTACTAAAAAGGATGTAGCTGTACTCCTGTCCGATCAAACATACATAGTTGGATGTGAATACCAATAACGCAGCATCCTCATCAGATATAATAGCCGATTTACTCACATCTTCTCGTTGAGTTTTCCCAGCACTATATCCGTTGCTTCAAGGAGCTTAAAGCGGAGTCTCTCCTCCAGATCAGGAAAACCTCTGAGCGGTGTGTTGGAGATCTGCACGTTGGACAGTGCTCTCGACTGCTCCGCCAAATTCCCGAGAGACACCATCAGAGGGCTGCACTCGGCTAAAACACTCTTCCATACTTTTTGGTTGCTTTCAAGTGTCGCGAAGCTTTTCCTCAGAGCCTGATGAAGCGTAGCTACCGCAAGCGTGGACATTTCAGCAAACGATTTCAGTACTTAGGTGTTCAAAGGGAAAAACACGAAATACATTAAGTCAGCTTTATGTCTTATTTTCCATGAAGGCGACTTTATGAAAAATGACTTTTAAATGATTCTTCCCGCAGCTACAGAACATCACATTTCTACCATGTTGCCTGAACCACTTCCGTTCTCTTGATGTAAACACTGACGTTTGGCGCTACGATAGGCTGAAAACAAAGTGGTTGCGACGCATGGCACATACGCGTCCTAATTGGCTGATCTGGTGTGTTGGCCCCTCCCCGCGCGAAGATTTGAAAACGGCTTTGTGAAGGAAGGAAGGCGAGTCTCGAGGACGAACAGGAAAAACACATTTAGGTAATGATATATACTTTAAAAATTTATGTAAATACATCTCGGGACAGTTATTTAAAAGACCATAACACATATTGGTAGATGTAAACACAGCTGTCGAAAATAAGGTCAGAAAATAAGCGTTAACTCAGCTAAAGCTACTTGCTAACGTTAGCTTCACCAACAGTTAGCCGCATGTAGGCTGATTTTTTGTTTTTGCATTCTTTTGTTCCCGATTAAGGCCACAATGTTAACATTTCATGGTGTCTATGGGGTGTTAATATACCACACTATACTGCACTACACTGTACTGTACTAGGGTATATTGTAATTACTAATATACTCCGTGTCCGTCAGAAATGGCTCCCAGGAAAAGGACCACCAAACGCAAGAATAACCCCAAGACGGCAAAACTGGAAGCTTTTATGGAGGATTTTGACAGCGAGGGTGATTATTATTACTATTTTTTTTAACTCACCATAGAAATGCTACAGAAATACTCCCTGTTCTTTTTTCGGTTGCTCACTTTAGGAGTCGCCACAGGAGAACATTTTCTTCCAGCTCACTATATCCTTAGCATCCTCCTCTGTCTTACCAACCCTCGGAGCGTCCTCCTTCACTGCATCCATGAACCTTTTCTACTTTTCCTCCAGCTTTGGAGCTCAATATTCAACATAATTTGTCCAGTATTTCCACTGTCCCCCCTTTGCACATGTTTATGACATCTGAGCCCTGCCTCTCTAACTTTGTCTCCAAACCACTCAACTTCAACCATCCTTCACATGTACTAATTTCTAATCTGTCCTTTCTGGTCACTACCAATGGAAATCTTGCCTTCACTCTTGCTGCTAACCTACTGCTACAAATCACCACTGATGCTAACATCCATCCACCCCACCCTGACACTGTATAACTTAAGCTGAAGTGACAATGTATAACTGAAGCGGAACTCAACATTTGTGTTTCTGCAGTGAAGACTAGAGTTGGACAGGTGAAAGAGAAGATAAACCAGCTGTTGAAAGATGTTGACAACAGCTACAACATGGCAATAATTAAGCTCCCCAAGGCTGTCAGACAAATGAACTGGTTGGAGCATTGGAGTAAGTATACATAGATTATTGACTAACAAATCCCAAATCTATAAAGAAGAAATGCTCTTGAGCCACAGAGACTTTTACAGCATTCTGCTTCCTATTTTTAAAAAAGCTAATGGTACATTTTCAAAAATCTGTGCATTTGATCTTGGATGAATTTCATTTTTAAACAGCATTAAATAAAGAATATTTACATCTCTGCAGAGTCTGAGAAACCACAAACACCAGAACTCGATAATGCAAAGGTCAGTTGATTAGCCTTCTCAAATTATACTTAATATACGTTAAGTATATATAAGTTTCATGCTTGTGCAAGGATGCTCTGTTCTGCATAAACACTCAGTTATATTTGCTTTTATAGAGAAAAGAGGAAGCTGCACTCGTGGAAAGTGTTGTGGCTAAGGATCATACATCTCTTCTAAAAACAATTGAGAAAAGTGAGTTAAAAGTAGTTTATACATTTCCCTTGAAACAAGAAAACCATTTCCCTTTAGCCAATGCAATTTGTTTTGTCCAATCCACAGCATTAAAGATGAAAGGTGGGGCTACATTGAGCTCTGAGGATGAAAACGTCCCAAGCACAACAAAAAAGGTAATGACTGCTTTTCATACAGTCATACATGAGAGCAACTACATACAGCTGTTGTTATGCAGGATCCTCTGTTTGCTTCTTTTGTGGTGTTTTAAATGCTTGTTTATAATTTAGGGGAGAACTACCAGAAAGCCCCCGACTAAAACAAAGAGGGCAAAGGCGCTGTCGATCAGCAAGCAGAGCTCCACCATCAGACGGTAAGCTCTTTTACTTTTTGTATTGTTCTTTTTCTTTCTTTCTTTTCTTCTTCTTTCCTCCCGTGCTAAAAACTTTTGGAAGCAAGTTTGGTGGCTAACAAATGTGATGCTAACACATTGTCATTGTTTGGATTCAGATCAAACAGGAACCCCCTGATTACTCCTGCCAGAAGCTTGCTGGATTCTTCTGTGATGATGGGACCCACTCCTCTTATTACCCCCCGCTTTGACCCAAGGTACACCTTAGAATTATACTGTGTCACTCTAAAGATGGTGTTTGTGTCAATGGCAATTAGTGTTCTAGTTGATTGAGAGGGGAGAAAACGTATTTATAAAACAGTTAAAAAAAGGATTCAAAATTGAGCACAGATGAAGACGGGTCAGATTTATATTGTGCATAAGATACTAGACTCACATACTGGTCAGGTTAGTTTGCTGTGTGTGGATAACATTAGCAGTGCACCAGTCGTCCTCACAGGTTGACATCTACACCTGTGCTGAATGTGGTTATTCAGTGCAGCTCACTGAAGACTTCTGCATTGTTATGTCTTTATATTGGGGCGATCGTGGCTCAAGAGTTGGGAGTTCGCCTTGTAATCGGAAGGTTGCCGGTTCGAGCCCCGGCTTGGACAGTCTTGGTCATTGTGTCCTTGGGCAAGACACTTCACCCGTTGCCTACTGGTGGTGGTCAGAGGGCCCGGTGGCGCCAGTGTCCGGCAGCCTCGCCTCTGTCAGTGCGCCCCAGGGTGGCTGTGGCTACATTGTAGCTTGCCATCACCAGTGTGTGAATGTGTGTGTGAATGGGTGGATGACAGGTTGTGTAAAGCGCTTTGGGGTCCTTAGGGACTAGAAAAGCGCTATACAAATACAGGCCATTTACCATTTACCATATTCAGTGATTTATTACTGAGACATAGTACTGAGATATTTTTACTAGCACAAATTCATTTACAGTTCATGCTGAATAGATAGTGATTCTGTGAAAACATGGGCAAACAGACAAACAAATGCTCAAAGTATTGTATTAAAGCTCAGGCTTCTCGTTAAAGCAAAATCTCTGCTCTCATAGAGCTGTAAGTGGATCTAGTGTCTTTGAGTGTTAGAAAGTGTGTGGGGACTGGAGACTTGCTGTAATCTGGCAGCCCCTGCTATTTACTCTGTAATGTTGACATTTCCTACAAAGAAGGCTTCATATTACTCACTACACCTCAGGCTTCCCAAGACCCCCGCAGTGAGAGTTCCCCGCCACAAGGAGAGGGTCTATAGCATTTCAGTCAACGGCTCTCCCATTGCAGCAGGAAATGAGGATATTGTCATCAATGTTCCCGTTGGGAATGGAGAGGTGAGTGCACATTTAGTCAGGCTCAGAGCTTCAGGTACTATTGATCAGTCAGTTGTTTAAGAAATGATTTTAACAAGGCAGCAGAGGAAACGATATTTACTGAAGAAATTTAGATGTCTATTTTCAGGAAGATAAAACATTGAATACTTTGTTATATATGGTTTATTGAAAATGAGCTTAAAGATGCATTAAATCGGCCTTCAAGTCTTCTGCTTTCATGTTGATTTTATACTGTGTTTATGTTGATGACTGTTTAGTTACATTTGATGACTTCATGGCTTTTGAGTAATTAATTGTCTAACAAAACTCTTGATTAGAAGGCTAATTCTCAAAAACGAAATCACTAACACAAGTGTCCTTAACATATTGATCCAGAGCATTCACCTGCTGGCCAGTCAGATGGACTCAGTAGATCTGTCACTGCTGGACGAAACCGCCATGAGGAGCATTCGGCAGCTGCAGGTAAAAATTCCAGCAGGACAGCGTTACTTGCAGTTTCATCAGCTTTTCATCACTGTTTTGTTGCAGCTTTAGCCAAATTTTGATGTGAAATATTTGCATATGCTTTGATTCTCATCATTTCTTTTTATTTTTCCCAACAGAATCGACTCACAACATTGTGTGGGACATCAGAGTGACCAAACAGTCTGCCACGGACGTGTACTATACTTTTTTTTTTTTTAAAAACAAGTTTTATCTCTATTATAAAGCTTTCATCATTCTATAATGTGGCATGTTTTTTTTCTTCTTCTTTTTTTTGCCTTTATACAGTTTATACTTTAACTAATACTTTAGGATACAGTGTAAGGTTAATATTTGTTGCGCTGGACACTGTTTTCTTGAGATCCTTCACATTCACTGGAATTAATCTAGGAGTTAAACTGTTCATTTCATTGTATTTACATTCTCCTAAATTATCTCTTTACTTAAAAAAATTTAATTTTATGTAGTTTCAGATGCTTTTTTGTTGCAGGGGAAATTGGATAGATTTTAGTGCTATTCCAGTCTTTTATTCCTGGCCAGTCTGGATTTAATGGATCTTAATAGGACTTGCATGATAATATCCAACAGAAACATGCAGTATGTGCTTATCAGATACAACTTTCTCTTTATTCTTTTTTTTTTTTTTTTTTTTTTTTAAAGTACATTTTCTGATATTATTTGTGTGGTTTGTCATTGCTGCAATAAACCCCCTCCATGTTTCTATCACTAACCTTGTAGTTACATCAATAGTTAAAATGTATACGTCGTGTACATCGTGCACTCTGTCTTCATAACTGTGTGATGTGGCTATTTTCTGGTTTATTGGGGTTTTGTATTCTTAAATATAGCAGATGGCATGTTTGATTTTTATCTTAATTATGCCATAATGTGGAAATTCGTTTTTTCTTTCTTTCAGTGGACAGATTTTTTTTAAGTTGTATCTGTGCATAGTGACCAGTAGGTGGCAGCATTTCACCACAGAAATATTTGTCAGGCACCTGAACAGCCTCTGCTCTTTTTTTTTTTTTTTTTTTTATTGTTAAAGGAAAAAAAAGATTTCTGTATCTGATCAAACTTTTTTAACTGCTTGTTATTTACTGGTAGCAAATTTTTATATGTTTGTTGATTTTTATTTTATAATCTGTACAGTTATAGGTGTCTGTATTCTCTCTTGTATTAGATTACACTGTCAAGCATGATTTATACTGGTGATATTTATTTTACATCTTTGTTTTCCAGTTGTGAGGCTGCAGCGTTGTTTTCAAACCTCACCACAACTTTTTATCTGTAAGCTACCGCACTCTTTTTGCTTATGTAAGAAGTTCCTCTTGCCCTTTCCCGACTTTGTTTACACAAAGGGATATTAGTCAGTCACGTGATTGCTCTTGGCAGGAAGTGAAAGCCTTTCCTGCTCTTGGCACAGGAACCTGCACTCTGACCTTCGGGGACATCATAACGCTGCCAATTAGAAGCTTGTTAAGCTTCGTTAGGCCTGATGAGCTCATTAGGGTTTCCACCTGGGATGGTGAACTGGGTCAGGCCGGGCCTCACCTTGGGCCCAGGTAGACAAGCATAACTCTTTGCTGCTCGTGGTGGATTCTCATGCATCATATGCTACCAAGGCACAGCATGGGAACTTTGTGCCCCCCAACTGAAATCGGGCCGGGTCTCTTCCATCTGTATCCATCTTATGTACTTTATCATCTCCTGTCTCTTGCCGTGCAAACTGTGCTGCAAAGGTAAAACCAAACTCTGCATCAGTGAAAACGACAGATGTTGTGGTCAACGGTGCATGCAGTTCAGCTCCCTCGTTAGCAGTGGGCCAAGGCCTCGCGCACCTGCTCTATATATCATAGAATTTTCCTTGTTTTGCCTCTGAATGGATTGGATCCTTTTTTTATTCTCTAGGTGAGTAGAAAATTGCCATTTTGCATGGATGGCTTGCTTTTCAGTAAGCATGCAGGCTGTGGCGCAGTGACAGGTGCGGTATGGATGGGGCGGATTTTGAGGTCACAGAGCAACACTACTACATAAATCATCCACTGAAATGTTCAGGTTGAGGGATTGGAACCTGAGATAGTGGGAAGGGAAGAGTGAGTGCAAAGATGCTTCAACATAACAAGCAACTCTGCATTAATGCTCAGTCTGTGGAAGTCTAGATTCACCTGCCTTTTACTTCCAAAGAAAGGTACTTAAGAATTTAAAGCAGGCCCATCATATTTATCCTTAGTTTCTGTCATATATACATATATATATTTACTTATACTTTAACAATGGTGGATGCATATACATGTTCAAGCGCATCTTCAAATAATAAAAAGAATCCCTTCTTTCAGGCTATCTGAGGCTGCTTTAGAAGCTTGATTTTGGATGTCTGTATGATGTCAAAGACAGCAGATATTCCCAATCTGGTCACCACAGAGGCCTTTTCAATTAACTCCTCCAGTCAGAAGAAAGTTGGCTGAAGGCAGAGGTGCTAAAACCGATTGTTTTAGACAATAGATTAACTGAAGGCCCAGTAAATGAAGATTATTTTGACCTTTTAATCATCCAAAGCTACTCTGCAGAGCCCATGCACTGAAAATACTCATCTTGAAATGAAGAGACCACATCCTGTTAAAGTAACATTTGTGCAAATTTCATATGGAAAATCTTTTTCTTTTTTGAAAGACAAAGCTTCAAATAATTTTAATATTCATAATTATAATTTATATTAAAATTGTAATTTAATTGTAATATTTATAATTTTAATAATTTTTAATATTTTATATTACTGCATAAATAACTGACTGTATACAGAAGATAAAAAAAACCCCATCTTTTGTTTTAAGTTGCTTAAATCTGCATTTCCATCTTCTCATTATGGTTCCATTTACAGCAAAAGGAGGAGAAAACACTGGATGCTTTACAGTGAACTACTCTGCGACTGACATACTGTATGAGTGTAGAGGTGGTGGAGGCAGCATCAAAAGTAAAATGAATATTGGCCTTATATGCTATACTGCTAGAAGTATTCACTCACCCATCCAAATCACTGAATTTAGGTGTTTCAATCACTTCCATGGTCACAGGTGCATAAAATCAAGTACAGAAGCGTGCTGCTTCTACAAACATTTGTGAAAGAATGGGTTGCTCTCAGGAGCTCACTAAATTCCAGAGTTGTCCTTTTATGAGACACCACCTGTGCAACAAGTCCATTCCTGAAATTTCCTCACTGCTGAATATTCCACAGTCAGCTGCTAGTGGTATTATAATAAAGTGGAAACAATTGGTAATGACAGCAAGTCAACCACAACGTGGTAGGCCACGTAAAAGCGGGGTCAGCAGATGTTGAGGCGCATAGTACACACAGGTCGCTAATTTATATAGCATGGGGTTGTTTTTCAGGAGTTGGCCTCTTAGTTCCAGTGAAAGGAATTCTTAATGCTTCAGCATAACAAGAGACTGGACAATTTGATGTTCCCAACTTTGTGAGAACAGTTTGGGGATGGCTCCTTCTCACCAGTGCACAAAGCAAGGCCCATAAAGACATGGATAAGTGAGTCTGGTGTGGAAGAACTTGACTGATCTGCACAGAGTCCTGACCTCAACCTGATAGAACATCTTTTGGGATGAATTAGAGCTGTGACTGCAAGCCAGGCTTTCATCACTGTCATCATCAGTGTCTGACCTCACAAATATGCTCCTAAAATTTCCATAAACACACTCCTAAACCTCAGGGAAAGCCATCCCAGAGAGTTGAACCTGCTATAGCTGCAAACGGTGGGCTGACATCGCATTAAACCCTATGGACTAAGAATGGGATGCCACTGAAGGCAATGTGAAGGCAGACAAGCAAGTGCTTTTTGCAGTACAGTGTATTTGTTGGGTCCATGGTGTAATGCTGTGTAAATTAGCCAGCTGTTTAATAACACATACACATCGTGCTGGCTTAATGTTCCACAAGATGTTTTTACCTCTCTCTTTGTCCTGTAGTTCCTCTTAAAACCCCATCCCCCACCAATCCAGCATTGAAAGCTTAACCTCACCCACCTAACCTCCCCTTTCCCTTTCTCATTTTGCATTCCCAAAATCCGTTATCGTTAAAATGTGCCTGACACATGGATGTGGCATATTCCTCAACAAAGCTGTTTCCTCCCCAAACCGCTGCAGCCGTTCGTTAATTGAGCCCCCAGACCTGGGGAAACTGCCAAACTCCCCGCCAAGACGAATGAACCTGGCAGAACCATGTTCTCCCAGCAAAATTTATTCTCTGGTGCGTCGAGACCTCCTGTAAATCCCATCCGTCAAGCGCTCTGCTAATCGATTTATTCACATGCCCACACCTCCGTCTGCCGCGGTCTTTTATACTGAGCCAGCCAGGGGTCGAGACTCATCTTTTGTTAAGTTGGTTTGTCAGCACAAACCAGAAAAAGTGTCGCTGAATGCTTTGTTATGTCTGCTTCGGTGATGGAGAGTTACGAGGACACAAGCTGATGGTAAAGGGAAGTGGCAGACGGGAGGAAGAGGTAAATGGGACTTAACAGCCCCCACATGATGCATTCTGGGCATGCGTTCATCTGGTGGCCAGCAGGGTCCTGATGGCATTTTGATGGGCGGCCTCTCCGTCACTCAGGCACCCGCAACGATGGGCAGGGTGGAGAGGAACATCTGCTGCCAAAAAAAAAGGAAAAAATTCCTGTGGAAAGAAAATAACAGGATACCCTGAGGAGAGGTGGGAAGTTAATGCTGTTTGCTGATTGCACAGAGACAAACTTTTGCTTGAGAAGCCTCTTGATGGCTTTGAAATTCAGATATCTATTTGCACTAAATACAAAAACAAGACCTAAGTATTAAACCCATTCTGCCATTTAGAGATAGAAAACATTTTTACCTGTATAGTTGTCAAGTGCTTTCTTGTGCTAGAGTGTCAGATACTGCTGTTCTGGTATTGCAGAGGTGTGCTTTGGCATGGATTTCCTGGCACACTAGTAGTGGCATTATTGGACAGTGACTGTGCTATTTAACTCATCAGTGCCAGCTCCAACTCTAACCCCAACTCTACGCAATCAGAATATCACATTTTTCCTTCATTGTTTTCTTTTTCATTTTATCAAATGATTTGTTTTTGACCAGGAAAACCACATGTAGTTTTTCATAGGGAATTTAAAAGTAGAATGGGAGGCCGAGCCTTCAGTTTTCAGGCCCTTCGTCTGCGGAATCAGCTCCCAGTTTGCAACTGAGACACGGACACTTTCTCTACTTTAAGATTAGGCTTAAAACTTTCCTTTTTGTTAAATAAATCTTGTGGTTGCAATAGGTCTGGGCTGATAGGGGATTCCCATGATGTACTGAGTGTTTCTCTCTATTAAAAGGGAGCTTTTCCGCCAACTGCTTGCCCAAAGTTGCTCATATGATTGTTGGGTTTTCTTTGCGTTATTGTAGGTCTTTGCCTTAGAATATAAAGTGCCTTGAGGTGACTGCTGCTGTGACTGCTTTCTTCAGTACAAAACAGGGTTCTCACCTGTAACCCGCAGGAGGTTAAAGAGTGGCATTTAAAGATTGTTGGGGTGCCAATAAATTAAACCACAAGTTTGTAAGAGATTGTAATTTGATCAAGCTTTATTTTGCACTTTTCAAGCTTTGTTTTCAGTCACTTTTTAATTTCACATTTCCTAGTTGGTTAGGTTTAGACATAAAACTAGTTAGTAACATTGAGCAAAAGATCATGTATTAGGGTGATAATCATGCTTTTGAAAAATGACACTTAAATGGTGCCAATGGGTTCATTACAAATGTCCATATTTGAAAAGGTGAGAGCGTGACCTGCATCTTTTTTTGTAATAGATCAGTTGGGACAGTCAGCAAAGCCACAGGACAGCTTGTATTTATATGTAAAATGTCAGAAGGGCAGTCGTTGAATCCCTGGCAATGATTTCAAGTATTAGAGCTGAAAACAGATCAAAACAATTGAACCGTGGCCTCTGGAACCATGTGAAATTTCACTTTGAGGTCCTGTAGGAGCGGTTTTCACCATAATTTTATGTCACAGTAGAGCAGCTCTGTAAGCAGTTCAGAATCAGAATCAGAATCAGAATCGTGTTTATTGGCCAAGTATATGTGCAGACACATACAGGGAATTTGGTTCCAGTAGATGGTGGCTCTCAAGCACAGCAATGTAAATCTCACACACACACACACACACACACACACACACACACACACACACACACACACACACACACACACACACACACACACACACACACACACAAGTGTCTATATATACACATTACACATACATACACAAAGCTATGTAAACCAACTATAAATAACGAATCTAAACGTATATACATAAAATACAGAAATGAATGAGGTGGAATGAATACTACAAAATGTACATAAGGTGCAGTTGCAGTCTGGCAGTGGGAGCAGTGTGACAGGTCAACTGTTAAGAAGGGAGATGGCGAGGGGAAAGAAACTGTTCCTGTGTCGGGTGGTCCTGGTCTGCAGGCTTCTGTACCGTCTGCCAGAGGGCAGCAGATCAAAAAGTCTGTGTGCAGGGTGTGAGGGGTCTGCGATGATTTTCCCTGCCCGTTTCCTGGTTCTTGAGAGGTACAGATCCTGGATGGAGGGCAGGGGGGTGCCGATGATCCTTTCTGCTGCCCGTACAGTCCGCTGCAGTCTGCTCCTGTCCTGTTTAGTGGCTGCTCCATACCAGACTGTGATGGAGGAGCACAGGACAGACTCAATGACCGCAGTGTAGAACTGGATCAGCAGCTCCTGTGGAAGACTGTACTTCCCCAGTTGTCTCAGGAAGTACATCCTCTGCTGGGTCTTTTTGAGGATGGAGTTGATGTTGGTCTCCCACTTCAGGTCCTGGGAGATGGTTGTACCCAGGAACTTGAAGGTCTTCAGTTAACATGTTTGTTGAAGTCATATAATAGCAATCACTGTCTACGCCATAAAAGCAAGTGAAATATCCGATATTTTCACTTAAAGTATGAAAACTGAACAAAGGGGAAAAACCATCTTGAACTTCAAATGTGAGTTGAAAGCAGCTGGAAGGAGCACCACTCTAGCAACCAGCATACAGACAAAAATCACAAAACGGCCTTTGTGGTATAGCTCCTGCTACAGAAGATGCCTCCAGGATTGCAGTTTGCCCTTCTAAAACACGGACGCACTCAGAGACTCTCAAGAAGTGAATGCCTTTACACTATCAGAACTGCTAATGAGCAGAAGTGCAATAACATAAAGTCTGTCAGATTTCAGTTTAAGTGCTGTGGGAAGTGGAGCTGTCACTTTGTAACAACTGGAGTTAAAAAAAACAAACGCCTAAGTGTAAACAGCTAAAGTGCCAGGTAATGTCGAAGCTCAGAAGGAGGTTGAACTGTCAGCTGAAGAGTAAAGTCTACACTGGAGACGTGTTTATGTAGACACTTTGTGTAAGAGATAAGAGCAGTCAAACTGTCATTTGTCAAGCCGTGCACTCTGAATAGTTCACACGTCTCGTGGTGCTTTATGTATAGAAAGTCAGCAGCTGAATATTTGGTTAGTACCGAAAGAGGCTGAGATGTCAGTTGAAGAATAAGACATGATGCTAGCTGATTAGCTATTCAAAACCATTACAGTTTTCTGTGTGGATGTTGTACTTGACTTGAGTCAACTAGGCTTGATTGGAAAACCTGCAGGAGATACAATATGTATTTAACTGCTGTTAACTCCTTTTTTTCTTTCTGTGACATCTTTAAAAGTGAAAAAAAAGGATCTTAAACTGTTGAAGTATTTCCTTTATCATCACATGAATTTAACTAATAACCACATTTTTGTTTATTATGTTCCTACATTTTCACTTTAGTGTACCAATAAATTGTGTTTCTGTATTGCAAATAAATACAAAACTTTGTTGGGAATTTCTTCCAGTAAATAGTTTGACAGTCAAGGGCACAAACCTACACCTCCTTATTAGGAGGAGTCACACGCTAATGGAGGAGGCACTAACCTGTGCTTTATTCTTTTGTTCATTCCTATGCTGGACCTGGCCCGAGCAGGTTGAAAACAAGCTTTTCTTATTTGGTTAGAAGAATATGAGATGCAAATACCAGGAAGGGCGACAGAGCAGGGATGAAATGAAGTGAATTTTCACCCCATTCATTACCTCCATCAAAGAAAGAAAAAGAAAGTGACCATAAAATGAGTGGTGGAGCAATGGCCAGGATTGCCTTTGAGAAATAATTAAAGCCTCTTTGCAATGCTCCCCAGCCTGCAGGAAAAATCCCCATCTTCTGTATGGTCTACAATTGATGTTTGGTTTACCAGCCCCTCTGTATAAAGCAGACCTTCAATAAACTATATCACCCAATTTGTGAGAGTAATGCAGCCCAGTGCGGTCCTCAATTAGGTATAAATGACACAGCAAATTGGAAAATTAGGGGGAGAGGGAAGGATAATTTGCTCCAAAACAGACTAAAACCAATTTATTAGGAGACTGGGGAGGAGACAAAGGGTCCGTTTCTGTCCTCCAACAGAAAATCCTACATTAAGTTCAGATGCCTTACTGTTCACCTTGTCACAGGCTGTGTTTGAATGCTTCTTTTATCAGTTAGTATGACTCATATATATTGTTTGGGAGAACAGGTTGCACTAACAGATGATGAGTGAGGAGACTGATGAGTTTGATCTTATATGTTAGTGCAAAACAATGCTGTTAGACAAATATTAATCAAACTGGATACATACAGCTTCAGCCACTCGGCTCAGAACAGCACATAATGTTAACAACAAATAAAGGTCACATCACAGGATAGTGATGACGTGTACTGTCAGCAGAGACCATAGACTGTAAATAAATGATGTAGCTTCCAGGTGGGAACAAATGCAAACGTGGAAGTGTCTTAAACCTGCATTTTTTATAGTGACCAGCAGGGGGCCTGTCTCCTCTAGAAACAAGAAGAAAGCAGTTTTATGGTCTCACTACTTAATTTTTGTTAAATATGGCCCTCATTACTGTAAATAATAAGAAAAAAGCAGGGTTTGCTTTAGGACGACTCTCCCTTGTGATTGATAAATTGATGCCTTACCTTAGAGTCAACAGTATCTCTTGGCATCTCAGTCAGATTGTTGTTTGTCCAACATGGCAGAGACTGAAATGCTCAGAGCGATGCTTCATTAATCAATAGGTGAGACTAAGGTTTCTAGGTCTGTCTTTCATGTACAGTCTATGGCAGAGGCAGTATAGGCAAAAGTCTTTCACTGGGATGGCTTAGATTTAGTGTCAAACTATTGCCTTTCTGAAAGGACATCTGTTATAAAAGTTGTTAAATCTAAATAACTTCTCAAGTTGGTGAACTGAAGTGGCTGTGGTGAGACAGAGAGTACCTCATGGAAACATATTTTTATGTTTTGACATATCCTCTATATCTAACATTTAGTAGACAGAAAGCCTGTAAACTTTAAGCCTCCAGGTTTGAAACAATGGTTGTTGAGCGGTTTTAATACTTATTTGGGATTAAATGTGTGAATAATTATTGGATGGAATGTAATGAAATTTGGTACAGACATCCTTGGTTCCCAAAGAAGGAATCGTAGCATCCACACACCTTTCATCCATCCTATTATTTTCTTATGCTTATCCAATTCAGGAGGTGGCAGGCTCTGTTGCACTAGAGTTGGGTCTTTGAATCATGTTGCTTGGGATCACTATAAGAAAAGGAAAACTGCAAGTGGAAAACTGAAATGCTGGAAAACAGCTTGTGAAGTTTCCATTTTTATAAAATGAAATCTGATCTATTGTCTGGACTCCTATTTAAAACATAATGAAAATTTTTTTTCTATTCCATGAAAGTTACAATTTTGGACAACAGCTCCATAGGGGGGCATTCTTTCTGGACTACCTTTCAAGCTTCACATTATGTTTTGAGACCAGTAGTTTTTTTACGAACACATTCTCTGCTCTCTCCATTCTCTGATTGTTTTCAGTTGTTACAACACGATGGAGCCACATACATAATTTTTCATATTGTCTTGTAGGTGCACAGAGAAGTCGATTCACAGGAAAAAACAGGACTTCAGTGGAATGAAGAGAAAATGTTCTGAAACCTCTTTTGTGAGAAAACAAGCAGGAACAAAACAAAGATCGGGCAGTTTCAGCCAAAAGTCAAACATTTTTACCCATTTTAACTCATATTTTGAGGTTAGGAGAAACACTGTGCGGTGCATCAAATGGTGGGAAAATAAATGAAAAGCCAAGCTGACAGTTTCTTATTGAGTTTTTGGGGACACTCAGCTGCATTTTTAGAGACAGAACAGCAAAAGGAATGGAGCTGACACTCTGTTTGGATGGTTTTCAACTTTGATGCAGGGCTGGGTTCAGAGATTTCATTTCTGTTATTACTTCAGGTTACGTCTAAAAGATTTTCCCAAAGTGCTGCTGTCACAGAGGCCTTGAGATTGCTGCTCAGCTATGAGTTTTGCTCTGCGGTATTCCTCTAACTGGTCCCTTATGGGTGATTTTATTAGATGCACTTACAGCCACTATGTCTCCCCTAAATAAAACATATGTGGTGTATGCTTATTTTATAACACCCACCAAAGACAAAAGTCTTTTTATTCTAGCAGTTGCTAAGTTGGTCAGCCCTGGAGAAAAACCACACTGTGTCTGCATGCTCACCACAGGCAGACAGTTGTGGCGGCATCTTCTGTCCGGGTGTGTAGTAGATGCAGAAACAATGCTGAGATGAAGTCAGTGCTGGTTATAATGTGTGTACCACACACACACACACACACACACACACACACACACACACACACACACACACACACACACACACACACACACACACACACACACACACACACACACACAGTGGTTCTTGGATCGTTTGAGAAACACCTGTCTCTCTTGGATTCACAGCACCAGACCTACATTATAAAATAAGTAGGGGGATCAATTTATCTTCATTTCTAGGCTGTCTTTTTATTAGATGCAGTGATGAGTGATATGATTAAGGGGTCTGCTTCAAGAGCTACTGCACATGTGCCCTGCTGATTTCCATTTTTCACAACACACAAACACATGGAAGAACACAGCTAGCAAATTTTCCTACCAACAACAACAACTAGAGCCTATCTTTACTGGTTCAAATTCCTTTCTCTCTTTGAGTTGGATATGAATAAATATTTGCTTTTGAATGATCTATTGAAGGTGTTTTTTCATTACCAGTTAAATGTATGGATGAGACAGTTATGTGATAAATTCAAGCAGAACAATTAATTCTGCTGCTAAGGAATTAAGCTGATGCTAAAGAGCCAGAAAATGCAGTTCCTCTGATCACCACTTAAGGATAACTCCAAAAGTGAGTCCTCATAGACCAGCGGTCCCCAACCTTTTTTGCTCCACGGACCGGTTTATGTCCGACAATATTTTCACAGACCGGCCTTCAAGGTGTTGCGGATAAATACAACAAAATAAAACCAGTACCGGTACCAAAAAACCAGAAGATGTACTCATAACACACGGGAAAGACCCAGGGAAATCGAGTTAATGTTAAAAACGATAAAAAAATAACGATAAAAACTGATTAAACCCCGAAAACCATGCATTTCACACCTGAGCCTCAACTCTCGCGGCACGGTACCGGTCCGTGGCCCGGGGGTTGGGGACCACTGTCATTGAGTCCAGTGTTAAAATACCCAACTTTACAGCAGAAATAGACATGTTTACAGTCTCATACAACAACCCCCCAACAAAAAACAGTTTCCTGCTTTCTAACGACTGTATACAGGGTGATATCTGTTTTTGTTATTGCTCTTTTTTTGTTATTGTTTAATTTCCATACAGCTTAGCGTTATGCATTATTAGCGATATGGCTGCTTTGAGCCAGGTAGAGACATAAGTAGGTTTAACCCCATGCTATCTAACAGGCTTCAGCTCAGCTAATTTGAGTCAATGAAATGGACCTCCTGAAAGTAACTAGTGTCAAAGGTAGACCCAAATGCAAACTGGACACAAAGTAAAACTTTATCCAAAATCTGATAATAGATTCATGAAAAGGGAACAAAAAGGTGGTGGTGTAATTGATTGGTGATTAATTTTTGGCACAGTATGGACGCCTCAGGATCATTTAAGTGCCACAGCCTACCTGAGTTGTCTCTGGCAATGGCCATCCCTTCATGACAACAGTGTACTCATCCTCTGACAGCTGATTTAGGCAGGCCAAAGCTCAGATAATCTCAAACTGTTTTTTTAACATAACAATGAGTTCACTGTACTCAAATGACCTCTACTGTCACTAAATCTTATTTCAATAGAGCACCTTTGGGATGTGAGAGATTCACATCATGGATGTGGATGAATACTATTACATTAATATTGACCAAAATCTCTGAGGAATGCTCCCAGCACCTTGTTGAATCAATATCAGGGAGAAATAAGCCAGTTATGAATGGAAAATCTAAGGGTCTAAGCCAGCACTACCCGATAAAGTGGCTGGTGAATGTTGAAAAACTTAGGATATACAAAACAGGATTCCAAAACTCAACATACCAAATACATAAATCAAAGCTTCAAGAATACAGAAAAAAAAAAAACAGAAACCCAGACAAAAGGTTCACAATTCAAAACTTGTGAAAAAGACATACCCATTACCAGATATCACGACAACTGATGCCTTATACAATGTTTTAATGCAAGTATCTAATGTTGTAGTTAACTGTTAATTATAATTAATTTTTAAAAATATGTTAGCACTAATTAGCAGGTATTTGTGATGCACCCACGCAGTCACCTTGCTAACCAAGCTAATCAACTGGTAAACACTGTCGCTTTGAATGAGACAAAACCCAGTGGGTGACACTGGGCACCGTTTGGTAGCTATCTCAATTTTTTATATCATTTATGGATATTGCATATAAAATATTTATCTCAGTGCTTCCAGAGTTGATAGAAAAGTTAGTGTGGTGTTTCTTAACTGCAATATTTGTTGGAACTGGAGCTACAAATATATTTAGTGCCAATACAAGATATTACCAGTCAAATTACAGTACCGACTTTATTAGTTGGAACCAAAACCTCATTGCCTTTGAAGAACACTAATGTAAGTGGGTGCTTACTTTATTGATTTCTAATGAAATTTTAATTTCACTGTGACATTCATTTACTTAAATGAGCTACACTGCATTTCTATACAGACAGGAGGCAGAAAGTGCAAACTTAAGAAGTGAGATAATAAAGCACCATTAAGCCAGCATCTAATTCCATGTAATTGAGAGTACATTGCATTTGTACCACTAGATTGAGTCACCGGGGAACATCAGAGCTGTTTTCATTAAGCAGTCACACTCTAGAGAAAGAGATCAAATGAAGCCAAAAACAGAGGAAAGGCTGACAACAGTTCTGCCTCTGAAGGATGGCATCAGGCAACTTTGAAAACTCCTCTTTACCTCCCTTTGGAAAGTAGTTTTATGGTACACGTCTTCCATCAATAAATCTCTCCCCATGAAAGAAGATGTTTAACTTTTTAGCTGAACATTGTGAACTCATTGATCCAGTCTCTTCCTTTCTAATAGTTGCCTTTCAAAGAGGGAATGAGTCAGAATTGAGGATTGTCAAAAGAAGTTTTTATAAACAACATCGCTCAGCTCGTTTCACCACCCAAATACCAGACACATTTTTCCACCCTGTGATATTTATCCACACAAAAGGTTTGGTCTTATCTTAAAAAAAACGCCTCCGCTCCAGTGCGATTGAACACCTTGGATGGGTTTTTCCCTGCATGATCCACAGGCTGTCTTTGGTTTTCTGTAACTAAGTAATTAGACAATTAGTTTTCATTCTCCTTCACTGTATTAGATTAGATATTTAAAAACCAGGGCCACTAAAATCAAAGTGCATCAGTTGATTCTTTTCATAGCCAATACACGTTTAATGTTCACAATATTTTCAGGGAATTTTATGGCGTCACGAAAGAGTTGAGTAGAGGGAGGGCGTAGATAGGACTAAAGATGGGTGTAGATACTGTCCTGTTTAGGACGCTCAAAGCTGATGTCAACCTGAAGCATTCAAGACCAATGTTTACTCCAGTACAAGCTGTGTTTACATCACACTAATTGTCAAAATAAATATCTGGGCCTTCACATTCACAGTGAGGAACACAAGTATTTGAACACCTTGCGATTTTGCAAGTTCTCCCACTTAGAAATCATGGAGGGGTCTAGATTCACATTGTAGGTGCATTACCACTGTGAGAGACAGCATTTAAATGCTGTAACCATGTTCACCAGCCAGTCACTGGTGATATTTCATAAGAGAATAGATATGGGGGATATATACCAAAGTATTTGTATGTTATTTTTTATTTTTTAAGCCCAGCTGAAAACAGCAGGAAAACGCCCAATTGGCAGGATTTTATCAGTAGAAATGCTTTGATGTTTAGTGACTCTAGCTAACTGTTGCTTAATTGAAGAAACTGTGGGAGTTGGGAGTTCGCCTTGTAATTGGAAGGTTGCGAGTTCGAGCCCCGGCTTGGACAGTCTCGGTCGTTGTGTCCTTGGGCGAGACACTTCACCCGTTGCCTACTGGTGGTGGTCAGAGGGCCCGGTGGCGCCAGTGTCTGGCAGCCTCGCCTCTGTCAGTGCGCCCCAGGGTGGCTGTGGCTACAATGTAGCTTGCCATCACCAATGTGTGAATGTGTGCGTGAATGGGTGGATGACTGAATGTGTAAAACGCTTTGGGGTCCTTAGGGACTAGTAAAGCGCTATATAAATACAGGCCATTTACCATTTACCACTTGTACAAGTAGGATGTGATGGCTGGTTGATGTAGCATCTATCCCGACCCTCCTCCACTGTTACTGGACCAGCTGGGTAGGAAGTGAAAGAAATGGGTGCACAATTTTTCCTGAAGTGGAACATTTTTCAGTCCTCATAATGCAAAAGAAACCCAGCTGCTTGTCACTCCCATCAGAAACCAATGAAAAAGCATGCTTCCTTAAAGGTCAGAAAATCAAAACAATTATCGGAAAGGGCCTAAAATTGTCCCCCGAACTCAGAAAACCTGCAGAATTAGGTGATAATTGTTTGTGTGCTCATAACTTCTTGTTGATCAGTCATTAATATAAAATATTGCATAGTGTATCTTACTTTCCTTCTTCTCTACAAGTTGCTAATCATCAACAACAAATGTACGACCATATGGACACGCAGTGTGAGCAACAACCCAGACACATGAACGCACGTCCGACTGAGTGAAGACAGACTGCTGGCCCATCAGCCTGCTGATGTGTGTCTGAGGTCTTGGAGCAGAAATCCTGAGATTGTGTGCAGAGGGAAGTGAGTAAAATGCTGACCTCGCTGTAAGTAACACTGACGTGCTGTTAGCAGAAAACCCTGTTCCAGTGTCATGCATCACAAAGCTGTTGACCCCTTAGACCCCTGTTTCTGACTGGTCAGCCGCAAAAAAATGTGCAAAGTGTTTTTAAGTGCTTGGGTCTCAAGTCTCTAGTAGCAGGTGCCCGTCTTCTTGATTATTTCCCTGGAAATAGAGTTTTTAATGTTTAACACAACATTAAAAAGCCTGAGAAGCATTTTATGGCTGCTATAGTAAGCTGCTGAATTGCTGTTTTTCTCCCTCCTGCATAATCAGTAGATCACATTAACAGCGGCGACTGGGGTGCATTAATTTGAGTGTAATCTACCGTGCGGCCTCTAAGAAGGACAGCCACTGCTGATGGAACAGATTATGGAAATCTCATTTGAATGATGGGAATAAATGAGTTCAAAGTAAGGACTTCAGGTTTAAACAACACGCTTAGCTCATGTTAATGCCTCTGAATATCCTCTCCCCTTCCACGTGTGTCACCTGCTCCCATGAAAACAATACCACTGCAGATTCCGGTGCTGCAAAAAAACCACGCCGTCATATTTGCATTGTGATTGCTTTTTCTTCTGAGATCGCAGCGGCAAGAGAGGCAGATCCAGCCTTCCCCTGGCACGTCTGTGCGCCAGTCATGCTAATCTATAGTTTCACGGTGATCATCTCAGAGCTTATTCAAACTGACTGAGCAAGGCTACATTGTGGTTGCACCTGCCAAAAGCCTCAGTAATACAGCGGCTCAGCAGGTTTAACACAGATTATTGCTGGTATCCTGCTGAAAAGACACTTTTCTCTCTCTCCGCCCCCCCGTCTTGTACTCCTTTTTCAAGTAGTGACAGTTGACACGGTCCGTTACACGTAAAACAAGTTCTACATTCTTGCAGAAGAACCAAAAAGAATAAAAACACTGTGGGGAAAAAAGTTTAAGTAATCTTTATTTCAATTTAGCGCTCAGAAAGACAGATTCTGTAGAATGTGATTTAAATTGACTGAGGGTAGTGTGGAGTCTCAGGTGGCTCCTGCTCTGAGTCTGTTCGTCACTCTCACTCAGCAGTAAACTGAATACTCAACCTTAATCCCTTTTATTTTGGTGTATTTCATTGTAATGTGTTCTCAAATTTTATTAAATTAACAAACTTGGAGGAAAAAAGTGCTGATGATGCTTACCTCATGGTTAAAACCTTGTGAAGAAAGTGGATTCATTCTACAGTTGCTTGCAGTGTGTCGTGCGCTTGTTTCAGCGACTCCATATATAAAAGTAGAGTGATGGTCCCATATGCAGTGTCATATGGCCATCTGCAAATATATTATGCCATAAATGAATCACACCATCTCTCTGTCCTTCTCAGTTGGCTCTTTATGTGGCAGCTGCTGTAATTAAAGCCACGTCTTATTTCTCCAACTGTTAGGACTGGTTGCTTTACTTTCAGCTGCTGTAAGTTCAAGACTGAAGATGAAAAAAATGGTTGAATAATAACTGGTATTAAAGTAAAAAATAAGAAATGAGTGAGAGAATGCATACTGAGTTGGTGGTAGGGCTTTCGCGGCGCCTGGCAAGTTGCCATCGTGTGACAAAGTTAATGTCACATAGGCGTCGTACTGAAAAAAAAGTGTGTTGTGCAGCTTTCTTCGCGCTCTTTTATATGATATATTACTCAATATGGTTTCAACTTTGACCTTGAAGGCTTACAATGAACATCAAGGTCAAATGCTTGGCCAACCTAGGAACTCATGACTCCCGAGGCCAAGTATATTGTTGTGAAGTTTGAAGAAAATCCATAGAAAAATTGGCGGTGATAAAAAAGTTTTTACTGAGTTTGAAATTTGGTGTGACCTTGAGCTTGACCTTGACCCGATTAATATCAAAATTTAACGAGCTCTAGCAGTTATTAGTGTCGGCAAACACTCAAAAATTTTAAATGATATCTAGACTGCTGATTACATACTCTCTCCCTTTTGGGGGGGGGGGGGGGACAAAATAGTGTACAAAAAACAAGTGATAACATATACATATATACATAAATATTTATTGTACATACACATGAGCAGGTCTGACTGCTGTTACAATAGTGCACCATTTACACAGTGGCTCTAACAGTCTCCTGCTGAAAGAGCGGCTCAGGGCCTCCAAAGTCTCATGCAGCAGGTTAAAAGATGTCATCCCTTATGTACATTAGCTTTGCTAACATCCTCCTCTCACCCAGTTCCTCAGTGGAGTCTAGGGGACTGACCAGGACAGAGCTGACCCTCTTCACCAGTCTATTAAGTCGCTTCCTGTCATGCTGACACCTCCCCAGCAGACAACTGCCTAAAAGATTGCAGAAGCCATCACTGTGTCATAAAAGACCTCAGCCTGCCCAGCAGTTACAGCCAACTTTGCCCTTGTACACAGCATGAGTGTTTTCTGACCAGTCCAATCTACTGTTAAGATACATTTGGAATTTGTGCCTAATATATCGGCACAGAAGCTCAGCGTTTTACAGATTATACAAAGTTATACAAAGGGAGATGTTCTAACAGTTTGAAAAGATGAGACTTAAGGGTTACAAAATTTTTCTTTGCTTCTGGTTTTGATCTCTTCTCCTCCTACATCAACGCTGATGTGAAGGTACCGTCTGAGTGATGACACCTGTGGTTCAGGAGAATACTGTAGCGACTAGCTGCCCCCATAAAGACAAGCATAAATGGATGTGTGATGATGATGATGTTACCTGTGGTTCAGTATGCTAGAGTCTTTACATAATGGTATACATATGTGATGTAAAGCTGAGAAAAATATTGTCTGTTATAGTTTCAATTTCTGGTTATGATTGTTTTGTAACTTTAGGACTTTTCAGAAAGGACATATAAATATGATACATAAATACATAAAAATGCTGGACTTAACTAATTTCTAAACCCTGGTTGGCCCTGATAACATTACATTCTAAAAGTCACCTTTAGGCTGCCAAATGCGTTTAGCTTCAACACAACAAGCCAACATACATACAGATTTCTTTTTCTTTTCCATTTATTCTCTAAGAGGAAGCAGGTAATGTTGCACTGTTTCAAACAGGGCTGCTAAGGTATTCAGTCGCCTGTTACTTATTTGCATAAAGTCTGGAAGGCTTCTTTATGCAAATCAGGGGCATCTGGTGAAAACTCCATGGAAACTCTAGAAAAAACTTTAAATCTAGTCTTTATATCTAACACATTTCATACTTCTCAATTGAATTCTGTCAGAAATACATTTGACTGGAATGTTTTGTTTGTTACCCCAGCAGCTCAGTACATGGGCCCAGTTCAGCCTTCATATCAAAATGCTTACTTGACTACGCAACAGTGCAAGATTTGAATTGATTGATTGAATCCTTATTTTGAACATGTTGAAAAGGTATAACAACATAGAATTAAAAAGAGAGAAACAAACAAAGCACAACAAAAGGAAAACGAGCAACCACAACTACAAATAACTTTCATGTTCAAAAAGGAGCAGGAAGAAGCATAAGCTTATTTAATCCCACCCCCTTTCCACTATCTAGTAATTGATAGACTACAGAAATACCTCCTTACAATTACATTATATGTTACATGTACAGTCTTTAATATAGAAAAAGACTGAGTTAAAGGAGTTCCATCCAGCTGCCAACTGTCTTCTTCTCAAAGCCTCTCTGTTTCATCACTAACCCTACTGCTTAACCCAGGAATGCCCTTGAAAACAGTGTGGTTTACTGTGAAGATGCATTTACTGCTAATGAGATGTTAATTTCAGAATCCAGAGATGACCTCTTAGAACCTTCAGCTAAGGATCTGGCATAGACACACACTAGTCACATTTGAAGAAACCCAAATAAACAGTACATACAGAAAAGTTTAACCCCAAGCATTTATTAATTCTTGCAAAAAGTAACAGCAATAATCAATAAAAAAAAAAAATCCCTCAATAGTTAGAAATAAAATCAGTAAAAGTGAATCAACCCCTAGTCCCAGTTTATCTCATCCTGCTCCACTTCACGATCTCCTGAGATTTTGTGCAGCAAAGTTGGATGAAAGATGAGCTGAAACGCAGATGTCCTCAGGTGTCCCATGGAGGAGGAAAAAGGTCCTCAGGCTGTGACCCCCATGGAGGCCACTTGGCACCAAGTGCCTTTGCAGGCACAGCAGAAAAGTCTTTGCTGTAGGCTTGGGGGAGCCTTTTATCATCCTTTTTACATTTCTTTATTCTCACGCAGCATAAGGAAGCACACGGAACTCAGAAAATCCAAGACTTTTATCTAGTATCTTTTACTTTATTACTTTTTACTCTCCTGTTCCCTGCACATCTTCCTCTGCCTCACACTTCAACTACCAATCAGAATGATCTTGGTTAATTTTGATAAGCAACTTAGACACAGTATCACGGTCACAGTGATCAAACTTCACATGGCCTTCAGATTAGTTCAAGAACAGTGCATAGAGCTTCACAGAGTGGGTTCTTATGGCCGAGCAGCTGCAACCAAGCCTCACATCACCAAGCACAACGCAAACTGTCAGATACAGTGGCATAAAGCACACTACCACTGGACTCTAGAACCGTGGAGACGTGTTCTCTGTGCACAAAGCAAGGCCCATAAAGATATGGATGAATGAGTTTAGTGTGGAAGAAGTTGACTGGCCTTCTCATCCAACATCTGACCTGATAAATGCTTCTGGAAAAATGTTCAGAAATTCCCAGAAATACACTCCTAAACGTCAGAGAAAGCCATCCCAGAAGAGTTGAAGCTGTTATAGTTGCAAAGTAGGCGGCCATCACTCAAGTTCATGTGCATATGAAGTCAGACAAGCAAATACTTTTGGCAGTATAGTGTCTACTGAATAATTTATTATTTCAATTAAACATGAAACACAAAACTACATCAGAGTATTTTCACTTAAAATGTCTCATACTGAACAACCAGGAGAACAAATGTAAACATCCCCCTTATTATTACATCTTGGGTGTGAATCTGTGAAGAACCATCATTTCTCTTTTGAAAGTCACCTAAAATTTAACCTCCACTCTTACGGTTGCGCCTCTGGTGCCTCGTGATGAGCGTAGTGCTGAAAGGTGATGTGTTTCTCCGGTTGCTTCCTCTCCTTTCAAAAAGGTCTGTGAGGAAATTACCATCAATGTCTGCTTGCCCAAACACTTTGAAAGTTTGCAGACCAGCTGCCATGTTAGTTAAAGGAGAGGGGGAGCACCCATCAGTCATCCATATGACACAGCAGCTTGCACATCAAGCGAGCCACTAAACTGACACAAACATTGACTTCTCAGTGACCTTCCTCATGACAGGTGCTGCACAAGGCGCTCTCTCAGAAAATATCAATAAATAGCGAGTCCAAGTTGAGAAATAAATCAGGCCATACGACTACATAACTGGTAATAAGACATAAATAAAAGAGGAATTTCGGTGCACATTCACCTGTGCCAACAGAAGGTATTTGAACCACTTGAGGACCTCATATTAGCGTAAAGGAATTATCTTAGAGCTGTTAGAGTATTTGTGTATTGATCGGCAGCTGAGTCCTATGGCGGTTTCAATACCGATCGATATGTGTTGGAGCTACTGTATGTGAACCAGTGCTTAAAGTGACAGATGGAAGTAATGAAAGGAAGCTGCTGTCAGATACAGTATGACCTTATTACCAAGCCAAGTTCAGATAGGTCAGCATGGCTGCAGGTTATGAGATAAGGTGTAATTGTTAAATTTGGCACAGCCAGCAGGGGATAAACCTATATTCTAGCCAAAATACACTTTTAATGTAATCTTCAGATAATCAGCCGAACACAGAGTTTATACAAGTGTATTTTTATACCTGTGCATTTCTTAATAAAACCTGTGTATTACATAACAGAAGAAAACATGATTTTTAGGTGATTTTTTGGGCCTTGGGATAGTAAAAGAAATACTCCAATATTGCTGCCAAGCTATTCTTTGCATCAATATCATCACAAGAAAATAATAATAAAAAAATCTTCATATGATATATTCCTTACCTTGCTGCTATTCTTATTTGGCTTCAATCCCCTGGTATCTCAGTCGCTATATTACACAGCTGAGTCTATCTTTGAAGAAATCAAGGCAATAAAAGGCTTTATTTACCTTTATCTGGAGCAGACCCCCTGAAAACTCTACAGTATAATACAGATCAGGACACTTTCAACAGACAGCCTGTGAAAGGTTGCAGGTCCTGTCTCCTGGCAGGATTTTCTTCTTATTTTTGTTTATTAAAAATCCTATTTCTTGTCACCGTGCATTGTACATTATTGCACCAGATTTCTTTCTCCCAAGAGATGTTGGAGCTAATGGAGGGAGGGCACTGAGGAAAGGAAGAATGAAACTTCAGGCTTTTAAATGAGGTCTCGCTTTTGACCACTTAATAAAGAAAAGCAATTGCAGGCAGGCTTGGCAAGGGAGTTTGTTTCTTTATTTATCTGAGACCCCAGTAGTCTTGGAAGCCTAATGCATGTTGTCAAGGGCAGTTTTGAGCAAGTGACTTCTAATTTATAGTTCCACTGACTTCAGTGTCAGTTTTTATAGGTTTCTTCAAAGCATCTTTGTGCAATGTTTATATTTCTCCAGATGCAAGCTAAAAGTCGGCCCGTTGATTGGCTATATAAACGAGAGACATTTGCTCAAACTTCAAAAGGATATTGACAAACAAATATGTCTGCACAGAGGCATATTTGTTCCATAAACTTGAAATCTGTAAACCAAATGTAACCCTGGATATTGCAAAGCCACTCTGTGTTGATGTTTTCCTGCAGCTAGAAACATTACTGTCTAATAATCTACGGCCATGCTTGGGACGCTCTTTGTGACAGCTGTGCAAAGTCTGTAAAGAACATCTTACGGCTGACTGACTAATTTTAATCTGGACCAAAGAGGTAATGTGACTGCTGACTATTCAGCACAGCCATCCATAGAGCCCTGCGTCTAGCGGCACTAAAATACTGAGACACACCTGGTGTGGCAACCCTCGCGAATCAAAAATTAAATCTTAGTAGAGATGCTAAAAACTGCAGTTCCTTAAATTGCCACTTGAGGCTCGCTGCCCAAGCAAATCAGTCAAGGTTTCTGTAGCATGTCTTGCTTGGTGACAGCTCTGTAAGGGGTGTTTTTAAAAAAAAATATATATAACTAAGCCACTCACTTTGAGTGAGAAGTGTGACTTCATCCCATGTTTATCTTTTATACTAAAAGAGAGTCAAAGGCACACATGAGCAAAGTATGGTTGGGCCCCTGAAGTCCAACAACCTGAACTTCCCTCAAATAAAAATAATTTAAATAAGTTTTCTTTGATGAACAACACCATCACCATTTTAAAAATGTATCTATGTCCCTGAGAAAAATGGGGACCACCCCTGATCTAAGGACTCAATTATTAAATTTTTCTATTGCTGTTTTTTTGCTATGCCTAGTGTGATGGGCCGAGTTAAAAAAAAAAAAAAAAAGCAAGAGTCACAGGAATTATTAGAAAAAAAGGGTTGCCATTCATTTAACCAAAAATTACATTTACAAAAGCAATAAATTTGAGCTCATAAAAGAGGTCAAAGAAACAAACTGAACTCAGGCAAAGAACTACAAACCTGACAAACCCAATGACTGCCCAAAAATCATAACTGACCTGAACATGAAATGACACAGATATAATATATAATGGCTGATCAGACCACTATGACACATGAGGGGGTAACTAAACAAAATACAATCGTAAACAAACAATGTAGTTGTCAGGGTCCTGGGACTGGGCGACCCAGGATCCCTGGGCAGTCATGGACCTGTGTATTATTATTATTATTATGTATTTTTGGTGTCGTTTCCCCTTCTCTGTGCGTGTACATATGTGTGTTTCTCTGTGCTGTGTTAGTCTGTGTCCCACTCATATGTTTAGGCGAGGTATGGGTGTGTATGTCTGCGGGTGTGCCTGGAGGATGGAGCTCGGCCACCTGCAGGCCTGAGGGGTGTGGCCCTGCGGAGGGACTGGCCACACCCGAAGCCACACACCTGCCGCTGATCAGGGCTCGTCGGGGGAGCTACTTAGGAGAGTCTTGGAGCTCCCACCGACGCGGGATCATTGAGTTATCTTACCAAGTCAGTGTGTGTTAGCTTAGGTCTGTGCTGTGCGTATATGCCCGCCGAGGGTTAGTGTTGACGGCTGCGTCTCTGGTTTCCCTACAGGAGGAGGAGTGGTCCGGAGAGGCAGCACGCACGGGGGTGCGGAAACACAACAGCGGGGAGCACGAGCACAGATATCGGAGGGAAGCACGCACACGGGGTTCGAGGGAGCAACGGGGAGTTATTGTATTTACAGCCTTTTCACTGTAAATAAAGAGCACTGTTTGCATCGCAGAGTCTGCGTTTTGGGTCCTCCTTTCCCCACATCCCCACGGTCTGCCAGCCAGACCGTGACAGTAGTACAGTCTGGTTTGCTAACAATCTAAAGATCAAAGAAGAAAATCAAAATTACTAAACCCTAAACTCAATAATTAACTAAGTACAAATACTTTGTTCCTTAATTAAAGAAAACACACATTCTCCCCGTCAGCAGCAAGTGGTGGTGCGGTCAACACCTTTTGCCTGGCAACTCGCATGTAATCATGGCAGGTAAGAAGTAAAAGAAACAAAGGTTAGTCAAAAATCAAAGTAATAAGTAAACTAAATGTGCGCGCTTAAAAATAGAACAAGTGTATCCAAACCAATCAATAAACTTATTGAAACTGGAGAAACTAAAGTGTGTTACTGTGTTCAAATGAAGAAATGAAAATACACAAGAGTTACCGACTTGATACTGTGTCCATGGGTTTGGCCGTCACACCTAGTTAGCATCCCATTAAATATCACAGTGATGTGATGAGGATCTGCCTTATTAAACAAACTAGTTTATGAACGGTCGACATAGCTTCTGGGTTGGAATAACCAGTGTGGAAGTGCCTTAAACCTGCAATTTATCTAAAGGCCACCAGATGGCGATAGCTGTGGTTGTAAAAAGACATGTTCATATGCAAGTCTGTGAGGAGCCAGCTCTCTGACTTGGCCTCCGTAAATACTTTGGTGTTTAAGGGCAAAGTTGTATACTTTTGGTCAGAGTAAACGACAAATAGTCTATTTTGTAAATCCTGGTCACACCATGTTTCAGAATGGAGGACTATTTATGGTATGAGACCACGCAATCCTTGCCTAGACTCATGCCTCCGTTTTATTCTGCAATCAAGATGTCATAACCATTGAAGCAGGTCAGATTCAAAATGCGGGTCTTAGGAGATCAGATTCAGTGCTTTTATTTACAGTGCTTCTGAAAAGTAACAATTCACCAAATCTTGATAAAGAGACAAATCCACTATTTGCAAATTCCTTTGGAGAGGAAAGTCTGTTAATGAGCTGAGCTCCCTGAGCTCCAATTGCACATGAACAGAACAAATTATCCTCTACCGCTCTCTCTCACAGTTTTCTCTCACCAAGGAAATGACAGTGCACAGAAGAGGGGAGCAGGTAAATGATCAGTGGGGTCATCAGGCAACAGGACGTACAGACTGGAGACAGTCTCACTAACGTGATTAGTTCAACAGTCAGGCAAAGACTGAAGATTTTCTCCCAGCATAAGTAGTGGCAGGCAGATCAGCAGACAAACAGGGGAGCTTGATTACTTCAGGTGTGCTGGAGCGGAGGGCGGAAATCCCTGAAGGATCCCACCCCTGCAAATTAAGGGGTTGGTTAGAGGCACACAAACAAACACACCCACACACTCATAATGAAAAAGAGGTAAACAAAAGAGGAGAGAGATGCACGGGAGGACTGGACAACCATGACACAAGATGGCATCACAGAAATACTAATTTCAAGACTTCACAATGCAACTTCAGAAAGCAGTTGCTATGTCTAGTTTTTATCAGAATCAGAATCAGAATGGGTTTATTGCCAGATGTTGAGGTTTACAACATTAGGAAATTGCTGCGGTGCTTCAGTGCAGACAATAAGAATTAAAGTGCTATGTAGAAAGAAAGATATGTGCATGAGATATACATGAGATATATACATGAGAATAAGAATTATGAGTGCTACGTAAAAAGATATATACATGAGTGCAGGTGGTGATCAGTGCCAAACATGAAATGATGCAGTGACACAGCGTAGGGTCATGTGTTAGTGGCGGGGACAGTCATGTGGTTATTGTTCATGTGTCCAACAGCAGAGGGGAAGAAACTGTTCTTGTGGCGAGAGGTTCTGGTGCGAATGGACCGGAGCCTCTTGCCTGAGGGGAGCAGGTCAAACAGACTGTGTCCAGGGTGAGAAGGGTCAGCTGAGATCCGAGCTGCACGCCGCAGTGTCCTGGAGGTGTACAGGTCCTGCAGAGATGGGAGTCTGCAGCCAATCACCTTCTCAGCAGAGCGCACAACACGCTGCAGTCTCTGTTTGTCCCTGATAGTGGCTCCAGCGTACCACACGGTGATGGAGGAGGTGAGGATGGACTCGATGATTGCAGTGTAGAATTGCATCATCGTCCGTGTTGGCAGGTTGAATTTCTTCAGCTGCCTCAGGAAGTACATCCTCTGCTGGGCTTTCTTGATGACGGAGGTGATGGTGGGCTCCCACTTCAGGTCCTGGGTGATGGTGGTACCCAGGAAGCGGAATGAATCCACAGAGGTGATGGGGGTGTCAGTCAGGATGATGGGGGGGAGTGGGGCTGTGTGCTTCCTGAAGTCCACAATAATCTCCACTGTCTTCTGGGCATTCAGCACCAGGTTGTTGTGGCTGCACCAAAACACCAGACGTTCAACCTCCCTCCTGTAGGCAGACTCGTCCCCGTCCGAGATGAGCCCAATGACAGTATATCCTCTATGACAGTACCATTAACAGAAAGCTCACCATGAGGATGAAACCCTCTTTTTCCAAACGTGTTTTCATCCTGCTTAAAAAACCAAGATGTAAGTAACTAACTCCAGTCCACAATTTAATGGCTATATGTTTTATATACAAAACATAGTCAAGACCACTTAAATATGATTTTACAATCCCAATTCCAATTGTACAAAATGTGTTTTTTCTTTAGGTCTGTTCAATAATGATGGAACAGTTGCCAATTTTGCTTTGAATGGCAAAAATATTAACAACAGTAGTAACTTCTTGGACTTTTTAAGGGGGGAATACTGTAGGAGGAGCCAGGCATAAATATCCAACTGGCAGTTCTGCAAAGAAACTTGGCTGTATCCTACAACTGTGCTTCTGCTTGGCAACTTTCTGTCGCCTGGATGTCTGTAAGGTCTATAGTCATTAACAATAAGGTGATAACACTACCTGACATTGTGTTAAACTGTGCTGCTCCTCCTGTGCTCACTGTGAACCCCTGTTGCGTTGTATAAATATTTAATCCTACTGAGAGAGGACGCCTGTGCTGAAATTCTGGGATGAGTGACTTATGGCAGAGGGAGCTTTTGGCAAATTGTGTTGATGACTTGAGGTCACCTTGTTGCTTTTGGCATTCCCGTACAGATATAAATGCATTAAAAGTAAAACGTGTGTCTAGGATTGTGTGACAGCTACCGCACTGTTTCCTGCGAGGTGTGATGGATGGTGCGAGCCCCTCGCAGCGTGTCATTTTCGCAAGCTTACCGTGGTGGATCGCTGGCAAGAGAAAGCAGTGAGGCAGCGTGTAGGGATGAAGGTCATTTGAAACTGAAGTGTCAAATTTACTGTGTGAAACAGGAGTTAACCTGAGCCCTTGTCAGCAAAACATCGATGCTTAGAGTGTCTTGCTCCTTGTTAATAAGCCACTTATAACAGATCAGGCTCATATTCTTCTAGTTCGGCTTTCAAACAGCACCAATGTGCTTCACTTTCTGAGTTACTCCTCTTCAACGAAGACACACAATTTGCCTCAATGGCAGTGAAGTCACACAGCTGAAATATAAATAGAGACAATCGTTGTGTTCTGTCCCTCCAGAGGTCTCAGTCTGAATATAACCTGCAATTTGGTCCCTTGAAAATATCTGTTATTGTAGCCTTTTATTGTCCTTGGACTATTTCTCTGAGTATACCCCTTTCTTCCCTTCTTTCAAGTTGGGATGATAGGGATCTGTGCCCTTCATGTAAATATTCCCTGGTGATGTGCTTTCAGAACAAAGACTAGCATCTCTGGTGAGCTACCCTTGCTCCGAGCCTCAGGTTGAGACATTCCCAAAGGGGTCAGTCTTTCACTGTGTGATTTATAAGCTTTATGCGGTGGGTGTGGAGGAGAGAGGGAGAGTGAAGGAGTAGAGAGCGGGAATGCAGATGTAGGTAAGAAAAGAAAAAAAAGGAAGTGGGCTGAAAGAACGAGAGAGAGGAAATAGAGACGATTTTTTAATTCCCACACGAGAGACTACAATAACCACTCATTCATTACTGCGTTGTTGATTAGCTTTATTACAAATGGATTAACATCTCAGACTGAAAGGGCATGGCCGTAAATTAGTGCAAAATGTCCCAATGACATCATATTCACACAATTTAATTGGTAATGTTGGATTGATTTCTTTCATTGCATCACAACATCACTTGCAGCTTTTAATTGCATATTGGCTTAAATGCACTAATAGGCTTATGCTGATTGACATTATCTGCCTGGTTTGTTCATTTAGATATTATATGGAGCCAGTGATAGTAATGAGGAAACTTTCACTTTATGCAATGAGTTTGCTGTTTAGGGAGAAGTTTAATGGCTCAATATTGGACATAACTGTCATGGTCCTCCTGTCCTCTCAGGTGTTTACTGCCACTCTCTCTCTCTACCTCTGCACATGTGAATGTGCGAGTGATTAACTATGTTCGCATCCACCCAGGATTAGGCATGGCTGCCCCAATTTCCTCTGGCACATCTACTGTCACCAGCAGTCTTTACCAGACTACAGGGTTAGAGTAATTCGGGTCTCTTACCTTTGATACGTTGTTTGCTTGGTTGCTAATCTGTCCTTACCCGACCTATTGACACTGACCTGCAGGTTCTGCCCTTAAACCTCTAAAAAGAAAGAGTTGAAAACCCCTGTTTGAATCTCAGCTTCAGAAATATTCAAAGTGCTCTTGACCAGTAGTTCTTTGGACTTTTTGAAGCTTTTCTTTAGCTTTATCTTTTGTTCTTTAATCAACTTAAAATGACTTAAAACTGATTTATAAATCATTCAAGCATAAAAAGACACCAAACTCAAAGGATGAACTAATGTTTTATATACACATACCAGACAATTTAGTGAAGTAAATATTATTTTTTAGCACATATAAACACATAATTCTTTTGTTGAATCTACCAGAGATAATAGCTTGACAGACACAATAGTAGTTTTTGCAGAGAAAAGGTTATTTGTAAAGAACTTCTAGCTGAAAACATCTCGGCAGTGTGCCCTTACTAAATCTAAGGAAACTGGACAAGTGGAGGACAGAAGAAGAGCACCCAGAGCTCGACAATGTCGAAGCAACATGGGATCACCTTTACAGAGAACAGATTAAAAACCAGCCAATATCCAGAACTTTGAATGTCCTTCAAGAAGTCTGAAGAACTGTTCCTAAAGACTGCTTTAAGAAATGACAAGAAAGCTTGCCTAAGAGAGTTCAGGCTGCGTTGAAGAGTAAAGGTGGTTATACTAAATTTTAACTCCGGGACAATCAAGAACATTAGTTGTTGCTGAATTGGGTCTCAAAGTCTGCCAAAGAAAATCTGCCCCACTCCTTTATGCTAACACCTCCAACCTGACTTGCTGATACAAAGCAGGAATCTTTGTTGAAGCTTTATTGTTGTTTAGGCCAAATTCTAACCCAACTATCTGAATGTCTCTGCAGAAATCGAAACCCATCACATCACACAGTGTTTTTCCAATCTTTCAGTGTCCAATTTCGGTGAGCCTGTCCCCACCGCATGCTAATGCTTGTGTCTTCAGACACTGCTTGTAACAAATGGTTATTTGCTTTTCTTGTTTCCAAAAGCATTTTTATATAGTCTTTATGCTCTCTTCACTGGCCATGATAATAGAAAGAGATAACTCGCATTTGACACATGGCAATCCATATCCTCGATTCTTGTTTAGCACACAGAATGTTATCACTCCCATTAACAATATTTTTCCACTTTACTAGCTTACAAGACAATGATTTATAGCGATTTTAGGGAAAAGTTTGACATCACTTATCTTATCTAGCATGCAACATTTAGTGCATGAATTTCCCCCCAAATCCATGACACTTACACTGTTCAGGGTTATTATGATTCATTTCAACCTGAGAATAATCCAGGTTTAATCTACTAAAATTTCTCTCGACATAATCTTCTCGTGTGGCATGCTGTCCTTGTAAAGAATACCTGAGTGTTGAAGGCAGAAATGCAGGGCTGTTAAGCTGTCTTTAGCTTCTTTTTTTTTTCTCTTTTTCTTTTACATTGTGCCTGACTATATTCAGAGAAATGTTTTTAGCTCTTTTACAGCAGTGGACTGATGTAGCATATTTACTCTGCAGGCCAGTTTGGTAAATAATGAAGATAACCTCAAGAGAAACCGCAGGAGTGAAAACTAAATAACAACGAGAAACAACCCGGAAACTCCAACTTAAAAATGACAATCCAAAATGTATTACATTTATATCACATTTAATTTGGGCTTCTGGCAGTACAGCCACTGTGGCCTGCTCATCAGCATTACCTGGTACACAATGAATCTTGAGAGGAGCAACATCTCCTGCCTGTATAGCTCATTTTACTCCAGGAAATAACTACTAGTACTACTAGTACTCAATTAACTTAGAGCCAACTGTTTTAAGCTAACAGCAGAAGAAAAAGTCATATCCAAGTCTTATTAAAAATTAAGATACCTTAAACTGCTTAAAATCAATGCATCCTTCTAAACATCAAGTCTCTCCCTCTTTCACATGACACTTGGTGAGCCTGCACAGGACACTGACCTCAAAAGGAGTCTGTAAGGATCTCGAATGGTTTGGCAGTTCCTGGGTCCTAACCAAAGGGAAGCCAGGAGCAGTGTGGAAGAGAGGTGGTAAACCGAAACAAATGAATCAAGTTATACTCATCTTAAAACTGTAATATTTTTACAGTCCTTCTGTGGTTTGACATGTGACCTCGCTGTAGTACACAAGCAAAACAGCTGATATAAATGGACTGTACTCACTGCGTATGTTGACACCGAGACAGAAAGACCTCTAAAGCAGACGGACACGGGAGACAATTTCATAGGTTTATTATTATTATTATTATTATTTATTTATTTATTTAATTTTTTTTGCAAGGGAAGTAACAAAATGTTTATTAAAAAAAATTAACACATACTGTACGGTGTGTTTACAGTTACTAGTTTTTCAGTCTCAACCATCCAATAGTAACTTGAATTACTCTAACAGCAAGTGCAGAATTGAACAAAATCTAAAGACAAACTTCGATGGCAGGACCCAGGTACATTTATCAGTGATATGGGAAGGTGAAGGTGTGCTGATGGGGTTGTTGAAGGCACAAATTCAGTTTGTAGTGTGAGTTGTTGAAGACATCCTCTCTTCTTAGGGACTTTTTGGTTCCGAGCTTTTCCTGCAGGGCTTCTCCAATCTCAGCCTCATTGCCATAGATGGGTGCACAATCAATGTGGCGATACCCAGCTTCCAGTGCCCAAATAACTCCTTGTTTCACCTTTCCAGGCTCACTCTTCCATGTTCCCAGTCCAATGAGGGGCATCTTGCACCCTGTGTTAAGAACTGCAAAGTCATTCATGCCTCTCAGAAGCACCCTGCTGCCAAAACCGACACACAAACTACACAGCGTCTGCTTTAGGAGCTGACACTTCAGTGACTGCGTGCTGTAAAATTATCATAGGTTTATTATAATAAGGGGGATGTGCAACAAAGTAGTATTTATAATGTACTTGCATAGGCATGTGAGCTATCATTTTCATGAACATCTTTTTCCTCTTACAGAATTGCAGTGAGACAGTTCCAGGCAGGCTACAAAGCAGCAATCACACACACTGGAAGGGTCATAAGGAGCACAGACAAGACGAAAGGTAAGTAATCTAATACACATGGATGAAAGAGGTGCAATCCTAAGAAGCCTGACATTATCACTTTGGCAGCTGAAATGCTCTGGGGTAAGTGGACAGAAAAGACTTTAAGTACAGCATGTAAGTGGGAAGATGAAAAACAGGTGTGTACAGTGTAAGTACGTAACATTTGTATTTATATAGCGCCTTTCAAGATAAATATCCCATATTTGAGCATCAAAAAATGAGCCAAAAGCAAAATTTTGAGTTCGAACATCTAAGCCCCTGCGGAAGAGTCTCAGGTTCTGGGAGCCACACTCCCAGCCTTGTAAGTTGCACAGCCAGCTGCAGGCACAAGAGCTCAGGGACCTCCTGGGGATGTTTGGATGTAAAAGTTCATTGATGTACAAACTGCTTGTCCGTGCAGCTCTAAAAGTCAAAACCAGAATCTTAACACGATCTCTGACGTTGGAATCCAAAGCAACTGAATTATCAAAGGTTTGACACTTGAGTAAGACTGAACAACCTGTGGATGTTCCAGTGTTCACTGCTGTGACTGGTGGTAATGCAACCCGAGTGATCAGTCAGCTGGACCACTGAAGAGAGCCAGAGGCAAAAGAAGCAACTGCTACCTTGGAGTGGTTGGGTTAATGATAGCATGTTCTGTGTTTAGGCATTTCTTGGCCTCCACTTGACAGTCCTCTTTACAAAATCTTTCTACCTTCACTGTGCACTCTGGTGTATTTATATTGTTCTGTGGTAGCTTGTGAGATTGAAATACATTTGTATTAACCAATTATAATCTGTTAATCCGAGTATGAGCTCAAGCACCAGATGATTTCAAGTCCTCAACTGAGATTTGACGTTGCGCATTTTCCTTCCAAACTTTTAGCTAATAATGTGATCTCATGAAGAGCAGGATGTAAACGGAGTCAAAAATTTGGATACAATGCTAAAGTTTTTGCATGCACTTGTGGTTAGGACTGTAGAACAATGAGAGTTAAACTAAACATTCAGTATCAGAGTAGAAACAGCCTCTGAAGTTAAAGTCCACATTTTTGTTGATGATGGTCTCTAATCTGATGAAACCTATCTGTGATAAGCTGCTCGCACTCTGCACTTGAAATGTTTTTCACCTCTATAAATGCGCCAAAACTCCGTTAATAAAAACTTCTCTATAATCCTCTCAGAACAGCCATCTATGTCCCTTCACCCGCACTGCTGCTGTACTTCCCTCCTGACCTCCCAGGCAGAGTGTAGACCTCCCCTGCTGTGACCCAGAATGATGTTACAAAGGCTATCAGTCCCTGTCAGACCACACAGCCGGGCCAGTTTCCTCTAAATTCCAGTCAATCACTCCTCTCTGTATCACACACTCCCAGATGGCAGTCACCTGCTCAGCACTAGTCCAATCTATCATACCTCTGATTCTATGAGGCAGCAGGTATTAAAGATTTAGCAGGGTGGGGTTTTTACCGCTCTGCAAAGCCACAAATCTGCTAGAGAACAGGTTCGAGGTTACTTTGCCCAGAGCTAGTAACCTTTGACCTAAGCCAGTTCACTGCTCATTTCTCAAAACTGCTGCTCGCTAGGCTGCATAACCTCTTCTCACCTCTAATGTTACAAATACTTCCAGTAATTCCTGTCTTTCTAAACGTCTGTTCACCAAGCCTCACACACACACACACACACACACACACACAACCACCACACACACACACACACACACACACACACACACACACACACACACACACACACACACACACACACACACACACACACTGCTCTTTGACCTCCGCTATGTGGTCTCTGACCATTTCTTCTTGTACGTCATTCAGGTGTTCACACTACAACCAGAAAGAAGCAATATCTTCTGGCACCACTTCCTCTTAAGATTTACGGATTTTATAAAGGATTAAATTATATAGTTTATAACTAAATTTTTAAGGAAAAAAATGTGTTAAATTGAAAAAAATGTAATAAAAGTGCTCTATAAATATACATCAACAAACAATACTATGAAAACAAACAGTACCATGAAAGTACTATGTGAAAAACTGAATATAGTACAAAGCAGCCATGCGAAGTAAATTAGCTCAATAAATTCAGTAAAGTCAGCAGTTGTAAATGTTGGTGCTTCTAAATGAATTTCACTTTCCCTGCAGGTCTTTCGCAGAAGGTAAACATTGCATCTGTTAAAGGAATCTTGATAATGGTAGCGGATAAAAAGTTGAAGAAAAGCATATATTATAGCCTCTATACACACAATCTAGTTGTTACGTCATCAAATCATCGATTTTTTCCTATTGGGGTTATGTGAGCTGATTTCTTAGCTTACCCCTTTCCAGGCTTAACGTAGACTGGACGTTGTGGGAATATGTTGGCTGTGCAAACCCAAGAAATCATTATTATAATGGTGATTATGTGCTGGAATACTTCTTGGCTAGACCTAGTCACCTGCACCTGCTTGATATCTGCAACCTTAATTTGATGAGAACACTCCAGGAAAAGGTTTGGCGTGCACTCCTACAAGAATAACTGTTACCACTGCAAACAGCCAACTTGTTTTTCATCTTCCTATGTTCAAGGTTATTGAAGGTAAACAGCTGCTGGCGTTAGTTTTATATAAAATTTTAATACCTACAATTCACGATATCGGTCTTCCTAGCCTGCTCTTAGCGAGAACGGAAATAAGTGCATATTCAATTTTCCTATAATAATGCACATATTAAAGGATTCTCACTTTTGTCTCCTGCTTGTAGAATAATGAGCCTTAAATAATTAGCAGCAAGCCTTTTATTTTGTTTTAATCTTAGGACAGCTGTGCATAAACAAATGCCTAAAACTTGAATGAATTGATGCAACATGGTAAAGAAGAGCAGTGAGAGATGATAAAGTCACAGAAAAGATGATTACTTCAAGGTATAGCTGATAAAGGTGGTTCTACAAGCTATTGAATCATAGGGTGTACTTAGTTGGAAGACTACAGAGAGCCCTTGAAAACTTTATTTTTCACATGGCTTTAAATAAATCCAGACAAAAATGGTAGTGGGTATTTTTCTAATACTTTACAGGCTTTCATCTTTTACCTCTAAATGGTGCCTGTACATGTGCACACGTGTGGAGCTTCTTTAATAAAACAGTAAAACCAAATAGTTGTAAATTTTCAAAATAAATCAGAACTATTCAGCCTTCAGCACTCAGGATCATATACTGATGAAATTTTATAAATGCAAAATATATGCAAACGTACACATTTTCGAACAAACTTCCTACACAGATTTTTCTCCTACATGGACTCTATGCGCTGCATATCATTAACGTGTCCCCTTTCACTGACCTCAGATCATTTATTATTCTAATAAACTACCAATCTGACTTTATTGCCACAGCACCTTTACCCTTGTCCCACTTTGATCTGTGGAGTAGCCCCTGCATACAGACACAGGAACTAAATCATCTGTGAGTGGATAAGGTTGGGGACTGATGCCCTTTCAAGTTTCTTTGACCTTTTTTTGGCA
This sequence comes from Maylandia zebra, assembly GCF_041146795.1. NCBI lineage: Eukaryota > Metazoa > Chordata > Actinopteri > Cichliformes > Cichlidae > Maylandia > Maylandia zebra. Next base: position 10,908,730 of record NC_135187.1, read on the forward strand.
ACTGTTGTAGGTTTTCTTATGAGAGCTCAACACCCCCTGAGCATGAATTAAAATCAGTTTCATAATAAATAGAGCATGGGATATGCAGGGTTGGGTGTGTAGGTGTGTGCGTGTGTGATTTTATTATTAATTGGTGTGAAGATTCCAACCTGCCTCAGCAAAATGTCTATGTTGTTATCTCATTACTGTCCAGCTATTTCAGCAACTTCCTCCAGATGCTGGAAAGTTTCATCGTGTTCTCTTACTTCTTTTACTGTTTTTACCAAGTTTACTGGAGAAGATTAAAATGATGGCTCACCGAAACAAGAATAAATTACAACAAAGTTTTTCTGAAAACTTCTCACTTAGCATTCAGAGTTGTTGAGGGTACTAAGGCTGATTAAAACACACACTAGTCTCCTGTGATAAACCTGATGAGCAATCTGCTCCATACTTGAAAAGATTCTGTAGTTGATCTGAAGCAGGGGAAAAGTCGCATTCAACAATGGATAATATATCGAGTGAGGGAGAGAGTATGAGCGTGCAGCGTTTTAAGCGTGGAAGTACTGACCTTACTTTGAGTTCGATTCCATAAAAAGTGACAAAAACATTAGTTGTGCATGGGAAGAAAACTTCTTTTTACAGCGAAAAAACCCCCTAAACTTCCAAGCAAGCACCGACAGTACACTACCACGTAATGGGAAATTCACAGAGAAGCTCACGGATTCTTCAACTGACCGCTCCGGCACACCTGCACCAGGGCAAACCTCCGCCTACCCCACTCCTGCTTTACAGGTGAAAATAGAGCAACAGGACCGCTGAGTCTTTTATTTTATTTATTTTCTGCTGTGTTTCACTTGCATCTATTTGAAAGAGTGAGTGTAAACACAAAAAAATATTTTATTTTATGTGCTGGAATGTGCAGAAAATAGGTTTAAATGTTAAACAAATTTCTTCCAGTCAGAGAATGTTGCATATAATTACTTATTTGAAAATAAGTAATCAGTAAAGTAACGGGATTACTTTTTTGGGGAAGTAATTAGTTACTGATTACTTTTTTCAAGTAACTTGACCAACACTGGTTAAGACTGAATGTAATCAGATAAAGTCTTGTCATAAGAATGGAAGTATCTTTAAAAGAAGCAGTTTTAAAATCATTTCAGTAAGGAGAGATAATTAGAAGGAATCGAACATGGTTTATTGACATACAGAATTCAATTAAGCTATTTGGTTATTAGACTCTGATAGCAGACAGTATCGGGATCCCAATGGTGATCCCTATCACCACCCAGAGTCCAGATGCTGGTGGTGGAGATAAAATTGGAGGCTTGGATGGAGCCTGAGCAACATGTGAGAGGTGGAGATGTGGAGGAGGTGCAAGAATGTGGTCGCAAGGGAGAAAAACAAAGAAAACAAAGAAAAAGAGAAGGCATTAATATCGACTGAACAGTTACTGTCCCCAAGTACTCGATCCATGGACATTGTTGAGCTTCTTTCTGTATTATTATAAGGTCTTTACCTTACAACAGGGAAGAAAATCTTTCTTAAGATACTGACTGAAAAATGCTGTGAGGGGGTAAACATGATGTAAATAATTCTGAATGATCTAAAAGTCCATGAATCTGGCGGGTATGTCAGGGTATTTTAAAACAGCTCTAGGGACTTTCTTCATTTTCTGACTTACTTTTGTGACTAAAACTAACCTCTGAGAATGACAGTAAGCCTGCGTGGTGTGAAACTGTGTGTCATTCAGCCTAATGGGAACAGGGGATTTGGGGTGGGATCTCTAATGTGATTGGTTCGTCAAACAAAATGTTGACTGCCTGCTATAAATCATTCAGCTCGAGACCTATTAACTTAAAACAACAACGTGCTACCCTGACATTCATGCTATTGTGAATGGGCATTTTATGAATAACACAGACCGGATGAAAATAAGCAAAAATAAAATTAATTAGGAACATTTTTTGTAATTAGCATTTATCAAGTAAAAAATGTTCATCATTTTTAACTTTCTGGGTATCAATATCCAGCACAGTGCAAATATCCAATGATGGATAGTTCTCACTATTTTCTACATTAACCACTAAATTAACTCATTCATCTCTAATAAGAACAGGTGATAGAGTAGAGGCTTGTCTTCCATGCCAGTGAGAATAATCCACACAGCTTATATGTGCAGTATCATCATTATTACTCGAGCAATAAAATGCAGCCTTGCAAGTGAAACTTTTAATGACCTTTTTTTTTGGACTCTGTAACAGAGATGTTAAATTAACTCTGGAGAAATGTCTTTAGAGGTGTACTTCGCCAGTTTATTGGGTACAGATAGATAAAGCTAATGCAGTTAATTACAACATTCCTGCTACAACTTTATGGCCATTATAAAATTTCAATAATATAATATGGTTTGGAAAATGCTATTAGAATTCCCTCTTAGTATGACACAACTCAGTAGCGCCACAAACTATACAGCCTCCCAATGAACCAGCTAAACACCTTTCGGAGTAGGGGCAATTAAAAGGTTAACTTTAAATCTTTTATGAAGAAATCCATCCAAGTGTCCATCCATGTCCTGCAGCTCATTCAGGAGGACACCAAGCCAGCTGAGACATGTAATCTCTCCAGCCAGTCCTGCGTGTGCCCCGGGGTATCCTCCCGTTAGGGTACTTCACCTAGGAGGCATCCATGTGGCATCCTAGTCAGATATCCGAACTTCCTCAGCTGACTCCTTTTTATGTGGAGGAGGAGCAGCTCTACTCCAAGTCCCTCTTGAATGACCAAACTCCTCACCCTTTCTCTAAGAGAGATTGGGTGAGGAGCTCATAAAAGAGTTATTAATTATTGTTGCAGTAGACAGAGGCATTTGGGGCACTAGGGTATTCTAGTGGTGGTCCATAGTGGGTGACCTTGTTAATAATCATAATAATGGGTTGCATTTATATAGCACTTTTCGAGACCCTCAAAGCGCTTTACAATTCCACTATTCATTCACTCTCCAACCCCCTGAGTTGCTCAAGAAGTCCTGACCATTTTGCCCCTTTTTTCTCTCAAGAATCAAAGAAAACTAAGTCACAAGTATATGCAAAAAATGCTAAAAGATATAACCCATCTTTTATCTAATGCATGGCTTTCAATGATGTCTTCAAACGTGTGACACAGCACTCCTCATTTTAATGGCTGGTTTTCCTGTAATCTGTGAGGGGAATGCAGGTGAAGTTAATTAAAAAACAATCATCAAACACAGCCACCTGCAGTCCACTGTGACACTGTGAGAAATTAAAGATCTAAATTCTAACAAAGAAATAAAAAAGTTATTTCAGTATAATTTCATATAATTTCACTGAAACACTGAGTTAATTCCCTTGTTTTTCAGTAACACATTTTCCAGCAAACTGTTTCACTGCCATCAGCTTCCTGTGGGATATTTTGAGATATGGAAATGGTTTAATTCACCCACATACAGGTGGAGAATGTGCTCCAGCGTCAGCTAAACTAAGTACATTTCATCCTCTGCCTGTTTGCCTGTTTTGTTTCAGTATTTGACTTTCCTTTCTCAGTAAAACACTTGTGGCTTTTGGTCTGAAAAAATTGCATATTGTACATATTATATTGTTTAAAATGTTTTTATTACTTGCTGGAAAATATGAAACTCTGGCAGTTCCTTCTTTTACATCTACATCTTCCTTTAAAATATGAGTATTATAATGAAAATGTAACTTTAATCAGGCATTTAGGGGAGATCTTGGTGTTAAAATGAATGAACTGATGCTTTGTGACATTAACATAAATTGATCTAGTGTGCTGCAAATGTTTCTGAGAGGTTGTATTATTGTATGTAAATCCCACTTGTGTGCTTTGAGGTTGGTGGTGTTTGACGTGTCTTTGGGCAGGAATGTTTATCCAAACTGACTTATGTTTGTCCCACATCATGAGCAGTTTGGGATTTAATGCCTTTAATGAAAATCTAAATGCATGGACAGCTTGAGGATCAAGCTGCTAGCATGTGATTAGTTGTCATTTTGCACTGTCATACGGAGGAGTTTACTAACTTATTACAGGAATTTTAGGACAACTGTTGTATTACACTGCAGAGGAATGGTGCTTGGAGTTCTTAAATGTTTTAAAATCACACAGCCACACACAGTCGGTGTGTTTGTACTGAACCGTGCAATTGATAAATTTCAAATTAGCTGGCCTGTCTCGAAGGCCACCTGGCCCCAGTGTGTTCCCTGAGCTCTTGAACCCACAGGTTTACTAACGTTTGCCCATTTCCTGCTCCATATTCCCATTTATGTCCTGGGTCATTGACCCAGGTCGTTTTGTTAATTGCTTCATGTTAATTGCTTCGGTCTGGGACATTTAACAAAACAAAACAAAAACCAGGCTAGCAGTAAAACCTTCAGTCTTCCAAAAAATGCTCTAAAACCAACCATCATGGCAATCAGTCTTTCACTGGGCCCAGTTCCTCCTCCACATCCAACTCTAGTTCCAAAGCAATTCCTTGTTCCAATCCCAGGATTCTTGGCATTTGTCTGTAACGGTCATCTTGTTGCTTCCACTTGCTCTGCTGAAACTCTGCTGTGTCCCTGCTCTGTTGACTCCTCTCAACTGTGCTGACCCCCCCTTATTCATACAGTGAGTGAGCAGGTGTCAAAAATTTTCTAGATCAGAAGAACGTGGGTAGGAGGTAAGGACTTTTCAAAATAAAGGCATGCAAGAAACGTAAAAACACGCAACAGTAAAACCAAACTAATAAGACTAACAGAAAAATTGAATTTACTTCCACCCTGTGAGAAGTGCATTTATTCTTGGCTCTTGTGGTTTCCTGGAGGTTCCTTTAAAGGTATGCTTTAATTTAAATTTGCTTGTCAGTGTTTGAGTCTGGAGTTGGGGTCCACATCCACACAAATCACGACACTTGGACTCTACTAGCATATTTACAGTAGCTTTGCATGATTCACAGTTCAGAATAATCTTTATTCACTTTATATTGGGCATTAGAGCAATCCCTCAGTTCTTTCTCAATCTGAAACTCATTCTTAATAACCTTTATTTATCATTATGGACATCGGTGAAGCCCCTTGGTTCATCCTCCTCCTTTTATCCTGAAACAAACAGTTTTACCTCCTCTCAGTGTAAGCCAGCTTTTTTCTGATTGGCTGGCCCTCATAAACACTTTGAACAGTGGGTGGCTGGAGTTTCTGCTCACAGGGACACAGCTGTGTGCTTGAAATGACTAGCTTAGGCATCTTTTGAAATCATAAAGGAAGTGTGTGGGCAAAGCAGTTTGTAGTCTGAGTTTTGGCTCATAATGATTACTGATCCATATGCTGACGTTTTTTGTTGTTGCACAGATTTATAAGTCTTGTATTTTTATAAAGAGAGGCAACCCAGACCTCAACCAATTACTTAAACTACATAGACACAAAGGATTGTGTGGACTGATCTGGCCTAGATCCGGAACAGCATGACATCCCCAGTTCAAAGTATTAGTCAGTCAGGAGCACAGAGTACAAGCACAAAGCACGGGTTGTTGGAGTTCCTTGAGAAAGCATAACAGATTGTGGGAGTTGCATGAAAATTTGCAACCAAAGTATGAAGATTCATTGCTATAGTTACATTTTTTGTACAATAATAAAACTTTAACTTCATTATACTAATGCGACTTGGTAAACAACAGATGTGAATCGCAGGAAATCGTTTTCTCAAGGGGTTTCCACTGTGCACAGATACAGAAAAAATATACCATCTCGTCTCTTCTTTTGCCTCTTTTATGACAGTATCTGGAAAAACAATAGGCACCAAATGCTTGAAGACTCATTAACTGTCATAAAACACAAAAACAAGACAATAGCCACAAAAACAAGACCATACATACCAGAACAAGAACAAGTAAACAAACTGCCTAACATCACAAAAGGGCTTAGAGAGGAGAAACAACAAAAGTCTGTCTTTCCACTGTATTGATTTGTATCATTACAAAGTATATTCTTTCCGTTTGACTGCTGAGTTTTGTTATTTCTTTAACTTTGCTGCCTGTCCATCCTCTGAATTATTCAAGCATATTGGTTATCATTGTACAGCAGTCCAGTACCCTACAAGGCTCAACGCAGCCTTCCTCACATCAGATTGTCTTCTTCTTCATCTGAACAAAGACTTTATTTCCTGCAAAATTACCTCAGACAGCCCATCTGTCTGTTACAGTTCAAAAGAAGAAAATGATACTAAAAAAAATCACAGCTTTATCCACTTCCTTCCACCTGAATCCTCTCTATCTGACCTTCTCCTTTTGATCTGCATCGTTACAAGAGCAATGGTTGTCTCTCCTTTTAGCTGCTTGCAGTATGATCTTTTTTCTCTGTGTCTGGCTACCAGACAAACTCCTCACCTGTGGCTCGACTTTCCACGAACAACTTCCTACCTTTCTGTCTGTGGCTATTTTACCCAGTATTCCTTTAGAGCTATTACATTCTTCTGCATCTGAGTAATGCTTGCCTGTCTGACCCCATCCTCTTTCATTGAGCTGCCTACACATGCAAACACACACACACACACACACACACACACACACACACACACACACACACACACACACACACACACACACACACACACACACACACACACACACACACACACACCGCATCTTTCCTATTCAGCCTGTCAGTGGATGGACAGACACGCAGGTGTTGGTGGTGACAGCTATCTGCTCATTTATTCTTCCTTCCTTACAGAGGGCAGAGGGCAATTTGATAGGAATCTGCTCTGTCAATACATGAGGAGGCATACTGCTGGATTGCCTGTCTGTTACTTTCTCTCTGTTTGCTGCAGTCCACCTGAAGTTTGATCTGCTTATTTGCTTGTCAAAATATTTCATATTTTTGGGACTTTTATCACTCCAAGCAAATAATTGAAGCAAGGGCAGTTAAACCTGGTATTTTATGATCTCTGTCAGATTAATATAACAGAGTTATGACAACTTCTATCAAGCTTTTGCAGATATGTGACGCTAACTTGTCTGCCTTTTGGATGGGTGACAGTCATGGTGACAACATCGGATCAAGTGAATAAGGGTCTGCGACTATCTGGCAACAACCGAAAATGACTGCTAAAGTCCCAGCACACAGGCCAAAAGACTGGTCGGTGACCCCCTGGCAAATACCCATTGCTAGGGAAAAACATGTATTCCACAACAGGCTGACAAAAACCTCCTTAAGATTCTTTTGGTCACTAGCGTGGTAGTGACAACGCTTGAGCAATGTGCACATGACTTTTTCACCTCAATCATGATGGGAACAGCTGAGGACATGGCAGGAAGGCAGGGAGATGCTCAACAAATGACCCAGGGCAGACTCAGTGCTGGGCTGTAAGATAAGCCTCACGGCCTTCTTGACCTGTTTAGCTAAGCTGTACCCTGAAACCTCAATAAATAATTTGAATGAAATTCACAAAGTGGATTTGTGGTAAATTATTGTCGGAATTTTTAACAAGTGATAGCAATTACATCAAGAAAATAATTCAAATTAACGGAATCAAGAAGCTGTCAGCAAGGAGGTGTTACAACAAAGTTGAGTTGAGTTAAACAAGGTAGATGGTAAATTGAGCTAAATTGGCACGAATGTGGCTTCATTTATGCTTTTTAATGAAACCTTCCACTGTCAGTCTTAATCTGCAAGCCCACTTCAGCCATACTTCTGTGACACAACTATCTCATTAAGGCAATTTTTACTTTAACCTCAAAAAGTTACGGCATTGTTGTCTAATGGTGTTGTAATTCCTTATATTTGTGCCATTTTTCCCCTTATGGTCTGGTGCATTATACAGTTAATGTTATTTTCTATTTGGTCATATCTTATTTCCTTTGCTTTTAATAACTAACACCTGTTATGGCAGTAAAGTGACATTTTTATTTTACGTTTTTAAAATATTTTCAGCTCACAGAATGACAGCCAGGAGAGCATGACGTGGTCTGGCAAGATCCTGTGTCTCACTTCTAAGCTGAAACAAACAATCGACAGTTAAGTCCAAACAACACCCAAATACTTTTGCGCTGCCACTGCAAGGAGAATAAGGGTTATAGAGAGGGAATAACACCTCACACCTCAGAAGTGTTCCTCTAGGAGCCCGAAATAAATTAAGAATAAGCCCCTCTTGAGTCTTTTCGGATCCTCTCCCAGAGTTGAAAAACAAAATGAGAAAAGCTGCAAAAAAAAAGTGTGGCGTGCAGCAGCCACAAATCAAGTTACCCTAACAGACCAATCAGAAGCTGAAGCAAGAGGCAACCTTGCACACAAGCTTGAGTCACCACAGGACACCATGAGTGTTTAACTATAGGTCACCACATGCAGTTCTTACTAACTAGTTTAAGTGGACTTCCCTAAATGCACACAAATGCCCCTACATGAGGATCACACGTGACATTACTACACAAATCACATAATAGTATCACTACTATTAGTACTACCGACACAAAACGGAGCACAACATTAATAAACCAAAGGAAGTCGTGCATACATACACTCACAAATGGTATACAGAAGTTTTTGTTCATGCGTTTGATCATATTTAATATAGCCTTAATACAACTTTAATATAACTAACAAAACAATAAAAAGGAAACTCTTATTTGTAGAGTCATTCTCCTGTCAAAGGGTTCTGTATTGCAGAAGTGTGTTTTAACAGGCAAGGCTTCGCTCTCCTTCCGAGAGAGCATTTTAGGGATTGAGACATCCTACAAGATGCTTTACTGAGATACATTTCCAGCTCAGATACAGGGGAATGGAGAGGAGATGAGATGAAGAGGCACAAAACAGAGAAATGCGAAAAGCCTACAGTGCAAGGCTTAGTATTGCCAAGAGGAACTTCAGCCTCAGACACTGATTCTCTCTGGGTTCATCGTTGTGAGCACCTCCTCGAGTAGGAGTCGGTGTAAAAACAGGCACAGTGGTTATGCAGTGCTGCGGTTAGCATTGTCAAGCACAAGTCTAGTAGTTTTATGATGTGCCAAATGAAAAAAGAAAAGAAATCCCCCCCAGAAATGTACTTCTGAGGCCAAAAGTCTTCTATTTGACTTTCTTGCCTTGTATTTAATCCACCGGGTAGCTCTCTCCAACTCTAATGGGGTACAATCAAACAAATTGCTGTGTTTAGGTTACTGATTGTAAAGGCTACAGCTGGGGCTGTTAAAATGTCTCTCATAGCATCACTCATGTGGTCACGGTGTCATTTATGGTTTATTGAACTTTAGAGAAAGGATTAGAAGAGGAGAGGCGCATTGCTCTGTAACATAATGGGTGGCCTTGAAGTCTTTCTTTGACATCCGTCTATATTATGTCGACTTGTATCTGCACAGTCTGAAGGTCAGAAAGCTGAGCTGTAGGCTAGAGATAAGAGAGTACCTTATCCGAATGAGGGAATTCAGGAATATTTGCACACCTCACACTAATCTATTTTGCAATATTTGAAATATGTAGATGATGTAATGTCTGATGGTTTTCCCTATAGCGCCCTCGATTTATCCTAATTCCCAAACATTCTTTTTATATCCACCGACACAGTTTTCCTTATTCGTCTTCCTTTCCTGCCCTCTTTTCCCACTTTCCCTCCCTCTCCATCTTCACCTCTAGACTACTTATTTACTAATGATGTTCAGCAAACGCTTACTCCTGTGTTTTCGCTCTGCACTCTTCACCTCACTCCTCTCATTGTCATCATCCCCCGACACCCCCTTCATCCTGTTCTCAACCCCTGACTTCACCTCTCTTGACCTCCTCAAGGTGAAAACTGAGCAGCTTTAATTGGCCAGTATCAATTAAATTCTGAAAGCACACGAAGTCACAGGGGACAAGTAAGTGGACTTGTTCCAGCTAGTTATCTCTGCTTCCTCCTCTTTCGCCTACTCGGACTCCTGGACCTTGGCTCATCCTAAGACACGGGATTGATGCCTCTTGCTCCCTCTCTATAGGCAAATCCTGCCTTCATTACATTGCCATCTCTCTTTCTCTGTGTCTCGCTCTCGGTTTCCCTATCGCTCTCGTCCTTATCCGTTCCTGCTGCCACTTTTAAATAGATCCCTGCGGCAGTGGCAGAGCCAGCCTCCATCATGGGACCAAGAGGAGGCTAATGCCTTTTTAATGAGGCCTCGGCCACAATGTGACACAGTAAAGTGGCAGGAATCGGTGGCTGGTGAGCCCTCGGTCCAGGGTATTTATCACCTAAAACCCTCTGATCCACTGTGCCTTTGGGAAAGGGGGAGTGAGAGAGGGATGGTCAAAGAGTGAGAGGCGGGAAGAGGTCGAGGACGAAAAAAACAGTGTTGCCAGTAGGTCCAAGAAGCAAGCTGCAGAGAAAGAGGACAGGAAGTGGAGAACATGGATGCAAGTAAAACAACCAGAGAAAGTGTGAGAAAGAAAAGTAGCAGGTCTTAGAAAGAGCTTTTTCTTTTTTTGTAACCCGCTTTCATTTCCTCTCATCATCTTAAGTAGCTTGTACCTGTTTAGCATCGCACCGCAGATTGCCCCTAGAAGCTGCATAATGTGAAATCATAATAATAACCATAATGCTTCGACAGTAATTAATATTCCTCCATATATATTGCCGCAGAGAAGGAGAGAAAGGCACTGAGAATGATTTGCCTCCAGTGAAGGGAGCTCACATTATTATATTCCCACTTCATCCAATATTAATGCCCACTGGGCCCAGTATTCTAATATGAGTTCTAGTGAAATGGCCTTAAGTGGCTGAATAGCAAATAAGATAGATTAGCAACAAAAGAAAACCACCTATTTCATTATTAACGCAGATGATTGAAGGTAATGGGCAGAGCAAAGGCGTGAAATCAAAAGAAGCTCTGAAATATGAACTGGTGGAATCTCCTTAAACTCCATTTCGGCACCACCAGTGCGCTCACTTAGGACTTCAGTAGTGGTCTATTATGGCTCTGCACCACATAAAAAGAGTGTGAGGTCCAATAAAATGGTCGTTGTAAAAATTGCCCACTGAGGTTAGTTACTTCAGTCTTTCCACACTTCTGCAAGGAGCTAAAGCTGCTCAGCCGTTCTCTCGCACACCTGGTGCCCCGTGGTACCGCAGGCCTTCAATATCTTCATAGTGTTTAAAGTTGAAGAAATCTATCAGACTTCAGTTTTGATCTGACTGATTCAATACATTTGCATTCTGTAACTGCCTCTTGGGCTGCTTGTAGTTTTCAGAGTTTGACTTTTCCAAGTATGCGCTGGAATTTCCAGGAAACAGCGCAGAGATGTGATGCGAGTGACAAAAGCCTTTTCTGCTAGGAAAAAAAGAGCACGGCTTCAGTCTCAGTCTTCTTTTATGAAAATGATTCAGTGCACATCTTCTCAGCCTGTGGCTCTTTTGATTGCTATGCAAACAAATAAATGTATAAACTAAAACAACTCTTCTTTTGTTGCATAAATAGCTGCTCAAGGCTTGTTTATTGTATTATTCTGAATGAAATTCTAAAACAGTTTTTTTTTTTTTTTTTACCTTTTTTGAATTCTTTCGGGCAGTTTGTCTTTTGGATAATGAAGACGTCTCTTTAAAGATTTTTAGAGGTCCATACATCCTGTAATACTCACCTTTTTCTTTTCTTGTGGTGGAAACTGGTGTTTACCAGTGCGAACAAAAAACAAACAGCTACAGCAATAATTATGTAAAGCTAGTGTATCATATGTAATGCCATAAATCAATAAATGCTGTTTTCTCACTTTTAATGGTTTAATCAGTGGTGCCAAAGCATGTATAGCACACATACATTTGTACAGCATGTTTAACGTTACACTTTTCCACTCACACACACTCACACTCTGCCTCTCTGTGTGCAGCCACTGCGTTGTTTTCAGTCTGCATTACATGTTTAACCTCTTTAATTTCTAAGATATTTCTAAGATAAAACTAAGACATTTCTCCACTATCTTAGTTTTATCAGCCGTTCTGCTGCCAGTAGACATTTACAGTTATGTTTGTGAATGTGCTAGCACCTAATTTGATGAACCTTGTTTTAATTATATGTTTTAATTATTAATGATAAACATCTTCTTGTAACCACGGCCTCCTGATGTTAGGCTAAAGAAAACCAGCTAACAGGAAGATATCCTGTGTGTGTTAAACCTGCTTTAGGTAAAACTAGTACGTCACACGTCTACTACTGTGCACGGTTGTTTGAGGTCAGTTTTATAGTTGAATAGTTCAAAGTAAAATTGAACTGTGTTTGCTTGAAATGTCCATCCCTTCTTTAACGAGTCTCTGAGAATTCAAACTTTACTGGGGATGCAAAAAATAAGAGCAAACTAATAAAAAGTACGGTTAGAGATTGCACTGATGTGCTGCGCTGCTGCCCGTCATGTTTTTTCTTCTATCTGGGATTCACGGCGAATAAAAAGTATTCAGGCTTACATTTACATGGGAAGCAGGAAAATTTGTTTCCGAATCCAAACTGCATTTTCTCCAGCACGAGTTTGAAGCAGGTCACTGCCTCCAGAGAGTTGGTGTAATTCTGTCCGGTGAAAAAGAAAATCAGACAACAAAAAGGCTGTTAGGCGGTGTTAGTATTGGTATGAAGACAGCGATATATGCCCTTCAGTTTTTTGCTGCAAGCGTATGTTCCAGACAGTCATAAATGTTGTATGAGTCTGTGGAGGGCTTGGGGAGGGAGGAAGAGGAGAGGAAGTAGAGAAAAAGAGGACTGAAAATGAGGAAGAGGGAGGAAAAGAGTAGGAGGATACGGAACAAATGTAAACTAGATGGCAGTGGTTGCAGTATAGGGAAATACACATGGCTGAACAAATTCAAGCCCAGGAAGTTTTTTTTTTACTGAATTCACAGTACTTTTAATGTCTTCAGCAAGTCTAGGGAGCATACGCTGTAACAACAGTTCTGTGGGATTAAAGGACTTCTGACTGATCTTAATCTCAGTTCATAATTACCTTTTTTCACACTCATTGTGGAAATGTGTAGAAGGATCCAAACAATAACAGTCACAGTGTCTTTCAGCTGTAGACTACTGAAATGACTGCTTGTACTTGAGAAACCTTGCCTTTACATGCATAAGGTAAGATAATGATCTGCCTCTCTTGACCATGTAAACTTAGTGCTGCAGGTTTATTCTGACAGTCACTGAATTCTGCCTGTAAATGAAAACAAAGCTTTTTACTCTCAGCTCATGGATTTCACAACAAGCGCTGTGGTTTTCCACGGAAGCCACCACTTTATCATAATTTGCTCAAGTGCTGGAAACCTGGCACCGAGCGGTCACTGCTTTTCTTCCTGGAAGTGTAATATATTTGGAGAATCCCTGAAATCTGTCTGGGTAAACACCTGTTTGCAAATCTGGTAATGTGTTTTTTGGGGACCCAACAATTCGTTGACAGAAACATGTCATTGGCTCTACGATATTCCCGTATTTCATGTTTAAGCCCTGGAAGGAGCGCGAATGTAATCAGTTCTGTTTGTTTGTCTGTCTGTGTGGTTGTTAGCAATGTAGCAACTACAGTTTTCAGGATATCATTTTCAAATTCTGTTTGACAGTTGATTTAGTTTTTGTGAAAATAGGGGCATGGTCAAGGTCACACCAAGTGTGAAAATCAATAAAAACTTGATATTGCCCACATTTATTTATGAACTTCAAACTTCAAAACATTATTAGGTTTCAGGGACCATGTTGGTTAGCACCCAAGTTCAAAAATCATGTAAAATATCATATGAAAGGACATGGAGAGAGCTGTACAGCACATCTTATTTTCTTATTACCACTATCACATCACATAAAGTTTTGCAAAATCACACACTGCACAAATATATCTTCAAATCTTACGTTTTTATAGCTTATAGAAGCTAAAGGATTCAGTCAATTCAGCTCAAATCATAAAGATAAAAAAACAAAAGATTTCAGTATGTAATACATCACGGTCATAGGTCAAAGGTCAGGGTCACATGAATTAGAAAATAAAAACAGGCTGACATCGGCATGTTGTAATAAAATGTTTAGTTTAGTCCTTGTCCTTCCCTCTGTTGTTATCTGTCCTTTTGTTTTATACGGAGCCAATAAAAACTAAAAAATACTTTCAAGAATTGGATTTATTCTTTTTCTTTTCTTTTTCATTCATTTGCTATTTTCCTCAATGTATTCTGGTTCTGTTTGTCTCATTGTACATTAATTTCAGAAAAACTAGAGAGAGGGAAAAAAAACATCTAGAGGCAGAAAAACCACCAGTCTTGGCAACAAACAGCTATTCTCCCTGGGCTGATGTAGGGCAGTGATGAATTCGACGACTTCCCTGTCATTAATCAGACCGCCGCTTGTCTCTCTCTGGAATGCCCCCCCCTCTTGGGGATCTCAAAGGGGACTCAGACTCCCCACGCCTCACCACCATCTTCCTGTTTTACTCCATTTCCATCCTCCCCCACCTGACAGCTATCACCCCCATCCAGCAGCCCCTCTTGTGACTATCCTCTTCTCAGTGGAGTTCCCCCAAAAAAGGACCTTGCGGTGAAGCTGCAGAGTTGTAGGGTATAAAATCAAGATGAGACCATAAAAGAAAATACAAGGAAGAGCAGGAAGCGAGAATTTATGGCGAAAGATAAAATCGGGAAATGAAAGGAAAAGCAGAAGTGGAGCAGCTGGATATCAGGGCGATCCTGTCTTAGTAATCCCCTCAACTCTCCCTCCCCTCACTCATCTCTGTTGGCGCCAACAGACAGAACACACTGGCCTGTCTTTAACAAGGCGCCTGTCCTTGGGAGATTTTTCTCATCATCAATCAACTGCGGCAGGGGAGTAACACGGGCCAGAGAGCGGGCGAGAGAGATTGAGAGTGGGAGAGAGAGAGCGAGAGAGATGGAAAAGAATGAGAACGAAAGAAGAGGAGACAGACAGACAGAGGTAGAGAGAAGGAGGGTGACATTGATTTAATTAAAAGATGGAGGAAGCAGTGATTGAGGTGATGGAATGCATTTGAGAAAACTCACCACAGACTCATTGAATATGAAACAGTACGCGGCACGCGGGCTGTGGTGCAGCAACATTTTGTGGGATAGCACAGTAACCTATCAAGGCCAAGAGTGCTGTTTTCAGGGGACATTTGTCCCTCCAGTATGCCAGGTACAGGAGTTTTCCAGCTGATTTATTGCTCTGGTACCAGTTTTGATCTCTAATCTTTTGTTGTTGCTGTGTCTGCTCATGTTTGATGGTGCAGACCGACAGAGAATCTAAGTTTAACATGCTTTTATTGCTTTGTAGTCAGGCCAGTGGAATTCATTTCGGGCTGATGAAAAATTGCCCCAGCATTTACAATACCTAGAAGCCAATGTTCAGTGAGAACCTGGGCATCTTCCAGCATGAAACACAGAGTTTAAGTTTTTTTTTTTTTAGATTTTATCCTCAGATGAGTTTTTATGTCTCCACATGCAGTTTGAAATAATGGTGTAGTTTGCATATTTTAGTGTGGCGTCAAATCTTTGATATATAGCCCACTGTCAACGGTTGCAGATGAGATAAGATGGAATAAAAAGATGAATTTTAGCCCTACAGATTACATGCTGTATATCACTTTAAAAAGACAGTACAGAAAATGTCTGCATAACCACCTGTTTACCTATAGTGTGCCAAAGGAGGAACAATACTGATAAGATATGTGATCTTCTTAAAAAAAGGAAAATCTAAAGAAAAAGGGTGAGCGTGTGCATTATAAGCATTTTCTTTCCGCATAAATGTGTTATTTACTGACTGACAACAAAGAGTTTTTGTGTTCTCCATACCTCGGTTTTGCAAGTACAATGAGCTCCTTATATTAAGATTTTCCTTGATATGTCTTCCTTGCTTAAAGTCAGCAGTAGCTCTTTTGTGAAGTGCACACAGTCCACGTACAAATGCCGTCAGTATCTGTTATCAAGGTTTCTGCAGTCTAAAAAAATACTACTGTAGGCCAAAACTGAGTGTCATGATAGCCACCAAATTTCCTAAGAACAACAAATGGGCAGGTGAGACTGCAAATTATGCCTTTTGTAAGCAATTTCCTGTTTTGTGTATTTGAACTTACATTTACTTCATAGAGAAGATTCAGTGTAACACAGCGTGATAGCACAGCGGGAAAGCTTTGCTGTACAGAGAGTTTTGCAGCTTTTAGTATTTTTCACGTCTTGTCAGTAGTTGTGATCTAATACAGTGCATACATACTGCACTCTGTATGTGCATGGTGTGTATTGTAGGTTTGGTGAATACTGTGTAAATGGTAAATTGCCACGAACACAAAGTATTTTACTTTCTTGGCAACTGAAACTGCTTTTTACACTGTACACCACATTCACCCAATCACACACACATTCATCTATTTTCTTAACTGCTTATCCAATTCATTGTCAGCGGGGGGCTGGAAACTATCCCAGCTGCCAGGGTACACCCCGGGTAGTTCTTCATGGCCAGCACAGAGAGACAGCCAACAATTTACGTTCACAATCACACCTATGGTCAAATAGGATCTCCAATTAGCCGAACACACACATTCACTCATACATTATTCTATGCATGCAGCGCTCGTGTCTACTACCATCTCATGCCAATGAGATGATGATGAATCGGGACATGTGGATGGACATAAGGACTGGAGGAACTGGGGATTAAACCACCTACCTTCTAATTGGTTAACAGCCCACTGTATCTGAAAATAACTTCATTTTTGCCTCAACACAACACATCCATCAGGGAGAATGTCTTTTACAACATTACAGCCAATGTTGTCAACTGAACAACAAATCAGTTGTTCTTTTTTAAATGCACGTCTTTGTGTGTGTGTATATATATATACATATACATATATATATGTGTTTGTGATCTGGATCTTTACCATTATGCTAACGAGCAGCTATAATACCCTGTCAGATGAAGTACCTAATAAATCAGTTTTGGTTTGACTTTGAAGTGAGACGCACTCTGAGAGACTGGGTGGTAAAGAGATGGGCCGATGCACACTTACAACCATGCAAACGCATACATATACATGCGGCAGAAGATGAAAGAAATGCAGTATTTCTATATTTTGTTTGGGTTTGAAGTCGATATCTATTTTTTTCTAGTTCTCTCTTATTATCTCTCCAATCTTTGCTGATCATTGCTCTACCTTGTTTGTCCACGCCTGTACTTAAACCGATCCGTGTGCTGCCTCTCATCTCTCCATCTGTGTGTGACTCTTTCTTTTGCCAACAAGCACAGGCTAGTGTCCAACCATGTGACTCACAACACTGAGGAGGTATGGATCTGTTCCTAAAAGCCTTGTTTATGACGGCACAATGTGACTCGATGTCTCCTGATGGAGACTGTGACTAGCTGTGAAACCGAGCCAAAAACTGTCACTTGCGCTGGAAGAACATTACTCTTTTTAGCTCATAGCAGATCACTCATCTCAAATACCAGAGAGGAGACATGAACATAAAGACACCCTGATATGTCCTTTTTTTTAGCAGACACTTACTGGCATGGACACAGGCACTGGCCACACACTTGCCACAGGCGGAAAAACTGATGAAATTTTATGCCAACTCTCAGAAGCTTTTTTTCCCCGTCTTTGGGCTGGCCAAGGCAAACAGAGCATGTCACAACTCCCGCATTGCCTTCTGCGAGTTCATTTTCATGTCACTGCAGTCTAATTGCTGAGGTAATTAGATTAGGGAAGGCTGCGTTAAAAATAAAAGTCTCTCATGTTTCTCAGCACTTTTGCTTCGATGGGTATATGTGGCGTTTGAAGGCGACATCCATCGAGGCCACCAAAGTGTCGCTCCGTCTTCTCCTTCTGCTCAACCTTCTCTTATCCTTTTGCCGCAGGGAGAATGATGCTCGAGAGGAGAATGTTCGGTTGGTTTTCATTAGAAAATCAAAAAGGTCACAAATGGGAAAAAAAGTCCACATTTTTTTTTAAGGGGGTAGTCTCAAAGTGACTACGTATCGCCGCGAGGAAAGGGATTTTGATCATATCTGGCAGCAAGTGAGACGTCTATTGTTTTAGTGCATCAGTATTAACAATCTAAAGAGCACACAGATGTGGCCAGTGAGATTCTCCTGTAGAAACAGGTGAAGCGGAGGCTTCAATGCTACAAACTTGACTGTTTGTCTCTGCTTTTATTATGTGCCAAAAATCACGATATGGCTACTTGACATCTCTCTGGGTCTGGGGTTCATCGCTACTAGCTTTGCGTTAGCATGCATGGGTTTGCAGACGCTTGCCAAGAGTTCACGTTTTGCTAGCTACAGGTTAGTTTCAGGCACTTTAGTGTTACATTTGTCTCCTTTCATGATTAATTTCCAAACTTTATGAATGTAGTTACATTACAATACTGTGTTACAGAAAAATGTAATCTGATGTTTTTGTATGATTTACTTTGTACAAGTTACTACAGCCAGCACTGCTTGCAACAACAGATTCATTGAACCCACAGTTTTTTACTGCCTTAAAAGTATTGGAGTAATTTAAAATAATAGTCACAGTGATTCAGACCCTTCTAAAGCTTTTTGTAAAAAATAAAATAAATAAAACGAATAGTTTCTGTCTCTTTTCACTTCAGGCCAGGTTAGGTAGATATTGTGTATTTAATAAATATTTAAGTATTTACAGAAGTTGGTTGCATTTGCCCTTCAGTGTCACAGCTTATGTTTGTTTTATGCTTGGGTGGGTGCAGTGCAAAGGTACTCTGAGTGCAGTCACACACTACCCATCTACCTGCCAAGAGGCTGGTTCTTGATGGAGGCAGTGTACAAAATATGTGGTACAATCTGTCTGCACGCTGCTCTTGCTCATACTGTTGTTGGTCCATCCGCCATCAAAGTTCTACCATACAAAGAGCTGAAGTCAACCTGAGTGTTAAAAACAATAAAAAGTGTCCTCTGCAGCCACTTTCTGTCCTTGTCTTGCTGTATTTTTTTAAATCTGTATCATATTTACTGAGGCTAAAGTTCTATACCAGCTCTTGTTTGTCTAAAGCGGTGGCTGTTTCAGTTTCTTCATCAGGAAAAAGTCTTGTTGTCACTCATTTTGGAGTTAAATGTGTCAAAAAGAAATTATTAGCGGAAAAATATGTTTTTTTTTTCAGCCATTTGTAAATGCTGTTCAAGATGTAGGCCTACAGTCGATTTCCAAAACCATTTAAAAACAATGATGTCATTATCCAGTTAGCTGAGCTTCGGGCGTAGCTTTGCACAAATCAAGCATTTCACGGTTTTTGGTTCAGGAAGCATTTATTTGAAAAAAAAAAGAAAGGCAATAAAGGGGAAAAGCTGGAGCTGGAATAATGATAACTATTAATTTTAACCACTGATTTTTTTTTTTTATCTTAAGGTAATTTACATATGCACTGAAGAAAACATCACCTTGCATCACTGAAATACTGCTTACCAACCTCTGCTTTAACTAACTTTAGTTATGGTTTAGTTTTAGTTTAGGCTATCACTAGCCTAGCTGCTATGATAGGATTTGGGTTATTAGGGTTAACATTTTATATTGTAATAACTATATCATAAATAATGGGGCCAAAGCTGCTTTTTTTGTTTGGACTTTGCTGATATGTTAGATATTCAAAAAGCTATAACACATGTGCATCACAGTTGCTTCCCAGTTTTCTAGTCACATGTGTTTGTGGATACAGACTGCATCTGTTTATAGAATGCAATTGACTGTTTTTTGATAACATAAGGATTGGTTTCATTTGAATGTATAACCAATATAAGGTGTTACACCCCAGCCCAGGGAAAACCGGCGTGCAACATAAGGGAAATTTAAAAAAAAGAAAATGCCCCCACACTCCCTGCTCTCAAGGAAGACGAACCAAAAAGACAACTACCCTGGATTTTGCAACAGCCAGTCAGTTTATTAACCAAAGGTAGCGGGCATCAGGGTGAGCATAGCCAAAACAACAAACAAAAACTCTAGAAATGAAATGCAGCTGGCGTACCTACACAGAAAACCCCAAAAGAAAATTACAGGTGTCTTACCTGCCTCCCTAACCAAAAACAGGAGAAAAGGTTTCCAAAGAAAAATGGCTTCTCACCCCTACAGCTACCGAGTAAAAAAAATATTGACAACTATTTACATCTATTTACAACAAACTATTTACAACACGGCAAAAGCTTCCAGAATACAAATTCACACGCAGCCACATGCACAGTTCGTTGGGAACAGGAAGTAGGCAGGGGACTTGCCGGTTGAGAAGGGTCCTCATTTATAGCAGGCCTCTCCCAGTCCTCCACCAATGGTCAGCCTCCACCTGGAACTCATGTAGCAGCAATAACACAGGACACAAACTATGCCACCCTCTGGTGTGGCAGACAAAAAACACAGCACAAAAATGATCCATAAGACTGAATCATAACAAAGGGAACTCGGGCGCACTGAGAGTTTATATTAAAATTTCAACAAGAGTAAATCTAGATTGACTGTTATCTCTGTGTTAGAACCTCTTGGCCACCAGGACAGCATAAGAATAGTAAATGTCAGAAAACAGGAAAGACTTTGGTGCTTGTGTCTTGTGCTTTGTGATAAAGAGACACCAGAGATGTTGCTATAAGGAGAGTAATTTGTTTGAGTATTATGGTTTTGAATCAAAGATTTTTTTCCCCCCTTTGATTGATGTTTTCTTCCCAAGTGTGCGTTCCCCAAATTGTTGCAGCAGAGGTGGTGAGTATTGTCTTCTCCAGCACAATATTAAAAAAAGATGAAGTGGAACCCAGAATGACAAAGAGCAGAACTTTTCTAATGCTAAAAATCTCATGAAAAAGACTTGCAGTACTGTGTTTCATCTCTATTTCTTTCTTTTTTTTGGGGGGGGGGGGGATATTTGTCACACTTAATTTGTTAAATCATCAAACAAAGATAACCCAGAGTAAACATGAAGTGCAGTTTTTAAATAATGATTTAAGTAATTAAGGGGAAAAAATCTATCCAAACCTACCTGCCCTATGTGAGAAATAATTGCATTCTGAACCTGGTAACTGGTTGTATTGCTCTTGGCAGCAAAACTGCAGTCAAGTGTTCACAATGATTGAATGAATGAGTCTTTCAAATCGCTGTGGAGGAATTTCGGCCCACTCTTTGGAGAACTGTTTTAGCGACATTGAGGGTTTTTGAGGATTATTGGCCTGTTTAAGGTCTTGCCAAAGCATCTCAATTTGATTTAAGTCCAGACTTTGACTACGCCACTCCAAATCAGATCATTTTCAAGTGTGCTCAAGTGCTCTTGAGCTTCAGAGCATGAACTGATGGACATTCTTCTTTAGAGATCAGAATTCATGTTTCCATCAATTACAGCAAGTTATTCAGATCATGAAGCAACAAAGCTGCCTCACACCATCACAGCTGTAATGATACTCAAACCTTTTAAAATGTTTGAATTTTGTCTCCTCAGTCAACAGAATATTTTCCCAAAAGTCAAGATGTTTTTGCAAATGTGAGACGAGCATTTCTGTTCTTTTTGGTCATCAGTGGTTTTCTCCTTGTAACTCTCCCATAGATGCCATTTTTGCCCAGTCTCTTTCTTTTTGTTGAATCATGAACTCTGACCTTAACTGAGGCAAGTGAGGCCTGGAGTTCTTCGGTGTTATTCTTTGTTCTTTTGTGACCTCTTGGATGAGTCGCTGATTCACTCTTGGAGTATTTTTGAACAGCTGGGCACTCTTGGGAAGGTTGACCCCTGTTACAAGTTTTCTCTTCTTGAGGATAATGGCTCTCACTCTGCCTTGCTGGCATCCCATAACCTTAGAAATGACTTTGTAACCCTTTCCAGGCTGACAGATGACTTCGTTTCTCAGCAGTTCTTGAGTTTCTGTAGATTGTAACATGATGTGCTGCTTTTTTAGATTTCTTAACCTGCTTCACTTTGGTGGTGAGGTTCTATTTAAGTGACTTCTTGGTTCAACAGGTCTGGCAATAATCAGGTGTGAGTGTGGATGTTGACATTGAACTCAGCTCAATTTCACAGCCAGTTGTTAAGTGTGCTTTTTAACTGTTGTCTATATGTATACGTTCTGCTTATGTGCTCTGCTGCATACATGACAGAGCCTGACCTCTGTATCTAGTCCATGTTTTACCTCAGTTTGAAGGCATCCTGATCGATCATGTGAGTCTCGCACTTGATGGATGGTGTAAAGGTGATTTATTAGTCGTGTCAGAGGAACAGGCAGCAGGGGGAAAGCTCTTTTGTCCCTGTCTTTTGAGAGCCTTGCTCTTGTTTTTCATTTTGTCCACTCTTTCACAGCACAGCTCGCTCTCTTCCTGTGGATTATTGTTGCCCTGCAGTGCCCTTTTAGATCTGGCAGTGAAGCTGCCTTCTAGCGAACAAAACTAAATACCAGAGGTCTTGCCCTCATAGAGCTAAGACATTGTAAATCTGTAGAAATGTGACTGAAGTGAGCCATAGGCAGACATATATCAGAAATCTCTGATGTGCTTTTGCCTCTCTGATTCTTCCCCTTGTGCCATTCTTTCTCTCTGACTGGAGGCCAAATAGCTTGTTAATCACAGGCTTCAAAAGGTAGCACTGGAATGACCAATTTCCTGTGAATTGGGTTTGATGAGGAAGAAGTCAGGAGGAAGAGCGGGATGAAGAAAGAGAAAAGCAACAGGTAGTCAGCAGTGCTTTCATACCTCTTGTGTCGCGCTGACAGTGAGCGAAGGGCTGAAGGCCTGTTTGTAAATTGATTGTGTGACTGCTCATGAGTGTCACTGTGAGACTGAGGCATGTGATAGTTTCCACCTGGTTTACTCAAGCTCAAACTTCAATACTAAAATTATTTTAACATAGCATTTGTTATACTTTCAATTTTAATTTCTGTCATATATACTGTTACAGCGATGATTTTTAAATAAACAAGGCTAAAATAAATCTGGTGTATGCACGAATGAACCCTGTGAGTAATAAGGTCAGGCTTCAGATTGCTCTAAACACTTGTTGTGGACGGTGCTGCTGAATTCAGAGCTCTCTGTGATGTCAGTTTGAAGTCTCTTGTTGTTCAAACCTGTAGTGAGGCCCCACTTCTGTTTTACTATATTTGACCTCACTTTATGCGCTGCAACTTTAGATACCATAGCAACTCTTGTTAAACTTCACTTCATCGTTCCCTCGTGACAAGTACGGAGTTTGCAATGATTCAAATTCTAATTTTCTTTCCAGATGAATGGAAATTGATATTTAATTCTTCTGACAGAATTTATCAGCTCAAATATTTTCGCAAGGCAAAGTCATTGTTAAAACTGAAAAAGCTGCTTTCAGTTGGCATTTCAGTCGTTCAAATGAAATAATAAGACTAAAGGGATCTTCAATATTGAATTAAGAGCTATAGTGAAAAAAGATGCAGTACATAACAAAATTATGGCTATGTTTCTAAAATAACCATGTTTTGCTGCTTGACTTGTTCAGATTTTAGTTTCTACTTTTAATGCTACAAAACAAAAGGGCATAGGGTGAGGCAAAACAGTCGTGCTTGGCAAATTGACACCCTCTTTACTAGATGTGCTGTAATGTAGTCCTTTAAAGAATCGCAGGTTAGCGGGTCAGCATTGATAGCATTAGAAGGGCTTCCAGGACTCCACTCAGATCATGCTACACAGAAGATGTGCTTGTAATTAACTAGGATTTTTCTTTTTTAACGTGACCCACAACCCCACGGTCTAATTAGGTCGTTAGTGAGATCTTTTTTCTACTTCATGCAGTACTTGTTGCATATTTAAGAATTTTATGGTCAGAGCAAAATAAGTTTGTGTATGTGTGTGTTTGAGCTGCAGGCTTTGTACAGCAACTAGCTAAAACTAGCTTCTGTTTTTTCCTATTACAGAATGCATTCGAGTGCGTTTCCTTGTGAGGATGTCATGATACACATGATACACAGAAAAATGACATTTTAAGCTGAAGTGATACTACTCAGTTTCTGTACGTTATGTGACATAATGTGGAATGATGTGATTCAATGGAGCATAAACAGTTTCGTTTTATGTCTGCAGTGTTCTCACAATGATTTACAAGAAGAAAAACAAAAAAAAACTGTAAACATAAATCAAGACAATGCAGTTAAGCCAAATTCAAATGGGCCCAGTCTTATACATCGCCAACGTAATTTACTATAATATATAGGAGTTTCCTAGCAGAGAGAAGAGAATCATTCTTCCTAATACTTTCAGTGTGCATCATATGATGTATATCCATCGATTTCTTTTCTTACACTTATCTGAAGTCATGGTGGTTGTGGTGGCAGCAGCAGGCTAAACAGGGTGTTCCCGTTGTTCTTTTTCCAAGCAACATTTTGTTCATCCTGGGATATCCTAGGCATCTCCCAGGACATATGAGACACACTGTATAATCTCTCCACTGAGTTCTGGCTCTGCCTCGGGCTCTTTTCCCAGCTTGGCAGAACATTTCCAAGATGAGGCACCCAGAAGGCATCTGGATGCCCGAACCACCTCAGCTGGCTCCTTTTCACCACAAGGAAGAGATGTTCTACTCCAAGCTCCCAATGGGTGTATGAACTCTTCACCCTTTCTCTGAGGCCCTACTAACAGTGCACTATCGCTGTACTCTTACTCAGTTTAATTGACCTCCAAAGTCCAGTTTCTGTGACTGGTTTGATTGCTGTGTGCTGTGCCTGGGCACTGTTTAATAAACTGTGTCCATGCCTGCTTGAAAAGGTAGAGATGTGCTGTTCAGCTGGAAATAGGCACTGCAATCACACTACATGCTTTTTTCATGAGTTCTGCTGTCCTGAGATTGACAACATAGGTGGGGGCTAAAATGCATCTCAGTAACTTTGCCTTCCAGTGGAGCTGAATCTGCCGAAGCTGTTCTTTGCTGCAGACTAAATATATAAAATAGTATTATTATTATTATTATTAACCTTTATTTAACCAGGAAAAGTCCCATTGAGATTAAAAACCTCTTTTGCAAGGGAGTCCTGGCCAAGAGGCGACAACACGTTGAAATTACAAAGTTACATACATATTATAAATAACAATTACATTTTAAAAACATTTTTCTCTGGCTCTCTCAATCTGGACTTAAAAGCATTTAATGAAATAAGATCTGCTATCTTCCAGTCTTTTTGCATCATGTTCCATGTGAAAGGGGCAGCATAAGTACACTCTAAAAAGTGATTCATCAGGCCTTTTACCACCACTTGATTAAATCCATGGCTGCAACATAAAAATTCTAATTTATTGATTAAGATAGACCTTCTAAGTTGCAAACTTTATTTTTTTGGGTTGTGTTGAATTAATAATGTTGGTAATTACATTAAATTAATTTTATATGTAATTTGAAATTAAATCCCAATGTTAGTGGGTTCAAAATAAAATTCAAGTTGTAATTACTTAAAGAAATTGAATAGATAACTTATTTTTTTTCCACTGTAACTTCTGATTTCAAATTCCCTCCCCTACCGACTTAACTAGCCCGGGCAAATTCACACATGTTGGGTTGCATGGTGCAAGCTTTTGTAAAAGACATTTCAAGGTAAGTAACATTTCATTTACAAATAACAGTTCTACCAAAGCAAAGCATGTGTGCTAGTCACCTGTAGTGGATTTGTGTATGATGTGATGCTCATACAGATAAGGAAATACTTTGCACTACCACATGTAGCTAATGCTAGCCATTGTAAACTTTAGCACAGCAGAGGATAAGACTTAGAAAGTTTCATTTGACAAAAGTCTTCAGCTAGAGAGTGCAACTGTGGCTAGGAAAAGCGTGGTTAAAGTTTTGCTACACAGTGCAATCTAATTTCGATCTTAGGCTGATTTTGTTTTTCTTTTTACCAAAATTAGAAGCCTTTAAACTGTGAATAGTTTTGTCAGAGGGATAACCTAGAGGCTTATTTTTTCTGTCTGGCTCATCTATTTTATGTCTTTATAAAACTTGCATGACCTATACGTAATATTACATTGTAAATGATTTTGGTTAGTATTGTGATACAGCTTAAAGTAAGTACTGTTCCTGATCTTAAGAGCTGTAGCTATCTTTGTTTTGTTTTTTTTGTTTTTAATATTGTTAATGTCATTCCAATAGCATTATTCTGGCATAGGCTATGTGAATCTACTTAATATTAAGACTTTATGTAAGCAGTTAGTATAGTGTGATAATCTAGGGTCATTAGTGCTTTGTTAAGTTGGGACACATTTTTTACAAAATGGGCTGGGAGTGAACAATGTGTAAATTCGAAACCTCTGCAAAAACAGGGTTGGTAAAACATTAGAGATTACACCACGGTTATGGTGGCGAAGTCTCCCTTGTCTTCACCAAGATTGTTTTTGTTCCCTCAAAACTTGGGGTAGCCTTAGATCACTTCTATCCTCTTTAAATAATGTATTAGAGCATTCATTAATGCAGTATAGCTAATAGTCTGCAAGGTTTAATTCTTCTGTTTGTGTGGTCTACAGATAAAGGAGGAGTTCAAGAGAATAACCACTGTAAGCCTTGAATGGCTACACTTGACAATTGCACCCCAAAACTGATGGATGTCATTTTCTCAAGGGGAGGAGCTAAGGGAGTGAGAATCAGGCAGATCAAGGACATGCTTCTTGAGGTAGGACAACTATTTAGACTTTGGGTAGCTTTGAAATGCACTTTGTTGGCAGTCACCCATGTATTTTATACTCATACTTTATTTTTTCTTAAATAGCACAATACAATTGAAGCCATCTGCTGCCTTATCACTTTCCTTGGAGAGAAGGACGAGGACCTTTTCATGGAGTTTGGTGTAAGTAATTCAGCATTGTGTATGTGTTCCATTGATCATCTGAATTCATTAAGATTCAGTAAGTATAAAAGTCTAATCTATAATTTACTAACCTATTTTTTTAAAATTTGCTTTACAAGGACACCGAAGAACTTAAGGCAGGTGATGAAAACTGCCATCATCAGTGACCGGTACACCCCTGGATCTAACCATAAGACTGCAACCATTGTGGTGGAGGAAACAAAAATCATGGAGGGCCAGAATTTCCCAAGGTGCTGTGTTTTGCTCATGGGCATAATATATGCTCTCAATCTGAGCTAATGCAAGGATCTGAAATATACTTTTGAAGTTGTTCAGAAGCTGTTCCTTGACCTTGATGGAACCATCATTATGTTAAAGATGTTGACTCTGTTTCAAAAATTGTTAACTGTTTTGAATCCTGTATGTGTAACATTGATCTTAAAGGTGTTTGCTGCATTGTGTAATAGAAAGATGCAAGATCTTGTAAAGTTTGGTAGGCATTGAAAGTTAACATTTACTGAACACTTGCATGGAAGTATTACTGCAACAAAATGTTTTCTAAGTAGATTTTTTACCAATTGAACACATTTGTTTCTGTGGTGTTAAATACATAAAGGCATATTCTATAACTTGGCTGTGATGGTATAAATCTAAATTTCTGGTTTATTTTCACTTTTTAAATACAAAGTGTTGAAATGCCTACTGTTAAAAAATAAAAAAAGTTATTTGATAAAAAAAAATGTTGAATGAATTCCTTTCTTAAAAGCTATTACAATAAAAATAAATAAGAGAAAGCTAAAATGATGATAATAATGATGAAAATTAGCAACTTAATATTTTAAATAATGAACTTTAAAAAATTGTTTTTGTAATTGCTGTAATTAATTACATAACACTTAAAAATCATTTCAAATAATGTGGAAAAAGTAATTGGAGGAACATAATTTTTATGAGTAAACAACTTAAAAATATGTTTTTAAGCTACCAAATATTACGTAAATGGTAATTAAAATCACCTTTGATTATGGAGGATAATTTAATTCCCGTAACTCAATATAGTTTGTTGGTTCAATCTAATTTCAACATAAGTTATCATAACTCAAAAAGAGTAATGGAAACTGTTGCGTTAATTTTTTTTGTTGAGCTTAAACAATAGTTTTTAGAGTGTAAAAGCCCTCTTTCCCAGTTCAGTTCTGGCAAATGGAACATTGAGCAATAAAAGATCGCTTGAACGCAGGCTGTAAGAAACAGTACTTCTCCGTGTGAGCAGATCGCAAATGTAGGTGGGCATTTGTCCAAGCAGGGCCTTATAAATAAAGATGCACCAGTGAGCAAACCTCCTGGAGGACAACGAAGGCCATCCCACTCGAGCGTACAGATCACAACAATGGGTCAAGGCCCTACAGTTTGTAATAAACCGTAAGGAGGCATGATAAACTGAGTCAATCTTATGAAGACACTGGGCGGAAGCATTCATTTACAGCAGATCACCATAATCTAAAACAGATAAAAATGTAGCATTTACAAGACGCTTTTTTGTCTCAAAAGAAAAGCAAAATTTGTTTCGAAAGAAAAATCCCAATTTTAGTTTGAGTTTTTTCACAAGATTGTCTATGTGAGGTTTAAAGGTCAGAGAATCATCAATTAAAAAGCCAAGATATTTATACGTATGCACCACTTCTATGAGGTTTCCCTCAAGAGTATGCTGAATTCTTATGTTCTTTTATTTTAAATCAGTGTGACCCTCACCACATACCCACAGAAAAGTTTTGCTCTGACTTGCGTGACAAAAAAACTTGCAGTGAAGGACCAAAGATCTGTCTCATGGCCACAAAAGTCAACTTTTATCTCAGTAATCACTGGAGGTCATTGTCAAATAGCTATGAGTGCTCCTGTACTCTGGCCTGGATGATTGGGGCTAATCATGAAGATGGTGAGACTTTCTTTCTCACAAAAGATTATGATTGCCACTTCATTTGATGAGCATTGTAGCTGATTCTGACACAGCGATCTGTACTTCAGCTTCCCCAATTTTTCTGCATTGCATCAAACATGACAGGCCAGTGCAATCTAGGCTACAGGTGGGCAAAGAATAAGTGTTGCTGCTTATCCC
This sequence comes from Maylandia zebra, assembly GCF_041146795.1. NCBI lineage: Eukaryota > Metazoa > Chordata > Actinopteri > Cichliformes > Cichlidae > Maylandia > Maylandia zebra. The sequence goes on from NC_135187.1 coordinate 10,937,562, forward strand.
ATGGGATATCAGTCACTTTTTGGCTTCTGTAGGATTTTGCTGTCTTCATTTTTAAACTATTCTGTTGCACTTGCATTTTCTGAGAGGCAAAATTCACATTAGAGTTTAGTGCCGTTTCAGCTTTTACCGGCAGCATATTCTTTCCATAAACTATTAAAAATGTTATTCACTTCATTCAAATGGATACTCACTTCTTCCAACAAAATCTGCTATTTTTTCATCTTATTTAGAAGTGAGATTATTTAAGAAGTATGAATAGTACTATCATACGAGTTTTCATTACTATGCAAAAGTCTCAAGTCAACCCACTTTTCTTATTTTGCCATAAAAACAGGGATTGTCCAATTCTAATGGGTTGAAAGTTGTACTTAGCATGGGTGCTTTGTAATTTCTTTATGTTAGAGTAGTTCTCCAGGCTACCTGAAGGACATTCAAAGCTCTTCATTGGATGTTGGCTGCTTTTTGTTTTGTTTTGTGTCAAGATGACCGCATACAGTTTTTAAGTCTCTGGAGAGGTCAATCCATGACTGCAGGTGTCCCCAAATCTCCAACAGATGTTTCTTCTACATTTTCTTTTCTTTTTATGTGTATTTTGTCATACCTCAGGTTTTTCTCCCCATTTCCCTTCCATAAGAACAGATTCTTCACAGCTACCCTTCCACTGAGCTCCTTTCTGATGAGTCTTCAGTGAACAGTAGATGGATCAACTGAATGATGGTGCCTGTTAATCTGTGCCACCTCTTTTTTATTGATTCATTTTTTCCCAAAGAAATGGGAGCAAAAAATTGTTTCTGCATCATAAAAAACAAAATCCTTCAGAAAGACTTAAGGACTATTTAAAGAAATGACACATTACATCTTGCTCCTTGGAAGCAAAATATAAAGAAATGAGGGGTGGCTAAAGAATTCTCCACAGTACTGTATGAGCTCAGTCTCATTGTATGAAAGCACTGTGAACTTTGTAGTGTGATGACATTAATTTAAAATAACGACGTATAACAAATACAAACATGATGTTACTGAAATTACATGTAGCTCTTTATGAACTTGCAGTATCTTGCAAGATACTGTGAAAGTTTTTTTTTGCTGTCACTTCAAAGTCGGGTAAACTCTATTTCACAAATCAAGGGAGGGTAAAAACAAACCAAGCAGGATGGGATGGGATCATATGCTCGTCGGTATTTTTGTTTTTGTTGCAGCGCTATAGTTTCTCATTGTGAAAGGCTCAGCAGGTAAGCAGCTTGACAGTTATGAGTTTGTGTGTGTGACTGAAAGATAGGGAGTGTGCGATGGTGATGCAGTGTTGATGGTGCAGTGGTACAGTAGCTGCAGGGAGGTGTAAACGAAACTTAAGGGAACGGTGTTCTTTGAAACGGATAGAATTTGACTTTCATTAAACACTCTTTGGTTTGCTCTTCGCCTTCCCCCCTTTAAGCTACTTTATTTCTTCCATTTCTTTCTAGTCCAGCTTTATATACCTTCTTTTGTCCTTTACGTCTTTCCTCGTTTTAGGTTGTTTATGTGATTTGACAGAATAGCTTATGCAACAGCAGAAGTGTCCTGAAAAACAAACGTCTAATTCCTCTCTTTTCATCCGCCTCATTTCGTTTCTCTATCACTGCTGCACCTCATCCTCCTGTTTCTATGCCTTGTGAATGCAATTTTTACATATCCATCTGTTTATGTTCCCTTTTTTTGCCTCATTTTCACTGTCAGTCATAAGGATTAGTGTCAGGATCAGTGTCTCAAAGATGATCAGTAGATGCAGGAAGGAAACATTAAATCTTTCCTTTGAGGAGCTGTCTAAAATGAAAAAGATTTTTGTGAATAACAACCAAGTACAATGTAAAAGAGGGAGAAAATGGGCATTGGACAGTTATATTGTTCTGCAGAGGAGCTATCTCCCAAAATAAATCTCTAACTGGAAGATATATATAGGCAGAAATGCAGGAGTCAGACTGGAAAATTTGCAGATTTTTTTTAAATCTGTATGATTTTCTTTGACCTTTTTGACCCTTGGCAGGATGTAGTTAGTCGAGTGACCTATAGAGGACGCCCTTTGACTGCACAGTGTCAGAAAAGCATGACCTGGCATTATCTAACCACACAGTGCACTCTTTCTGTGTCTCTTTCTCTCTCTTACACACACACACGCCCTCCAACCTGCCGTGCCCTGGCTGTAGCCAGCCTCCTGCTCTCAGGAAAGAAGTGATGAGCAGGGGGAGAAAAAGTGATGAGAATCGGGTAGGAGAGTGATGAGAACAGGGAGAGATTGGCTCGCTGGCAGATGATTTGAAGATCATTCTGCCCCCGAAATAGCTCTCCAGTTACTAAGGTTGTCTGAAAGCATTAATAAGCAATGAAGCAGTAGAACTTTGTGAATGCATGGAGGGATGTCAGTGTGTGTGTGTGTATGCAGTATTTTGTTACCTGAAGTATATTTATGAGACATTATTTCAATATTTTGGCATAAAATATTTCACTTGATGAAAGATCTGATTTGGCCAGCTGGCCTGTATTTTTCTACCATTTATGCAAAACATGTAGAGCACAGTGGTTTTCGAGGCAGATAACATGTTTGTTTCCTTTTTCCTTTTTTTAATCAAAATATCTAATCAGCCAGACTGGTGGGGAAAAAAGCCTTGTTGATGCCAGTGGGCAGAAGAGAACAGCCAGGCAGCTTTGAGCAAATGGAAAGGAAATAGTAATTTAAATAAACACTTGTTGCAGCCTTGGTATGCAGAAGAGCATCTCTTAATGAACAGCATGTCAAATCCTGAAGCAAATGGGCTATAGTAGCAGAAGACCATACCAGATGGCATTGCAGTAATGGTAAGTTCTTGTACTATTATTTAGTTAGAGTTTAGCCGAGTTTTAGTCTAGTTTATGTTTCACCTATGTCTCCGTGTTTGTGGGTCTTTTCCTGTGTTAGTCTATCTTGTCCTCTTTGTTTAATGTTTAATTATCCCTTATCTGTTCTCATGTGTCTCTCCCTGTGTTCCGTGTCTCCCCAGTCTGTCATGTTTTTCTTGTCTGCATGTTTCATATTGTCAAGATTGTGTTGTCATGTCTACGTCTCTTCATGTTTCCTGTTTTATTTTGAAAGTCTTGTGTTTCCATGTTCAGTGTGTTTAGTTTTGCTTCCCCTGTGGCGTCATGTTCATTTGTGTCAGCTGTGTTTCCCCAGGTGTTTCTACTACCCTCATTACCCTCCTGTGTATTTAAGTCCTCTGTCTTCCTCTGTTAATTGTCAGGTCGTCTGTTTAGCGCACCTCATGTTCTTTAAATTCATGTCATCTCAAGTCTTAGTTTTCTCAGGTTCATGTTTGTGTGTTTTCCATGTCTAGCTTTAGCTTTCCCAGTTTAGGTTATAATTTAGTTTTCACCATTGCCATTTTGTACCTACGTTTTCTAGCAGCCAGAATAAAAGTCCTGCTTTTTGTTTAACTTCAATTCTGTCCCTCGTGCTTTTGGGTCTGCTTCTCAAACACACCGCCGATCCCAGCTGTGACACCAACATATACTGTAGTTTTATGTCAGTGAGGTCACGCAGCATCTTTCACAGAATGCACAAGAGGTCAAACCTTGAAGGAGAAGTGGTCTTCTGTCCAGTAGGGATGCATGAACTCCAGCAACACTTAAAGGTAAACAGAACCAACCTTATTAACTGATCAAGGTGTTTTGGCGTGTGGCTTCTGTCTATGTAGCCCAGAAGGATGAGGCAGACCGCTTTTAAGTATGAACACATAGTCAACAACAAAGTTAAAATCCAGCTTACATGGAACTTTACATACACTCAGCTTTAACATAACTGGGTTTTTGATACTAGCTTTCTGTTGCCATAAGTTGAGGTGGCGTTAGTAACACCTTATAGATGCTTTTGGCTTTGGTGCAGTTTACACTTCACCATCACGCTCTTTGTTCTTTCATATAATAACAACATAGCTGTGAGAATTAGTTTTACACACACGGTGCTGTGAAAATGGCACTATAAGCTGGATAGCATCCTCAGTAGCCATATAAGTAAGAACTGTATAAATTGTATCTGCTATAAAATGTTAAGTGCATCATTTAAAAATTGTGGTCTTAAAGATGAGTAAAATACATTAAGAAAGAGCAATCTTCAAAGAAAATATACAGAAAAATAGAGGTTATGCACATATCCAGTGATTGAGCTCTCAAAGCCACACAATAAATGTTAACAATAAAACGACAAGTATAGAAATTTACTATCAAAGCTGACAGCAATGGCAACACCACACCTTCTCCTTAGTCTTTAGCAAACGTCTGTCAAACAGGTTTTTTTGTGTGTAGATAAAGCCAACAGCGATCTGATAGAACAAAGTACACAAACACTACAAGCACAGCTATGCTGATTATAAAATATCTTGAGAGCATAACCGCTGCTATATTCACAAGAAGAGCGAGGGCGTCACATCATCAACTTACCAGTAAAAACAGGCTAATGATCATTTATGCTGACTGTTTGGTGGCAGAACCTGAACCTGAACAATTGGTCTTACCTAATGCAGGTCAAGTATTCCTTCACTTTCTCACATTGATGAACTCTTCATCTCATTCTTAATATCCAGTTGCTAGCTTAACAAATGTTAGCTCCCTGCTGTTTCGCAACCAATGAAATAGCACCTGCACGTGCGCCATCATCATTTGAACTGTAGATGCAGTAGTTTAATCTGATTCTGTAGATGTGTTTTGGATTTGGGAGAGGATGCTGCTTCCTCTGGCCTTTAATAAACCTTTAACAGTGAAAGTCATCGTTGTATCTTCTCAAATATGGACGACTGGTCTGTTTTTCTTTCCTCACCACATGAACTAGAGTCAGCAAGGTAAAAAAAATCATACAGTGAAATAAGCAAGTAATTAATTGTTTAATTGCCACAATTTATATAATTATTTTGTACAGTAATGACTTTCAGACATTTACTCCTTTTTAAATCATAACCACCAGCATTTTCCACAACCACCAACGGCCACAGTGTTAATTCTGTTTAATCAGGGAGGCAAACACATGCAGATATTAATAGTTTGTTTATTAAATATGTAACAATTTCAAATGATTTTGAGTGTTTTGTTTTTATTTTTGTTTTATGTTAAGGATTATTATTATGATTTTATTCGACTTGATGGGGTGACAGAAAAGAGAGGGGGGTGAGAGGGAGGGTAGAGGGGTAATGGAGGAATGAGGAGGAAGAAGGGTAACAGCTGGGTCGGGGAGCAGGAGGGTTAAAGGAATGTCGATGACAGAGAGGAAGAAAAAAGAGGAGAGAAAGAAAAGAAAAAGGTGATGAAATCCAGCTTTCTGTTATGGTCATATTTTTTCTTCTGTATCAACTCAAGTAGCGCCTCTTCTTTTTCACTTTCTCTATCTACTCTTTCACCTTCTATCCTCCTTTTTTTGCTTTTCAGCTCTTTCTGTACTTTTTTGCACTGTTTCCTCTGATTATTTAGCCTTCAAAAACTCTTTCTTCAAGAGTTTCGTGTTTTCCTCTGTTTTTGCATCTTCCATTTGTTTCTTCTTTTCTTTCAGTTCTTTTCGCACTTCCTTTGATTCTTTATTTGACTGTTCGGTTTCTCGCTTTTCCAGACTTTCTTTATCCTTATCAGATACCTCTGTGTGTAGGTCTTTCTTTCCCTCCGTCAGTTCTTTATTTTCCTTTTTTAGGTCTTTGTTTTCTTCCTGCAGTTTTTTCATGGTTTCTTTCTTTTGTCTCGTCAGTTTTTCATTATCTTCCTTCAGAGCTTTCTTTGTTGCTCAGGTTTCTCTTTCTGGGCCACCACTTTCAGCATCTCAGTGTGCTGTTTTGCTGTATTTGTTTATCAAGGCCTCGTCAGTTTGAAGCTTTTCATTGAATCAGAATCAGAATCAGAATACTTTATTGATCCCTGGGGGAAATTATTTTTTGTTACAGTGCTCCATTTTAAACCAACAGACTGGCATAGAGACTTCTCTTCTCAGGCTTCAGGCTTGTTGTCTCTCTACCTTAGCTGATCCTTCAACTACTCAGGTTGTTCACCTCCTGCTAGAAGTCGCTGGACTTTTCAAAGCATCTAAATAGACCTGATCCGCCCGCTAGTCCATTTTTTCCCCCTTTCTGTCTTGAGCAGTACAGTCAGCTTGTCATGGTTATCTTTCTAAGATGCTGCAACCTTGCTGAGTTTGTCAACTTTCACTTTATATTAATGCAAGTTGAGGTATATTATTGACCCTTTTGCCTCCAGATCCTTGAGGAGATGGTGGCCTTCTTGCTCTCTGTGTGTGGCCTCCTTTCAATGGCAACATCCAGCCAAAGGCTTTTCAGAGGTTTTTTTAAATTGATAAATGTCTTGGCATCTAATACTGATGATTATAAACATTTAGTACTAAATATAATTTACAGTGTGTTTTTGTCTGTTTTGACATCTACTTGTTGCCAGGTTCTTATTTTCAGCAATGTGAGAACCATCAGAATTTTTAAAATTTAATGGCTGCCAGCCTACATTGTGTACATTGTGTGCCCTTGTGATTTGATCTTTACTCTGAGAGCCAGATAGCCACCTCTATGACTGAGTCACAGAAGATAAATCTCTGACTGTTATCAGAATACCTGCCCTTCTTGGGACCTCTGGGTAGGATCCTGGAAGGGGACTCTAGTTCTCCTGTAAAACATCAGTGCTCACATGGGATACTATGGAGAAACGTGGGGAGGGTTGGATGGAAGGAATAGCTTACTGCACTGAGCTAAACCAGAGCAGTCTTTTCTTATTGGACTTCTGTGGCAGACGTGGCTTGTATGTAACAAATATCACGCTTAAGCATTAGGTGGGTCATAAATCTGCAAGGTACCAGATAATCTTAGAACAAAGTCAAATGATCAACCTTTTGTTGTCTTATTATCTGACCTGTGACCGTATGTCTTGGAAATTCAGGTAGCGAGAGGAGCTGTCAGCTGATTACCATCTAGTAGTGAGTTGGAGCAGATGGCAGGGAAGGCTGCATCATACAGGAAGTACAAAGAATCAAGGAGAGGTCTGTAGAGGTTAGACCCAGGAGACCAGACTTGAAAATTTTATTTAATTTGGGACTCAGTGGAGGGAAGGAAATTGTTTTGGATCTGGAACAGCATAGACTGTGGATATTAGCTGATTATTAAAACCAAAAGCAGGCAATAGTGTAAGTCAGATGCTGTAAGTCACCAATTACTGACTAGCATTGTTTCATGTCATATTTATTGGGGTTATAACAACCTTGTCTGTGTCTGTGTGTGTTTTAAATAATAGTGATTTCATGTGTAATAGGCGTGAGAGTGTGTTGCTTGAGGTCTGTCAATTAGTTTGATAGTACTCATGAAGATATCTTCCATCTAATTGGATTTTATACTTTTTGTGATGTGTTCATTAGCTCATGTGACATTCAGGTGAATGAACCCAAATATTTAATTATGTTTTATATGGTGTGTGTGTGTGTGTGTGTGTGATGCCTGTGTAAATGTCATGTTCTTAATGTGAATATTTTTATGATTTGTCCTTCACTGCCAGCTTCAAAAACTTTTTCTCAGAAAGGAGTTAGTAGGTTTATTTAATTAGTAGGTTTATGTAATTAAAAATGTAAGCCAACTAAGTAGCATTGCTTGCGCCAAGAAAACTCAAACTGTGAGGTCAGACACTTCGATTACTCTTAATATGATTGTCAGGTACTTTTAGCTTTTTCCAGAAACTACTGTGTCGAGATGGTAAACACATCTTGATCCGTGTCTCCTTGTGACCAATTTAATTAGAAGATGCCACCCAAGATAGTTACACTTAATGAATATGATTTTCCCTTTAATATCTGAATAGAACCACTTTTATCCTGCGGGTACTCGAGCACTCTGCGTGGAAGCTTTGTCACCAGTGGTGCGTGATCATGTGAACAAGAGAGGAAAACTGTATGTAAAGATTTAAAAAGTTCTATGGAAGTCAAGTCCATTCACCATCTTATTAAGTATTCAAATTTTAGTAAATTTATTGTACAAGGTTATTAGGATGTGCTATAAAAGTTCACCAGTCTTTTAAGTTTATCCAAGGCAGACTGTGTAGCATGAATCTAATGAAGGATAAATAAGCTGTATGACGATGATGATCAATTGTTGGCTGCAATTCTGCCGTTTCAATATCTGGCCATGATAACAAGCTTTCCAAGTTCACCTCCATCAATTCTATATGTGTGCGTGTGTTTTTGATATAAAGTAATGGTAGTAAGAATTTATTATGACATAATTTCATACTGCATTAGTTGTAGTTGTTGACATGACAGAATTCATTAAATGGTCATCTTTGGATACAGGACTGACACAACAGCAAACTTTGAGCTCCACATGTGAGAGAACTTTATCAGTCTCTCCCATCACTGTGGAGGAATTGTGCCTTGCTCTTTTTTAAATCCCTGCTTCAGTTCATTGAGGGTTTGTGGGGATTCATTTATCCAAAGATCTCTTAAGGTACCACCACAGCATTTAATTTTGTTGACTTCTGGGCTTTAACTGGGCCTTTGCAACAACTTGAATCTTTTCTGTTCCAGCCTGGTAGATTTGCATTGTCCTTTAATACCTGGAAGATGATGGTCATCACTGTGGTGTGCTCAGGCAGCAAACTGAGGGTAGCAGATACCAAAAAATGTAAGAAACTGATCTGCAAGGGCAGTAATGTAGTGTTAGAGCAGCTTGACTCGCTGACAGAGGTTTCGGAAAGAAGGATTCTGTCCAAGTTACGGACTATCCTTCACACCCTTTTCATCTCATGCTGGACAGCCACAGGAGCACGTTCAACAAAAGACTCATTCCACCACGATGCCCCACACCACAGGAAATCCTTCATACCTGTGGAAGTCAAACTTTAAAACTCCTCCCAGTGATACATGGACTATTTTTTTTACTTGCAATTTTTTGTCCACATTATACATAGTATTGTTTAACACTGGAATATTTAATATAACATTGCACTTTGAGTGCCTTAATTTCATTTATTTTAAAATAGAGAGGTTAAAATTTCTATCTTTTATATTTGTATTTTAATTGAACATCTGTAGGAAAACAATTCTCCCCTGGGACCTATCAAGTATTCAAGTATTCTGATTCGAGTCCGGTTGTCCTGTTGCATGAGCCAGTTTTGGCCAAGCATTAGGTTTTGGACAGATGGCCTCACATTTGACTCTAGTTTACTTTGGTAAACAGAGGGGTTTGTGGTTGACTCACTGAATCCAATGTGTCCAGGTCCTGTGGCTGCAAAACAAGCTGGAACCATCACCCCCACAGTTGGTATGAGGTTTCTGTGCTGATATGGTGTGTTTGGTTTGACACTGTGCATTTTGGCCAAACATCTCCACTGTGCTCTCATCTGTCACTGGGGAAGAACCAGAAGTTTTGGGATTTTTTTATTTTAAAGAGAATATGCTTTTCCCTGTCAACCTTGCCACACTCAGTGTTTTTCTAATTGTGCCATCATGAACATTTAACATAGCCGTGATCATTTAATCAACTTACTCTCTTAATTCCTGTGGAAGTAGTAAGAATGCACCTTAAACGAGAGTTTTCACAGGACTGTACATTATCTGCGGTTGTACAGTGTAATATAAATATTACATGTATGCATAACTGTGTAATGAAATGCCTAATTTTCAAGCATTGTAGTCACTGGCTTACTGCAAACAATTCAGTGTAAAATCATAACTCAATGTCACTGTTAAATCACAAGTTCAGATACCTTACCTGAAATCAGCAGCTGTCTCCCTTCACTGCACAGCCTGACAGTCTGCTAGACATATTCCTAAAGTTATATAACTCCCTCTTGAAAAGCCCCTTTCCAGCTCAGACCAAAGAGATGGAGGACAATGAAAATGAACAGATGGTGAATGGATTTCTAGCCATCATCTTTTTTAGCCCACATATTGTTAGAATGGTTTGCAGCATCCTGTGCTTTAATGTGTTTTTACAAAAGTAGTTTTGTAAGTCAAGGCAACCACCTTGACTTTTTTTTCATTCATAGTTTAAAATGTATGCTTTAATAGGAGATGCTACATAGATCACTCTCCCCTGGGGGGAAATTGTTCTTCCAGGAAAAATGACATTATTCATTTCAGCAAATGACCAATAACATGACTTTTGTTGAAGTTCGAGACACAAAGCTCTCCAGCAGCCGGAAGAATCCTAATTTTTGTCTGTAGGGAATAAGAGAGTAAAAGGGATGAGATTGCTATACAACATAAAAAGGCTGGACTTTGACAGTGAGTTGGCTGTTTTGTCTTTGAACTTTTGCTTTCTTTTTACTGTGATGATGACCTCGGTCACAATGTGTGCTCTTCAGAGAGTGCAATGTTTTATAGTTTTTCTCAGCAGTGCCAAATGATGTGCTGCTGATAGAAGACCAGAACATACTGATGTGCATCTTTCAAGGGCAGCTACAAGTGATGCAATTTATTGTTTAAGTGAGAAGATCTTGCTTAAGAGATCAGTAGGACAGAGTTGTTAAATGTTTCAGCTATTATGTGTACTGTTTGTGGCTTCATATTGGATAGCAGTCTTTCTACTTCTTTCATCAGAGAAAGAGAAAGTAACTGTTTTGTCCTAACAAATCCCCAACTGAGAGGAAGTGGAGTTCACACTGTTTCCTTTTAGATTAATTTACTGCCAAAGCTCCTACAGTTTGTAGGTCTTTTGTGTAGGGGCCATTTTGCATTTATCCTTAGTAAACACTCCGTTTAATTTGACTGGGGACTCAGCATGGCACAAATTAAATGAACTCCCTGTGTACAATAATTTATTTTAGAAGGAAAGAGAGAGCGACCAGTCAGAATAATATGAATAGATCGTAAATCTGCCGTCGAACCTGAGTGCAGGGCAGATAGCTGGTGCGAAACCAAAATGATGTAATCTCCAGTCAGTCATGCTCCTTTGTCCTCTGGTGCATAAAGAAACTCCATCTAAATCTAAGGGGCTTGGCGGTGTGGTGTATTTTGCAGACCTTTTTAGTTCTGATCGTTCAATAGGGCAGAGCACCTGGACGGCACTAATAGATACAAGGCTGTAATTTGTCCTCTGAGTTAATCAGCGGTGTGTCTGAGGGAGGTGAAAGTCTGAAAAAATGTATAGATTTATTACGTGGGGAAGAGAAACAAGTGAATCCCAGTTGTTTTACAGGGAGAGGATTTTTACAGGTAAAAGCTGAGGAGAGGATAAATCAAGTCATCATACAGGGCCAGTAATAAGCCATTTTTCTTTTAATAAATGACCCCCACATACCACATAAATATCATCTTACCCACACAAGTGTCACTTCAACTTTATCTCCTGCCAGCAGTGACACACAAGGAGGAAGAGTAACAGGACAAAAGTGGTAGTGTTCACAGCTTTAGCAGTTAAACAGTGAAGTACAGGATGCATGTAGCGGCATGCAGGTAATATAAAGCTGAGATAAGACTTGACTTGATGTATTGTATCAGTGACATAGATGCGGGATGAATGAAACATGTGTCAGGAGTGTCATTTTTTTTGTGGTACTACATATTCATCAAGGGGACAAAAAGACCTGATTCTGCATTTTGCAAACCGCTGGCGTGTTCGGATTCTTATTTTGGCTTTGTTTATTCTCACTAACAGCAGAATAATTGTGACAGAAGATTATTGTGCTGCATTCTGTTTTGCATTGATGATCTTATTTTCTCTTATGATATGAATCCAGGACATCCCTTAGTTTTACAAGTGTGTGGGCCTTCACCCTCCTAAACCACGTGGCATGCAGATTCAAATCAAAACCCAGATGAAAGAAAGGCAAAAAGAAAGGTAAAAGCACTTCAGCTGTATTGAAACACACATGCTTCAAAGGGTGCGAGAAGTAACAACACAAACCAGCGTTAAAATAATAATAAGAGAAAAGATTTTCAGCAAGTGCACGATGTTTCAAAAGTCAGTGTGTATTCATAGTAGCAAACATTGACCAAAATAATCTTGAACATTATATATTGTGCAGGTTATGGTTGTGATTATTAAGTGCAAAAACAGTACCTTAAAAGATATCCAATATAGATACCCAGAAGGAGCTTGTCCCTTGAAACGGATCATCATCCATTGTTTGGGAATACTTTGGATTTAGGGCTCATGTTAATTAAGAAAAAATCACATGTAGTGCTGTGACATTCACTGCAAAGCAATATAACTGACTTATTTAGACACAGGATAGGACATCCATAAAAGTGAGCCTGTACGGCGCATCAGTGAATCCATCCAGCTCACAAATATGCACTGAAATCACCAACACGGATGCATCCATTTGGTCAAACGCGTGTCTGATAAACATCCTAAGTAATGAAGGCTTCAGGAAAATGGTCAGCTTAATGGAGAAAAGATATGCGATTCCCTCACACATTTATTTTTCCAAAGTGGAAATACCTACACTGTATGCAAAGATCATAGGGAAAAAGGAAAGGGATCGCACAGCTGAGACTGCTTTTGCTAAGTTTTATTCATATCCATCATGCAAGTAGAATAAATAGAGCAAAATATGTTATGTAGCTTCTGGAGATACATTTAGTTTGCAAAGATTCATTTCTAAAGCTTAATTAACAGGATGTAGCGCAATGTAAATGTAAAAACATTTTTCTTCTAACAGTGTCATCTTTTGGAGAGTGAAAGTCTGTGAACCCAAATGCAGTGAAGCAAAAACTAAACAAGGCACAAGGTATGCATGATGGGAAGGAACAGGAAACAAATAAGTGGTACAACACAACAAAGAACAGAAGCAAACTGAAGGTTTAAATAAAAAAGTGCTAACGAGGGAAGAGGAAACAGATGGGGAACTAAAGACAGCTGAAATTAATCACAGAAGAAGTAAAATCAGGAACAAGACACAGAAGACAACAGCTTTCAAAATAAGACACAGCAAGAAAACATAAAATAAAGACAGACTTAACAACAAGATGCAAAGGGACATGCGGGAGGCAGGATAAAGTGAAACTCATAGGAGTTAAAGATAAACTCTAACCACAAACAGAAACTAGATTGCAAAAGGTGGAATGGCTAAAATTAATCCTAACGATTAAACTGAGAGAGTAATTGTAAAGAAACCAGCCAGGAAATGTCTGTAACAACGAAAATTAAGTCCTTTTGAGTTGTTTAAACACCACAAAACATAAAAGCAAAAATACAAAAACTCAAAACTCAGGCAAAAATCCAGTGTCTATGACAAAGAGCTCCACTGAATTCAGATGAATAATGCAGACTAATTTTATTTTGATGCAGAGATTTGTACAGATGTGTATGAGACATGAAAGAAGTGTTGAGATTTTTTTGTATGACAGTGCAATAAAAACATTTTTGTCGCTAAAATCAGTGAATCTCAGAGCTGATCGACATGATTACGATAATCCTGCAGCTTTACCAAGTTTTATTGAAATGGTTAATGTGCTGGTATATTAAATTCTGCTGACTACTTTGGCAAGGTAGTGGGTCGTAATTTCTGGGAAAAATTTTACCTTTTTTTCGTGATTCAAACAGAGAAAGTCTATAAACATATTTCAAGAATACTCACATACTCCTGGAGAGGAACCAGCCGATCAATGCAGAGCTGATTACCCCCTTGTTTTAACAAAAAATTACGGATACATTAATAAACTAATCATGCATTTTACTTAAATAAGGTTACATTGTAAGTATCAGTAATATATAAGTACAAGTTGTAATTATAAGTAATATAAGAGTATCTGGCTAAGATTCTGAAAGCAAAGCATACTTTCCAGTTCTCACAGGATTGCTGGTCAATCCCCAGATCCTCCTTGTCCATATGTTTGTTTACCTGGCATCACAGCACCACCCTCAGCGTACGAGTTTCTCAGTGTGAATTAAAAGCCATCTGTAAAGCAATTTGTCTAATCAGGGCTATTTAAATGCAGTCCATTTACTATTGTTCTAGATACACAGGAGTTTGCTGGATGGGTTTTTTCCGGGTGTTTATTTTAGGATTTGGCAGGAAAGAAATTATTTCATTTATTGTTCCACTTATCAGCCAAGTCTATTAGGTGTGTGTGTGTGTGTGTTATTGTGCTGTTGTATAAAACGCTTCCATTAGCAGACCAACACGTTTGTCTTCTTCGCCATCCTTTGGGGATGTTCTCGGCATTAGTCCTGTCGTTTCTCATAGTATCTCACCACCGAGCCTCAGGGGAGGAAATGCTTCATTGTTCACCGAGATAGCATCAAAACACAGAACGATGATTCCCTGCCATGGTTCCTATTGTCTCTGTGATGTTCTCTTTATGCCTCTGCAATCCTGAGAGTGTTTCTGTCCCCAAGATGGACTGCAGAGTATGGATCGGATGGATGACATGTTAGCAGTTACATGTAATACAATTTCTATAACCTGAAACAGTCACTGAAATCTGCTTCAACAAAACAGGTGTTGTCTGCCGCACTGTCCACATTGTCACGGATGAGCAAAAGGCTTTAGAAATGAAAATCTTATATAAAAAAATAATTGAGCTTTAGTTCCTGTTGATTGATGTTTTTTTTCCATGCAGGGTGAAAATCTTGCCCACTGAAGCTTTAAGCCTAACTGCATGAGCTGTAATAGGCTGCATTTAATAGGATTACACTAAGTTGATATTAATACTTAAGGAACACTGGGTTGTAACAGTGTTTTGTAAGGGGTTATGTTTACTATTCAAGTGGAGATTTTTGCTGCTAAGGGCCAAACTGTGCTGATTATAATCTTGAATAATAGAAAAAAGGGTGAAACACGATCTATTCTAATTTACAAAGCCTAAGGTGATGGTTGTAGCAGTCCTTATGCTGCCAAAGTAAGAAACAGCAACCAAAAGATATCCAATTTAATTCAATGTATGATGAAATCAGCAAATCTAACATTAAGAAATATCATATATTACTTGGCTTTAAAAATTTTATGTCTACTAATTGACTAATTAGCTTAGCTTCCATGATAAAAGCGTGATATCATGACGACACTGACATAAATTACTCATTTTTGAGCTCCATGACCTGATTTGAGAGCTTTATTTCTTTTTTGTGAAAAAGAAAGTGGGAATGCATATGAAGACACGAGCTGTGGAAAGACAAAGGAAGAAAATGCAAAGAGCCGGCAGTTTGAAAATAAACAGAGCCGCAGGAGACTTGTAAGGACATTTTCAGGCCAAAGCAGGACGCCCACTGTGGTCTCATAATGTCAGATCACTGAAGATGAAGTGACAAGTGCATCTAAAACAAACAAAGAGAAAAGAGAAGGGAAGAAAAAGAAAGGAAAATTGTGAAAAATCAGACAGCGAGTGGGAAAGGACTACTAAGTTAAAGCTGTCGTGTCTAGCGCTTACTTCGTGGGAGCGAGTCAGAATAAACTTTAAATGACTCCATACTCTTCTCAGTCAGCTCCTGTCCCAGATCGATACATTAGTAGGCTCAGGCACAGTCAAAGCAGAACCAGGGGAAAGAGAGTCAAAGACTTGAAACTGAGACCCATTCAAATAAGCTGCACTCTATTTCACCCTCTTCAGTGCATGTCCTTGCCTCTCTTTTCATTTTGGATGACTGTTTCATTTTTTCCCTCCTCATATACATATCTCTTTTCTCTCTATATACATTACTTGCTTCTCTCTTTTACCCCCTTCTTAGCTTCTCAATTTTCCTCTTTGAATTTCTCTTTCTAGTCTATGAATTCAGCTTTCATGATTTTCTCATGTGAGATTGGACCGTTTCTTTCACAGGTATGCTCTGTAAGTGCACTGAAGGTGTGTGTGAGAGAGAAGTAGCCCGGCCATGTGTGTCTTTAAGCCATCTCACAGTTGGCTATATTCAAAACAATATTCATCTCTAGAGAAATTTCATCAGCCGCTCTGGTGGTCCAGGGGTCAACACCGATTCATTCTTATTCATTCGCTCTCTTACTCTCCTTTCTCATATGCTCCTGCACATTTTCACACATGCCTCAGTGCATGCCAAGACACTTACATACGCCAATATCAAAACCTATATGCATGTAAAAGCGGTGCAAGAGTAAAATTTCCATTTTAAATTCATAGCACTACCAGCTGAGACATACTCAAACCCCGAAATCAAAATTAAGAGTAGGGTAGTGGGTTTTTTCCCCCTTTTTCCATGGGATACCCAGCATAGAATACATTTCTGCAGTATACTGTATGTGCTGCATGGATTATAGTTATCATCTGGCACTAAATACTACATTTATTAATGGTTTATTAGGGAAGGGGTTAAGTTGGCATTTATTTAACCTGGACTAGCAGTGTTAGGATGTTAGGGCGAGCCGTTATGCTCTGTAGAAAAGAAAAACAAAATCTCAAAATTTCACGGGGGAGAGACGTGAGGTGCCGTCCCATGTTGCACAAGTTAGTTTCAGGTTCTGCTGACTACTGCCTGACATAGATTGCCCCAACTCCTACGGTACCTTTTGCAGGCAGTGAGCCCATTAGGGGTTCATAGTTAAAATATAGCTTTGAAAACAAAACTACTCTTACACAATGATGAGGATGAAATAAAACAAGTAGCAAGCAGCAAATCAAAAGCGATTAGATGACAAAAATGACAAAACCAAAAATTTTTGACCTGCTTAAATACTTTGACTTAAATGTCTCTCTTTAGCTGAGACTTTAAAGTCATGAAGATCAAGTTAAAAGTTAGAGTCGAATTGTCAAGTGTTATGAAACCCATAATGAAAGCTCAGAAGTAGACAGCTCTTGTTTTATAAGCCAAAAAGGTTATAAACCACTGATCTAAAGTACATGGGGCCCTTGCTGGTCACATTATATACCGCGGACATAATGGTCATGTAATGTGACAGCCTTCTTCCCCCGGAAAGTTTCATTTATGGCTGTTTTATTCTTGGAAATCTATATCATTGTCAGTGTGGCCTTTCAGCAAAGTATTTCATCACTAGTGCCTTTCTCTGGCCGCTGCCAAATGCCTCTCTGCAAAACATTCCCCTTCAAATCAATGCAAGCAATCTGGCCAGCTGATATTTTGTATTGACCTTTTAACAACGGATTCATCACATATCACTTTTCTCTGCCCAGTATCACCCCAGGGACCCCTCTGCAATGCAGGCTAGGTCTGTCCAAACAGCCTGTCATGCTTCATTCCATGATTACTGCCTGCCTAGCATTTATCAAGTTAAGTATGACTTTGTCAGTGTAAATGATGCTGTGCCATTAATAATCACTGCACATTTAATTCTAGATATATTGTGTAAACATTAAGGTGTTTAAGCTGTTTACTAAGTAGTAGCAAACTATTGTTTAGTAAAGTACTGTGCAAAACTCTTGAGCCACCCTATCTTTCTTTATGCTTTGCTAGGAAAATTGGAAATGGGCGTTGTCCAGTTTCCTCTGTTATTTTAAGTGTTCAAAGATATATTTGGTTCTTTGCTAATTTGTCAGTTATGTGTAAACACATTTTATGTATATCTTTTTCATTGTTTGAATGATAAACAGGCCAAAATTAAGTGGCTAAACAAACAACAAAGCATTCTTCTGAAAAAGGCCCGGTACAAGAACTGGACAGAAAATAGGTCAAAGAGCTTATATATTGCAATGATGTAAGACCTTCAGAAAGTCTGGAGATCTACTGGTCAAGACGGCAAAAAGATGAGACATTTGCTATACAAATGCTGATAGGAAGACATCAGATTGGCTTGTTTTAGAGTGGCAATGTCTGCATAAGGAGGTGATTGGGGTCAGTAGATGAGTCAACAAAACA